>NW_026057577.1:53867875-54167875 GCF_023721935.1 Panthera uncia | reverse complement strand
AGGAGTTTTAGCCAGATATCTGAAGAGACTGATATGGTTGGGTGACCAGTCGGTTCTAGGGAGGCCATGTTCCTGCCCCTCTCTGCATGCTTGTTTCCTTCTTCTATCACTAGCACACTCCCCTTCATCTTCTGGTGAGCTCACACAGTTGCCCCAGCTTAATTTTATATCACTTCTCAGTTTAAGTGCCCAACAGAGACGAACTAGAGCCCCAAGTCCCCCCAGATTTCCAAGTCCTGTTTGCTAACACAGTGTGCTAACCGAGGCCTGTCTTGACTTGGGTCCTCACTTCTGATTTAATTGGCATGGCCTGGGTCCAGAGCCTGGGGCCTGTTTTCCAACCACATAGGTGGAGGAATCACACTTTCTATAAAGAGACATGACCAGTAGGTCAACTGGCTACACTTTCCTATAAATGTCACCACTACAAATATAATGTGGAAGAAGTGCTAAATGATATAAATATTGAACACTGTTCAGAAAGAAACATAGATTCCGGTATAGCTTTGCTCTCTATCCTTGGAACCAAAACAGACGGATGGGATCCAGAAGGATCTGCAATGACTGCATCATGTGACCCTGGAAAGAATGGATCCCGTAGCTGTCTGCACCCATGATGACTTTGCAGTGACTTACCAAGCTGAATTAATCAAATAGCCTTCTAAGCCACCATCTTCCTAGACATTAGGGCTCCTACAGCTCAGGGGAAATTATTGTCCCAGTTCAGGTGGCTGCATGGCGGCCATGGTGTTGCCTTCAACATAGTGTGGACCATTTACAAACTGACCAAGAGAGGTTCGTTGTAGAGAAAGAGGATGGGAACACACTAATAAAGTCGTTTTTTATAACTTAGAGTTTGTCCGAGAGGATTTGCCTCTGTCAATAAATAAGAGTTGAAATAGCCTTATCACACTTTCTCATTCTTTAACATCAGCCTCTTCATTTGTAAGTTTTCTTTCCCATTTGTACCTTTTCCCTGCTTGGATACTTTATCATGCATCTGACACAACAGGGGCTCCTCTGCCTTTCCTTAACAGGTGCTCTCTTTGTCTGCTATCTGCTCACGGAGGCAGGTAAGCCACCTATGAGTTATAGTTTATTCACCCACCTTTCACTAGAGACTCAATGGGGCAAAGACTCAGCTCTTCCCAAGAAGCTGGGTCCATCCAATGAGACCCACAGTTTTGATGGTGGTAGGAAAGAACATTATGGGTAGGAAGAGAAATCACGTTCAGGGGTAGAAATCCATGTTTAGGAAGCAGCAAAGGGTGGGGATTGGGGGAGAACAACTAGAATTGGAGAGTGGGTCTGACTCAGAGAAGAGATTTGGGAGAGACTGACTGAACAGGACCTGTGTTCACTGAGGAATGAAGGGGGAGAGGTGAGCCAGCCTTTCTAGGAAATCAGACAGCCTGTGTGTAGATCTCCCAACACAGAATCCCTCCTTTTATCCTGACTTGCTTGTCTGTCATGTGTTATTAATTCATTAAGGAGGTGTTCCCAGAAAAAAATGGCATGGAAGTGGTATGAGCATGATAGGGAAGAAGGGTGTGATTTCCAGAAGGGTCCCTCGGATGCCAGGTATGGCATGATCCCAAAAGGAGCTCTGGAGATCAATAGTTCTGTCCTCAAAGCATGTCCCAATCCAAGGTGAGGAATTTGGTCTTTCACACTCCTAAGCCCCTTAGTCATTGGTTAAGCACTTCTCCCAGGGGGTCCTAGCTGGGTTTTAATTCAGTCCTACAATCAGAGAGATCTTTTGGCCTGTCTCTGAAAAGACTCCCTTATACAAGTAAGTGCTTAGGCCTTTAAAAAATGTTGACATACAATACATGGTTATTTCCAACGATGTATCAATTCATTCATCCATCAAGCTTTTTCTGAATGCCTCCTAGGCATGAGAATTTTGCCAGGCACTGGGGATGCAAAATCAACCCCACAGAGTCCTGTTTTCCAAGTAGTTGAGGAGACAAAGAAAACATCAGTTCTTATAATAACAGAGCTATAAAAGGGTGCTGCCCATCTAATTATGGATGGTATAACTTTGGTGCCCACTGATTCAGTTGCCACATATCGTCATCAGGGAATGGAGCTGTCTCTTTCCTAGATTCTTTTCATGACCTATTGTTGTGTCCCCTTAGTGATTGTGGACTACACTAATATACTACTATATTTAATAGTATACTAAAAAGCATAAAGGAATATTCTCTTTTGAGTTTTTTTAACTGTTAATTTTTGAGAGAGAGAGAAAAAGAGCACGACTGGGGGAGGGGCAGACAGAAAGAAAGAGAGAGAGAGGGAGATGGAGGATCCGAAGCTGGCTCTGCACCGAGAGCGGTGAGCCCAACGTAGGCTCAAACGCATCAACGGTGAGATCGTGACCTGAGCTGAAGTCAGACGCTTAACTGAGTCACCCAGGAGCCGCTCTTTTGATTTCTTAAGAATGACATCTTTCTGCTGGTTATTTCTGAATTGGCCTGGTGTCTCATTCAAAGAGGTAACTAGATAAAGGCATAGATACTTACTGAGTACTAGTTGTATGTCAGGTACTGTGCTAGATACTGGGAATGTAGGTAACCCTGCAGAACACCCCCTAGAGAGTTCTTGTTAAGATTAGATTTCGAAAATGTAAAAACCTTTCAGGCTGATTGAAAGAAATGCTATGTGTGTGTGTATGCGCACACATGTATGTGAGAAAACTAACAATGAAGCTGCCTTTGATGCACGGGCAGTACTCTTCCTCCAGAAGGCTGGTAACCAGTGAAAAAGCTGTGCCAGCAGGGTCTGTGTCTTACCAGCCCTGAGGCATAGGCAATCCCAGCATTCCTCCAACAGGGCTCCAATCTTCACTAAGCAGAGAGGACGCTTACTTAGAGAGCAGCTAACCAATGGGACAGTCTACTCCTCCTTGCTCCCGGGCTCCAGGGGAACATTTTGGATAACAGTGGATGAAGCACTGGGGTGGTGAAGGAAGAGGATCGTGGAAAATACTGGCAGGGTCATAAAAAACAGAGAAAGTGGAAACTTTGCTTTGGATGAGAGACAGAAATTAGGTCACCAAAAGCTAGTCTGCACTCTCTCTTCCCTTGTATTTTGGGGTGCAAGAGAGATTGTGAAAAACTGTTGGTAAACAATTTTAATTTACATATATATATGATATATATATATATATGATATATATATATATGATATATATATATATATGATATATATATATAATATATAAATAGTCGGCCCTTCAATTTTAACAAAAAGTTTAATAGTCACAGAAAGGCCAAGAATAGCCGTGACGAAAATGCTGACCGGTAGGCACAGGGTCTGGTCCCTTTCAGACCAAGCCTGAGGGAACTGGATAGGGCTTGAATGGTGGCGGGGGGCGGGGGGGGGGCACCTGAAACTGTTATCCTGGACCTGGTGCCCTCTGATCAAACAAAGATGAGTACAGCAAGGGAATAAACAATTGGGTTAGTCACGCAGCCTAAATAAGGTCTTTCCCTCTGTCTATGAGACATGGGAACCTCCGTGTATTGTGGATGAAATCAATCAGAGTCTGGTGGCATTGTCAGCTGGAGTCAGCTCTGTGTCCGAACTTAGACTGTATGTCTAGAATCTCGGTCTTAATGTAAATTGGCTTACGGCTAGGTCTTCCCTGGGGCATAAGCTTCCGTCATCCAGATGGCGGAGTGACCCTCGTGGAAAGAAACATATGGTAGGTTTATATCTGTTGTGCACAGAAGAAGGAGGACGCTGTTCCAAGAGCCACTGTGGCCGACGCCACAAACAGTGGATATCTCTGACAACAGATTGCCAGGAAAATGCAACTTTGGGGTGAGGAGTGTTGAGAAGTAGGGAAGAAGGGACCTATCACCAGCATGCTGATTAGAAGATGGGGAAAAGGGAGGGATATAAGGGAGGTAGGGAAACATTAAGGCCTGGGTATATCTTGTGCTTTGAAGTTCTTCTGTGGGGGAGTTAACTACAGGGACAGCAAGACAGATATTTCCTGGGGTTTTGGGCCAACTTCCATATTCTTTGGAGAGAGATTGCCTTAGTTTGGATATCCTCAGGAGAAGACACTAAGGCAAGGATTAAAATGCAAGTAGTTAATGTGGGGAACACCAATAGGGGCCTGGGGGAGTGAGACAGGAACATGAGAAGGCAACCAGCTAAGGGTGTTTATCAAGCCAGTCACCCCTGGGGTGGACTGGTATTCAGTTCCTCTGGTGAAACGGTGGCAGCAAGGGTCAAAAACACTCCCTCAAAGTCATTTTACCCAAAGGGCAAGGGAGTTGGGGTACTTAGGCACCAACTGTTTCTAGTCATGGGTTGAGGACTACTCCGGGGACATTCCTCCTGAGATACTGGCCCGTCTGCAGAGAGCAGCACAGCAGGTTTGGGCAATGTGAAAACACTCTTTGACAAAGAAAGGCTGATGTTGCACTTGGAAGCAGGGCAGGTGTATGCAGATGAGGCCGAAGGGAGGCAGGAGGTGCCCTGATAACGTTGCAACTACGATTTCACAACCAAAAGAAATTTACAGTGGGGATGGGAGAGCAGAGGACACACACGTGCATATACCACATCCAGGGACATATTTACACTTACATAAATATAGAAATATGAATTTTATTTGTTGAGGGAATAATGCCTGTTGATGGTTGGAAATCAGCACAGAGAAGTACAGGGAAAGATCACAGCTCTATTATAGAAAAATCATAGCACCTAAGACTAAATAAAACCTTTTCCCTGTTTTATCTCAGGTGTTTTCTCCTCTTTGGAAATGGGGCATAGCAAATGGAAGATCTCCTTCTTATAACTAAAAATTATTTGAAGACAAAAATACTAAAAACAATTATTCGCACCTGGAACTTGCTCTAAACCTACCTGAAACTTGTGATACGTTTTTGCGATAACATCGTAAGCTACAAAAATAGTCAAATCATTCTCATGAGGTAGAACTCACTGTGTCATGCCTATTAAAGTTTAATTAGGGAACTTGCACTGAATTATAAAGAAAAGCATTTATTTATCGGATTTTTTTATGAGCCATTTGCTACAAAGAGGCATCTAATGGATGTTGCACCTTGGTGTTGACAGAGTTCCTGTCCCTAAAAGAAGATAAATGAACATAAAACAACATATTCTCGCATTTCACAGGAGGGAGAAAGTGAGGCACAGAAGGCTATATGGGGTAGAGTATCTTCAACTTTTTTCATAGGGGCTGTAGAAGTATCCATTCCATTGGGAGACACATTTGATTCACTGTCTCATTTCTTCCCTGTGAGCGAGGGAAATAGAACAGCGAGGAGTCATCATGGAGGGTCGCGGTTAGTGGCTAATGGCGTTTCCTTGCCATATGGGAGATCAGCTGTACCATGATATGTCCAGATATATCTACTCTATGTTAAAATCCTCATGCACACATAGGAGAAAGGGAAGCATATAGAGGATAAAAACCTAACAAACTGGCGCCACATAGGCTGTGGTTAATATAAGTAAGAACCAAAGGTCTACTAGAAAGACCAAGACTTATGTGAAGACCCAAACTGGCGGACCAGTCCTTCCTGCAAACATGAATGCTCAGCTCAGGAATGAGCTTCTCTTGGGCTAGCTCTATGCATTATGAAATAAAGAATATGACATAATCCTGTGAGACTATAATATATCAAAAATACAGTTGGATAGTTGAGAACTAAATGTTTTGAATGGGGGAAGATCTTAAGTTTCCTGTAGGTGGGATCTTAAAGAGGCATCACAGTAAAGTGGCTGAGAGCATGAACTCTGGAGCCTTACTGCTTGGGCTCAACTCTTGGTTATACTATTCATTGCCTGCGTGATTTTGGGAGGCACATATAACCTTCATAGGGTTATATAGGGAACCTTCAGTTCCCTTCATAGAATCTATTTCCTAGAGCTATTTGCAAATATTTACAATAATGTTTGGCACACAATAAGCCTTGTGTTTTTAAAGGAAATAAACCTTAGCAGAGGCGCTTTCATTGAGTTCCTTCTGTATCTCAGAGTTTTCTGAAGATTTAAATTCAGCAAATATTTATTGAGTACTCACTTGGACTGGGCATGTTCCGAGTACTGGATAAAAGTGAATTTCTTAAATCTCTGTCCTTCCAGGTGTTCATGAGATAACTTTTTTCCCTTTTTTTTTTTTTTGAAAGCTAATTTTTAAAAAATGCTTTGAAACAATGATAAACTTACAAAATGGTTGGAAATGTAATGTAAATCATTTGTCCCTCTACCTAAATGAGAAAAAGTTGTCACATAATGCCCGCCACCCCTGATTACTTCAACGTGTTTTTCTTACAAGAATAAAGACATTCTTCTCCCTAACACAATCCAACCACAGCCATGAGGAAGTAACAGTGACACATTGCGACCATTTGATCCTCGGACCCCATTCAAGTTCTGTCATTTGCTCTTGTCATGCTTTCCAGTTTGAAATTACATGGTGCCTTGGGTTACATCTCTTCAGTTTGCCTTAGACTCGAACATGTTACCTTTCTCTCCTCATCTTTCATGACCTTGCCACTTTTGAAGATTATAAGCCAGTCATTTTGTAGAATGTCCTCCATTTTGGATACGATCACGATTAGATTTATGTTGTGCCTTTGGGGAATGACAACATAGAAATGATTTTGTGTTTTTGCCATTGCACCTTGTCTAGTAGCACCAAATTTCAAGTTGTTCCATCCTGTGATGTCCATTCTGATCACTTAAGACGGTGTCTACCAGGCTTCCCCACTATAAAGTCATCCTTTGTCCTTTGTCATTTATAAACATTTTGTGGGGAGGTACTTTGAAACCATGTAAAAATTCTCTTCTTCATCAAGCTTTCAATCGGCTTGTTTATTTCAGTATGGACTTCTAATTTCCTGTTGTATTCAATGGGCTATAACCTGTTACTATTATCATCTCTCAATGCTTCAATTGTCCCTGATTTAGCCAATGTGAGTCCATTGAAGCTGACCTCCGTGTTCTTTTGACATTTTTACTTTCATCTTCGAGTCTGGCTTTCTGGCATGACAAGATAGGTGGAATATCTTGTACTTTCCCTGTTCCAGCTCTGAAGCAGATGTTTCTCTGAGGAAGAACCCTGGTTTCTTTTTGTGCAGGATGGTAGTTAGAGGTGAGTACCTAAGTACACTAGGTGTGCCCATTGTCCTTGTGGTGTCATCAGTCCCAGGCCCACCGAGTGGACACAGCTATATTTCTTTCTGTTTAATGTTTATTTTATTTTTGAGAGAGAGAGAGAGAAAGAATGAATGAATGAATGAATGAATGAGGGAGGGATAGAGAGAGACACACACACAGAATCCGAAGCAGGTTCCAGGCTCTGAGCTGTCAGCACAGAGCCCAATGCAGGGCTTGAACCCATGAACCATGAGATCATGACCTGAGCCCAAGTCAGACACTTAACCGACTGAACCTCCCAGGCACCCTGAGCTATATTTATTTGAAAACGATTCATTCACATTAATATATCCCATTCCAATCCACTATTACACAGGGCCCATTCTGGTTTTCTGCCTTTCTGCTGTACTTAAAATGTTTACTTACCTGATCAGTCCTCCTCTACGTAACCCATGTCCCATCTCCATTGCTCTGAAGTCTCTCTCCTTTGGATGCTCAGGCTCTGAACCCCATTCTTCACTATGACTCCACTCGGCCACATGAACACCCCCCTCACCCTGCTGGGACTCTCACTCCCTGGGCCTGGCTAACCCTCCCACCTCCATATAGACACCCTCCTGCACGGGCCTGGGCTCCAGCCCCCCATGTCAGGCCACCCCTTCCATGTAGATGCCTTCTACAACCTGCTCAGCCTTTCTGGCAGTTATGTACAGGGTGACTGAGGGCAGATCTTCAAAGGCTCCTCTGGGGCATATTGAACTGAATTGAAGAAACCAAGCTAAAACAAAACAAAACAAAAAACAAAACTAAACCCCCAAAGCAAAAAACACCTTGATGTAATCACATGTATTACACTTCAAAATATGTAGCTAAGAGTACTAAGATGAAATTTGTTGAGTCTCCTCCACTTTTCCATTTTTAAACTTTAAATTAAAATGAATGATAGCACTTAGCTGTGAGATCTCAATAGCTGACTGATGGAAAAGGAAATGAAGTCAAGTTTAGCTAGGTTCACACCTGAGTCAAGTGAATGCAAGTCTAGGGGATGAGGAGTCAACCCGGACCAGGATGAAAGGGGCAGACTCTTTTCTGCCTTTATGAGTTTTGATCTTGACCCCAGAGACAGATATCCTGATTAGGGAAGAAATGAAAATTGGGAAATAGCCAAGAGTTCAGGAAGGGGCAACCGATGGAAGATGCTTCTGGTAGACCCGGGAGACTTCCGTGGACGAGAAAAGAAATTTCATCCAATTTTATCTAAGTGAATTTCCTCTCAACCCAGAACAGCAGGACATGTAATCTCCCAGGAAAGATAGTGTTGAAGATCTCATTTTCTAGTTATCACTTCTCCTATGCTAGAGAAACAATTTTACTTCAAAGGCCTAGACTAGGGGACGTGCCCTGTGAATGTGATCGGATTTGAACAACTGGCTGGTACTCTGCTCCTTTCGGGTAAAATACCCGTGGGGGTGGGGGCAGCCCTTCTAGGGAGCACAGCTTCCCTGGGCCCCTGTCTTCCCCTGGGGGAAGGGAGGAGAGCTGTCCACTGCAGGAAGCCAATTGTCCTGGTTTTATCTTCCTAAACGTGCGCTTCCTGGGTGGGAAGGCAAAGGAAGAGGAGACTCCCGCCTCCCCACCCCTCTCTTCCCCAATCTGAAAGTCTAAGAGATTCCCTCAGACCAGGTCAAGTCCCAGGTATTTGTTGGAGTTTCAGTGAAGGAGGAAACAGATTCCCCGTTTTGCCCCAGCCCTGGTCAATCCAGCAAACTCTCAAGGGTCCACAAGGAACCAGGGAAATGCTATTTTGAGAAGTGCTAATTTTTATCGGGCATGCCTTAATCAAAGGGCACCCCCCCTTTTTTTTTTTGCTTTGTTTTGTTTTCCTTTTTAAGAATAATCGCTTCAAAATGATTAATGATGCCTGAAGCCACCAGTCTCGCTTCCTGCGGTGAAATGCAGAACTTTTGTGCATGTCTGGGTTCGTAGGAGGGTGTGCTCCAAACGGCAGCAACAGATAGTTTCCCATACCGCACAGACAGTTGGGTCTTTGTTCAGCAAAGCTGACTCTGGAGGAAATGTGCTACAGAATGGGGACCCTATCCTCTGCAGGGAGGGACGGCTCTGCTCCAGTTACGGAAGGGAAGGGAAATCTTTCACTTCTTAAGGTGCCAGAACAAGATTGCTGCTGGGTTAGCTGGAGCCTAATACTTTTTTTTTTTTTTTTTGATAGGAGCTAAGAACAATCTGGAGGGTGTCTTTGAAAACAGGTGGGATTACTGAAGGATTACAATAGAGGGATAGGTAACACCAAAAGTCACCACCCTCTGGGGATGCTGCGGCCTTACTGGACTTCTAGGCTGAGCTGGGGGAAATAATTCCCAGGGGAGCAGTCTGTTCCTCCAGCCCATTTCCCAAGACCAGCCTAACCCGCTCTTATCCTCTCTTCACCAAGGACCCAGAAGGGGAAAGACAGAGCAGGTTGGCAGCTGCTGCGTTTGACATTTGTGCGAATCCTGTTCGGGAAGGAGTCTACATGATCCTTGCTTATGAAAACTAAAACTAAATACACAGGACTGTGGATAGACTCTTTCACAGAATTTTTTAAGTCTAAATTTTTGTCATGCAAATCCCCACGCCCCTCTGCTAGCCTTCATATCACTGCTCTGAAAAATGCGATATGGTGAAGTGAAAACGAAATTCCCCTTTCTGGAGCTCACAGCAACCTCTACCATGGTCCCTTCTTTCAATAAAGTGATTTATAGGGGAGCCGAACTTCCCATTCAGAAGGGCAGCAGATAACACGGTGAGGAAGCAGGAAGGGATGTATCACAGTGGAGGTGTGAACGCTAAGGGAGGTGTCAGCGAGAGCATAGGTGTGCACACGCGAATGCACAACATACATGTAACCAGCCTTCTCCCTTCTGGACAAATTAATGCCAGTAGGTCTGTTTCCTTGGGACCCACGTTTCCCACTTACGGGCAGCATTGGAGGCGCAGCAGATCGCAGCAAGGAAACGTGAAAACATCAAGTATTGCTGTATGGTTATCTTGTATTAGAAAAGTCAGATGGCAGATAACAAAACAAAGCCAAAAAATCTTCCCCAAACTCAAAGCTGGTACCGGCTCCTCCCGGGCTGAGCCGTTCTTAGGTTACGCTGGGTAAACCAGGCTCTCATTTTGCAGAACTATCTTAGCATCAACTGTGTGAGAAATTGTAAGTAATTTTGGGCAGTGTGCCCAAAGGGTTGGAGCCAGGAAGACGGATCTTTATGTTAACAGGCAGAGCACCTGCCTGAGAAATCTGGGAACACACGTTTTCTTCCCACGACGCCTTCTCCATGTGAATTAATCTATTAGCTGGTACGTGTGTCGGTTTATTTAGGAGCATGTGTGCTGACAATTGACTTCTGACTGTAAAATATGGTCTTCAGGGAGAAAATGATTAATTGCCTGTTGCCTGCTTTAACGTGTGTGTGTGTGTGTGTGTGTGTGTGTGTGTGTGTGTGTGTGAGATGACAGTCACTGTTAGTATGTATGTGTCTACAAAACTAAAGACAAATAATCGTTAAGAAACTGGAAGGTGTGAATAAATAAAAAAAGCTCTTGGTATTTGGACATTTGAGCCCTCTTTATGGACACGAGAGTCAAGGAAATCTCATTTCTTACTGAATGCATTGTTTCCAAATATAAAACAGGAAGCAACTCATGGCGGAAAAAAAAATTCCAACACTTGAGTTTTCGGTTTTATGATGAAGCCTACTTTCTTGGGAAGAAACTGAGGGCTGCAGACATCTCACATGGTGTTTACCATTATCAACATCTTTTCGTCTCTGTATTTTCACTTTTAAAATGCTGTGATAGTAAACTCTTCATGTGACCTGGTAAGAAGGCAGAGACCACAGGTAGATGTCCCGAACAGGCTAGCTGATCTAATTTCCAAAACACAAAAGTGCATTTCCCAATAAGGATACTGAAATAAGGGAAAATGGCCACTGTTTCATTATAGAAAGGACATTTTTTAGAAGGCAGGAATATATAATTTCCTAAGTTGAAGAAATGTAATGTGGTGGAAAGCTCACAACGCTGTATTCATCTTTCTCATTTTGCCTTCATGGACATTCGGGAAACCTTCTTTTGTATTTTTTCTTCTTTTTTATTATTTCTTCTTTTTTCATGTTTTTTATTTTATTTTTGAGAGAGAGAGAGAGACAGAGTGTAAGGGGGGAAAAGGGCAGAGAGAGAGACACACACAGAATCCGAAGCAGGCTCCAGGCTCTGAGCTGTTGGCACAGAGCCTGACACGGGGCTCGAACCCACACACCGTGAGATCATGACCTGAGCCAAAGTCAGACGCTCCTCCGACTGAGCCCCCCAGGCGCTCCTATTTTTATTTATTTATTTAAACCTTCTTTTCTGTAAGTGCTGGAGGCAGCACATTGGAGGCTTTTGACACTGCATTAAACATATCCTGACAGCAGTGGTGCTCAGAGTGAATTAAAGGGAAGAGAGGAGGGAACAGGGTGGCCAGTTTGGAGCCCAACTCGTCCAGGGGGAGTAGGACAAGGCTCACTAAGTGTCTAAGGCCCTCTGCTAAGTGCATACATAAGCCATTACCTCATTTAATGACCATCTAGCTTCCAGAATCTGTTGAGGGGGAGGCTTGTTTCAATTCACATATGTTCCCAGGCTGTCTACACTGGGGTTCCGGAGAGTGACTGGGGCTGGGAGCTTTATGAAGTCGGCAGTGGGAGACTTGGAAAGGAGAATGCTGCTCAGACAAAGAGGCTGTATGGGAAGCTGGAAAGGGTGGTGGTGGGGGCAGGCGGTGAACTCAAGACTTAAAAATAAACTCGGAGAAGGCCATGACACAAAAGGCAGGAACGTCAAGGCACCAGATGCCACAGAGGGGCAGGGAGTGGAAATGGGTAGCAGCCCGTATTGACTGTGCGTATTGACTAGGGTGATTGGGAAATAATGTAACATCAGGAAAGCAATCCAGTTGGCACCAGAAATCCACTTGCAGAGGGGTGGGGACCGAGTAAGGAGAGGTTTAGGGAGAAGGAAAGCAGAGATGCAGGCATAGAGAGCGGTTCCAGAAGGCAGCAGCGCGATAGCTGTATTTCCTTTTTTTAATGCAAAGACTTGAGCATTCTTTCAATCACTCAACAAACATTCATCGGATATGTGTTATGTATCAAGGATTGTGATAAGTGCTGGAGACTTAGAGATCAAAGGGGCAGTCTCTGCCCTTCGAGAGCTCTCAGTCTGTGAACTTTTTGAGGGAGACAGAGATGTGGACAGATAATGCTAACGTTGTGGGGTAAGAGCTCTGGGGAAGGAGAGTTTGAGGCTCTTGCCACACAGGCCAAGAAGTATTCACCTTTCCCGGAGAGGGCCAGTGGCTGGGAACAGCATCACAGGGTTTGAGGCTGAGCTGGACTTTGAAGGATGACTAGGAGTTCTGTAGGCAATGAATGGAGGAATACCTTGCAGGCAGAGAAAACAGAGGGTGCAAAGGAATGGCGAGATGTCAGTGAGTTGTAACGCTGGATCGGAGAGCACAATGAGTCCAGTAGTGTGGAGGCAGGAGACATCTCACGAGTTTCCTACTATGCTGTAGACTTTGGATTTTAAGGTGTCAGTAGATCCAGAGGAAGCAGCCAGTTGAACAAAGATGAGGGGATGATAGCTGAGGGGGAAGGAAGAGAAGCTGAGTGAAGGGAAGAGTGATTCTGAGGTGGTGAGGAGGAATGTCAAGGTTGTGGATGAGGGCTAGCCTTGATCGCCTCCACAAGGTAGTGGCTTTGGCCATCTGGCACTGAGGGCAAGACTGGGAGGGGGAGGGGGGTCTGGCAGAGCTGCTCTGGGGAATTCTAGAGAGAAACAAAAGGATCGCCATATTGTCATTATTTGAGATTCACAGACTTTCATCAGATACGTAACTGATTCTCACTGACACCATCACCCCTACATCTGTTGTTCTGCTTTTAAATGAAGTGCGACCTTACTTTCCAATATCCATTTTCTGTAAAGATATCAAGTGCCAGACGCATGGCCGTTCTGAACAGGAGCCAAGGTATATTGATTACATATACTCTGTCTTCTTGTTGAAACTTGTTTATATTTCGCAGCATCAGACAGCAACCAACAGGAAGGACTCTTTATGGAACACCAATTATTTCTATCAGTGGGAAGTTTTCAATGAAGAAGAAAAGCAGGACAAGTATTTACACTCGGTATTTATCTGAAAGTGAATTCCTACCAAATTTTCTATCTCAAAGGGAAGCATAACATAGAAAAGGTAGTGTGGCTAGCATGAAGAGCACTGGGTCTGGAGTCCAGAGGCTGAGGTTTTTGTCTGGGTTATACCATTAATAACTCTGTGACTGTGGGCAAAGTTTATTCTTGGTTCCAGTAGCGGCTGGGTTATAATTTTTCTCTCCCTGTTTCCCCACCCCCAGCATAATTATAGAAACATAATAAGTAATATATTAGAAACTTAAGACTTTCAATTTATGATTTTATAGGTGCAAATAAACAACTTCAGGAAATAATTCTAAATTCTGTCCTTGTGCCTAATTTATGAAATGAAATCGACTAACATCTGTTTTATCAGTTCATGAAAAGCTAAGTCTGCTCAGGGGATTCACTAGTTTTACACCTTAAGGGAGAAGGATGGTGAGACCGGAATTTGACAAAACCAGCATGTGGAGAATCAGAGCTGGAAGGACAGGTTGGAGGAACCGTATGTGGTAAAAGGAACATTGGCTTTGCAGATGTCTGATGTTTGCGGATGGTACCCACAAGGATTTTATCATGTAATTTAGATAATTTGCAGCAAGTTTTCAAATAGAAGGACATTTGTGTGAGTCCTTTTTTCCCATAAAAGTAGATAAAGGAAAAAGGAGGACAGTCTTTTCACAAGGATAGGGATGATATGAACTGCTCACTCAAGGACTTGTAGTTTTTTAGGAATCAGCTCTGTGGTAGGCAGAATAATGTCCCCCACCCTCCAAAAGAGGCGACATCCTAATGTCTGGAACTTGTGAATGTGTGGTTTTACATGGCTGAGGGACTTTACAGATCTGATTGAGTTAAGGATCTGAGATTAGAGATGATCTTCGATTGTCCAGGTGTGGTCAATGTAATCGCAGGTTCTTGTCAGAAAAAGGCAGGAGTGTCAGAGTCAGAGAGAGGGAGATGTGACAACAGAAGGCAGCACAGGTCAGTGTGATGCCATTGGAGGAAGCAGGGCATAAGCCCCTGAGCCAGAGAAGCCCATGGGCTCCAGAAACTGAAGAAGGCAAGGAATGGATTCTCTGCTAGAGTGTCCAGAAAGGTTGCATTACACCTGCATTATAGTCCCTTAGACCCCATTTTTGGACTTCTGATCTCTGATGTGCTAACACGATAAAGTTGTGTTGTTTTAGGTCACTAAGTTTGTAACGTGTTACAGCAGCAACAGTGGGCACGGTGGCTGGCATGGGAGTAAGAACACAACCACTAGTTGACTGAACAGGTGACATCAGGGCCAGGTAAGGAATTTTCAAATGGATCAAAAGGGTGGGATGGATCAAAGGAAGTGTATCTGCCATTTCTGGCCTGGTAAAAAACTGGAGGTCGCACTTTGGTGATACCAACGGAAGGTGAAAAAGGGTTGTGAGGGAATGTGAGGAAGCATCTTTTTATCCCCACGTTCCTTGGGTCCAGCCATTTTCTTCCCTCACACTGTGGTCTGATCAAGTCTGGCATGAATAGTTGGCTTGTGTGGGTGATTCAAGCAGAGTGGGCTGTGAGGCCTTCTGAGGGGACCCATCCAAGAAAGATCTTCGCCAGCTCTTGTTTAACTCATACGCCCTGATAATGTGTTGGAAGCGTTATATAATCCCTACGTATACTCACTCCCCTTTCATGCTCTGTGTTGGGTTTCTTAGGGTCAGACCTTCTGGAGACTGCCCCTCAACTTCTGCTCTTCGGCCTGGGCCTGGGCCCAGCCTTCAGACCTTCTTTGATCTCTGGAGCAAGTAGAGTCTTTTCTGTTCAGACCCCAGTTGCACCTTCTGTGAGCCTTCGGCTGAGTTCCAGTGAGAGTTATCTTCTCCATCACCGGGGTCTCACCAGGGATTTGGCTTCCTATCTTCGGTCTCTGCACTTGGCAATGCTTGAAAGGCTGCATGTACATTTCATACTTTTGCGTATTCTCAATCTGCCATTCTTGGATTCCTGTGCCTCTGGATGCTGCAGAGGGTCTGTTCGTCACTCTTGCTTTCTTTTGTTTCCCCCTCTCTGTCCCAGATGACTTTATCAAAGAAACTCCACTCGGCTCTTTCTAGCACTTTCCCTTTCAGCACCAACCACCCAGGGTGCCCACCTGAGACTTCCTGGTCTACCCAGCCCGGCCTTCTTTTCTCCTGCTACCAAATGACTGTTTGGTAGGTCACACCGTACACTTTCATGGTGAAGACAACTTCGATCTTTTCCAAAGAAGTCCCCAGGGGGTTAAAAGTGTCTAACATTTAAAAGCACTAAAGGAAGAACATGGGGGTGTTGTGGCTGCAACTTCTGTCACTTTGCTGCTTGCCAGGGTGGGTAGAGTTAGCTGATGGCGAGGAAGAGCTTCCTACCTCCTCTCTCACCAAGCTAACGACGGCTCTTTCAAAGACACACGCTAGATTGAAGCAATGGCCTTCTCTGATAGACGAAGACATTTTTGGTAAAAATAATTAAAATCAAATGGAGGGCATATAACCCTAAGAATTGAAAGCAGGGACTGGCACAGATATTTGTATACCTATGTTCGCAGCAGATTTCTTCACAATAGCCAAATGTGTAAACAACAAAAATGTCTACCGGTAGATGGATACACAAAATGCGGCAGATGCATGCAATAGAACATTACTCTTCCTTAAAAAGTGAATTCTGGGGGCGCCTGGGTGGCTCAGTCGGTTAAGCGGCCGACTTCAGCTCAGGTCACGATCTCGCGGTCCGTGAGTTCGAGCCCCGCGTCAGGCTCTGGGCTGATGGCTCAGAGCCTGGAGCCTGCTTCCGATTTTGTGTCTCCCTCTCTCTCTGCCCCTCCCCCATTCATGCTCTGTCTCTCTGTCTCAAAAATAAATTAAAAAAACGTTAAAAAAAAATTAAAAAAAAAAAGTGAATTCTGATATATGCTACGATGTGGTTCAACATTAAAGACCTTCCGCTAAGTCAAAGAAACCAGGCACAGAAGGATAATTATTGTATGATTCCATTCCTAGGAGACACCTACAAGAGTCAAATTCATAGAAAGTAGAATGGTGGTTATCCGGGGCTTGAGGGTGAGTGAGGGGAATGGGGAGCTATCATTTCAAGGGTACACAGTTGCAGTTTGGGAAGCTGAGAAATCTGTGGAGATGGGATGTGGTGATGGTTGTACGATACCCATGTACTTAATGCCCCTGTACTATATGCTTCAAAATGGTTAAAATGGTAAAATTAATGTATATCTTTTCACAAAAAAAATATTTAAAAAATAATATGGTGCCTGGGTGGCTCAGTCGGTTAAGCATCTGACTGCAGCTCAGGTCATGATTTCACAGTTCGTGGGTTTGAGCCCCGCATCGGGCTCTGTGCTGACAGCTCAGAGCCTAGAGCCTGCTTCATATTCTGTGTCTCCCTCCCTCTCTCTCTCTCTCTCTCTCTCTCTCTCTCTGTCCCTCCCCGGTTCATGCTGTCTCTCCAAAATAAATAAGCATTTAAAAAATTAAAAAAAATAATATGGAAATTATGGCCTGCTGGCCTTTCCATGATTCACATTCACTTTTTGGTCAAGGCATACCTAAAAATGTCCAACGGGGCACAAAAATTGTTGAGATTACCTAGCAGTGTGGTTCCTATTTTGTGTACTTTCTTCTTTCTGAGTAATGGTGAGAAAATCTTCTTCAAACAGTACTCAAGTACACCCTCCTACTGAGCAATTTTTTCCTGTGCTTGTAGCACACTTATCTAAGAAAGAACACATGTTCAATGATTCGAATGTGTATTTACAAAAGTTACCAAATAAACTCGGTGACCATGGTAACACCGTGGAGCTGTGCTGGGTAGCCCGGATTTTGTAATTCATGCCCACGCATGATAGGACACTTTTGTCCTGGGCTCCTTTACTTCACATAGGAAGTTTGTGCCCTCCAGGTAGCCACACTCCATAAGGGAGCTTTGATTGAAACAAAGCGGGCAGTCGGATTCCTCTTGGTTTAGGTGATGTTGTGGCCGATTGTCATGTGGAACTTCTGAAAGAGAGATACCATCTGGTCACCCTGGGAGTGGGAGTTTGTTGTTTGGGTTGAATAAATGCAGATTTGGTGACCAGATGCCCTGAGCACTTGGTAGGCTTGTTGGGTGATTTCTAAGGAGTCACCTTGCCGCTCTGTACCTAGACGCAGTGGGGTTGTCACATCACATCTGCCCAGACTTCCCAGGGCAACCCAGATTGCGTTCCTTGTCATAATGTGGGGTGCAGGTATGGCGAGAATAGAAGCATCTCTTTAGTGCAGTTTAAAATAAAAATAACGCCAGATTGAGATACCACCTCACACCAATCAGAGTGGCTAAAATTAACAACTCCGGAAATGACAGATGTTGGCGAGGATGTGGAGAAACGGGAACCCTCTTGCTCTGGTGGTGGGAATGCAAACTGGTGCAGCCGCTCTGGAAAACAGTGTGGAGGTTCCTCAAAAAATTAAAAATAGAACTACCCTACGACCCAGCAATAGCACTGTTAGGAATTTACCCAAGAGATACAGGAGTGCTGATGCCTAGGGGCACTTGTACCCCAATGTTTATAGCAGCACTTTCAACAATAGCCAAATTATGGAAAGAGCCCAAATGTCCAAGAACTGATGAATGGATAAAGAAGATGTGGTTTATATACACAATGGAATACTACTTGGCAATGAGAAAGAAGGAAATCCTGCCATTTGCAGCAACGTGGTTGGAACTGGAGAGTATTATGCTAAGTGAAATAAATTAGTCAGAGAAAGAGAAAGACAGATATCATATGTTTTCACTCATATGTGGAACTTGAGAAATTTAATAGAAGACCATGGGGGAAGGGAAGGGGGAAAAATTTTCAACAGAGAGAGAGGCAAACCATAAGAGACTGTTAAATACAGAGAACAAACTGGGGTTAATGGGGGGGAGAATGGGTGATGGGCACTGAGGAGGGCACTTGTTGGGATGAGCACTGCGTGTTGTATGTAAGCGATGAATCACGGGAATCTACTCCTGAAACCAAGAGCACTCTGTATACACTGTTAGCTGATATGACAATAGATTACATATATATTTTGCATTTCTCCCTAATGATTAATTCAGAACTGTTTAAAATATCAAATAGTAACTATTTCATAGTATTCTTCCTTTCTCCCTCCTTCTTTTCCTCCTTCCATCCTTCTTCCCTTTTCTCTCTGCTTTGTTTTGTAATGCATGCACCCTGAGTGCTGCTTTGTCTGCCTTTTGTGTCATCCAAAGCGTCCAAAACAAAATGCCCAATAAAATTATCTGTCCTGGTTTGTTGTCATGTCTTTAGGCGAGGATTATAGGTGGCTACAATAATATATAATGGGAGATGTAGAGGGTGGTGTAAGGAGTTGGCCTAATGGATGGTAAGCGTCATGTGAAAATAGAAAATACAGGGAGGGTGTGAAGGCATCCTCCCTGACGGCCATTCTCTTTTCGGGCAACATTTCTCAATTCCTATACAGAAAAGACTTTCCTAGTAGAAAACGAATGGGGCCCCAAGGAAAACAGGCAGTCATGTAGTGCTTATTCTTTCTCTTTGAGATGGCCCGAGTGGCCTAGGTGGGGACTGGGCATTGTGCTTCCACCTGATAGATACCTTGCCCCTGAAGACGCAGTGGATCCACTGAGGCCGGAAGGCTGGGACAAGGGAGATCCCGCTCCAAGGCTCTTGTTATCACTTCCGGGAGAGACAGGAAGCGGGTCCCCTGGTTTCTTTCAAAGTTGTCCATATGACTCAGATTGGCATGATAGTAAAAGCAGTAGATACACTGTCCCTGAGTAAAGATTATGTATTTGGCCCTTTCTCAATGACCCAAGTGGAGGTTGGGTTTGGGTGATGGGAAACTCTTCTAGCAGCATTTGAGATGTTGCTCAATATGAAGAGTAATAATAATTACAGCTAATAGGGCAGCTAAGTGCTTTTTCTGCATCATCTCATTTCAACTGTATGAGCCATTGCTATTCTTTTCAAACATGTAAGATAGGTAGTATCATTATCCATAATATACATGGTATCTCCATTTTACGTATTCAATCTCAAGTAAGTTATTTGCCCAAGGACAGGGTGACTAAGAGGCAGACTCTTCCTTATAAGTCTATTTATTGCCTCCTTCTTTTACTCTTTTCAACATTATTAATTCTTATCTTTTGCTAAGAAATAATGAGATCCACTGTGTATATCAAGAAACGAGGTGAAGTCTTGTTTGAAAGCTATCTCCGGGGATTTGCCACAGGTAGGAGAGGGAAGGTAGCTTCTCTGAGCCAAACGTCTTGTTGGCGAAAGCAGGAAGTACTTCCCATAATCTGGCATAAATCAGGCTTGATTTAATTTTATTGGGATGTGGGGGTGACAGTGAAAAACAGTTTTGAGGTCTAGTTTTCTTGAGGTGATGTGGAGATAAAGTTTTTATAAGTGATATTTTGGTTTCGGCAATAATAGTTGTACAATTTTGAATTCCAAAGGAAAGGAAAAGCCAATATTATAGTGTTAACTAAGGACCCAGAACTACCGACGAGGCAGGCAATGGCAAATGGTAGCCACCAGCCGGAGAGAAACCAGCTTAGAGGCCCATGGGGCAAGGGAACCCCACTGGAAGTGCTCTCTAGCTGCACTGGTTATTCTCTGCTGCCTTCTCTCATTGTCAGCTCTGTGCCCTGGGAGCCTGACCTTGGGGACCGTGCCTTCCGGGCTCCCTTGCACTCCGTCTTCTGGTTGGGTTTGGCCAAGAACAGGGGGAAAGGCTGAAGTATCTCTCCCTACTTTGGTGAGGTCTCCAGAGTTGCTGCTTCCTCTTTGAAGTCAGCTCCCCTGGGGCAGCTTCTCCTCAATGGTTCTAGTGCAGAATAGACTCAAATAGCGCTACTTCCCCTTCATGTTCCCTCAGCCCCAGGGATTGTAAGAGTGGCAGCTGTTGCTGGTCCAAAAGTTCCTCTCCATCCCTGTGAGTTCTGCTCTCTGGCCCCACTTTCCCAGGTGGTCCCTTCAATGCACG
Organism: Panthera uncia; assembly: GCF_023721935.1. NCBI lineage: Eukaryota > Metazoa > Chordata > Mammalia > Carnivora > Felidae > Panthera > Panthera uncia. Next base: position 54,147,461 of record NW_026057577.1, on the reverse strand, counting down.
TCTCCTTTTGTTCCACCCATGGTGGTTGAGGTCTCTTTATCGGCAAGACCTTGACTAAGACATCACAAATGATGGTGTGTCTCAAATGGGATGTTCCTAGGAGTCACCTGGGGTCTGCTCAAATGCAGATTCTGATTCAGTAGATCTGGAGTGGGGCCCCAGAGGTGGCGTCTCTAACAAGTTCCCAGAGGATGCTGAAGCTGCTGGCCTGGGGACAGCGCTTTGAGGAGGAAACAATAGCACTTCCCTTATTAACTGTATTGGTATAGCTGTTGGCAAATATATCCCCAGAGATGGAAAAATTGAGTCTCATTACAAAACACGGTGAACAAAAATGTAGGCTTCCACTTATCCTGAAAGTCAGAAATAGATTGATGTAAAAGCAAAACAGAAGACATTTGCTTTTCAGGTTTGGCTCCTAGCCATCCAGCTGTGTGTGTGTGTGTGGTGTATGTTATATACTTAGGCAACAGGAATTCCTAGGTCCACTGATTGCCGAGTGGTTGTGGGTCATTTCACAAAATCAGCCTGGACACAGGGACAGGTAGGGTGGCATGGTGATATAGAATAAAATCTTGTTTTCTTAGACCCGAGATTGGCAAACTATGGCCCCAAAGTCAAACTTAGCACACCACCCAGATTTGTAAATGAAACTTCACCGGAACACAGCCATCTTCAGTTGCTTCCGTACTGTCTATGGTGACTTTTGCGTTACAATGGCACTTTTGAGTTGTTACTACAGAGATCCTATGGCCACCCAGGCTAAAATGTTTAACGTCTGGCCGTTCACAGAAAAATTTGCTGATCCCTGCTTTAGACTATTGTGCAGAGTTTCTCAAGAATTTAGATCCTTGAGCAATGTAAATCATACGAATCATCTTGTCTCATTTTACAGATGGGCAAATGGATACCCACATTCTCCCAGGTAACTTAAATGTGTAGTTTTAAAAAGACACATGGGAAAACCTGGAAGGAATTTAGAGAAGAAAAATCAACAATTATTAGATGTCCTTTGAGGGAGCCAAACTCGAATGATAGAGGCTGAAAAGTTGAAGGTGAGACAATAATTACCTCTATGTTATCAGAAAGTATGAATTGTTCCTCTCTCTTTCTACACAGGAAAGGGTTTCCCACATGTAAATGAGGCAGGCTGGAATTAGGATTCCAAGGGAGGTCAGAGCCTGGTGATCTTTAACAAAACGTTGGGGGACCTGTCTCAAATGCCATAGGCTGAGATTGAGGAGCTTTCTGAGGCAGCACCTGAACTTGTCGTTCATTTATTCACTACCAAATAGGAGGAAGGCATGGACCGAAGGCAGGGGAAGGACAATTTGGCATGCCATCGCTGGTATGTGCATACACACACACACACACACAGGCACACACACGCGTGTGCGTGCACAGAAGATTCCGTGGTCTCTGTCTCTGACCATGCTGAAAATCATCCTGAAGCTAGTCAATTGCCAAACATTGGTATAATCATGTGTCATCTGGGTTGAAGGACCCCTTCAAGCTTATGAATTCTGAGAGGCGAGTGATAGAGCTTAACCCCTTTAAAAATATAATATATAAAATACAAGTATATAAATATGTAAGTATAAAATATAAATAAAAAATATAAAAATACAATATGATCATTTGCAGCACTTGTAGATTCAAATAGCACTAATACACTTTTGATTTGAAAACAGAAACCAGGTGCAAAATTTGAATTTGTCATAGTATAGATCATGGTCTAATACAGTCATTGCTAATGGGGAAGTCAGCTACAAAATTTTGGTGGTGTTTTTGAGGAAGGCCTTTCTTTGGGATGCTCTAAGCTTCTGACAGACTCGTCTCTCTCTACACTATATAGAAAATGCATAGGTCTCCTATTTTAAGTATGAGCTCTGCAGCAGTAAGAACTATGTATTATTTAATGTCTGTATTTCCAGCGCTTAATGCAGTCCTGCGCATTGTAGGTGCAAGATAAATGTTTATTTCTTCCTGGGGTTGGGGAGAGTAGCAAGTGTGCATTAAATTGTAGCACTAAGTCTTTGTGGCGAGCCGCCCAGGAGGGAAGATTAAGCGGTATGATAACAAGGATTGGCCTGGAGATAATGTGTTTTTCAGTCGGAGGCACTCCTGCCCTTCCCTGTGCATATCAAGGTCATCCTGGTTTCGATCTGCTGACAGGTGGGAATTGCTTCAGCAGCACGTATCTGTCAGTTCACACTGATGTCTTGAACAATAATGCTGGAATTTTTATTGAGCCTTTCATCTTTGAGGTTCAATGTTCTAACTCTAATCTTTATGACTTCCCTTGTGAAGTCAGAGAGAGTTTGTTTTAGTTTCATTTTTTTCAGGTAGAGGGGGAATGTGATAGAGACATAGATTCAAGGACCTGCTGGGCAACTCTGAATGGGTCAGGGTGGGAATGGAACTGGACATTTTGTTGCTCAGTATTAGTCCTTATTATCTTTTTTCCCAGTGAAAAATTGGGTAAATGAAGCATGCCTTTTTTTAAAAAATTATTTTTCAATTTGAATTCCAATGTACTTAACATGCATTGTTACATTAGTTTTGGTTGTATGCAACATGCCTCTTTTTATTCTTAGGACAGAGAGTCTTGCACCGCTTTTTTTCTAGTGTGTTCCAAATATGTTTAGAATCAGAGAGACGGAAATCAAAGAAATTGCAAGGTCTATATTTGTAAAAGTCTCTTCTAAAGGGCTTATAACACCTTTGGTCCAACTGCTGGATTTAATTTGGAGCTTAGGATATAGTCATCATTCCTACTTTCCCCTCAGCCTGACTTTTCTTCTCAGCTTCCCGTCTGATCTTTCCTTAAAGTCACTATTAAAATGTCTCTGTTACAACTCACAGGCTTATGATGCCTTGGTGATTACTAGCCAAACTCAAGGCTTTAGGCAGATTAGGTCTCTCGGATCACAACACAGACCCTAAAGTTTGACTCAGCAGCTACTGTTGAAAACTCAAGACTCTATAATTAAACCATGATGGTTATCTGGAGGACAGTGGAGAACGGCAATACAATTTACAAAGTGGTCTCAGTACATAAGGAGACCTGTGGTGGTCTCATTTATAGAGCAGATGTAATAATAGATGTGAGGTGAACACATAATACTATCTTCCCGAAATCCTTGACTCTTAGTCCATAGGACATCCTTGATAAATAATTAAATATCCTAATTTGAACTTTGCAGGAGAGACGCACCAGGAAGTTATGACTTGGCTACAAGCCATGGTTGCAGTGGACATTCCGTGAAAGCCTGGCCTTTCAGACAGATAACTCTCATTGCACTGTTTCTCAAACTTCACCCTCTTTCACGGTTACAAGATAAATCGTGAGAAAATTTATTTTAATGCTTTTTCATTTACTTTTGTCAGAAAGAGACAGAGGTGTGAGCGGGGGAGGGGCAGAGAGAGAGAGAGAGGGAGGGAGACATAGAACCTGAAGTGGGCTCCAGGCTCTGAGCTGTAAGCACAGAGCCTGATGCGGGCCTCGAACGCATGGACCTTGAGATCATGACCTGAGCTGAAATCGGGCACTTAACTGACTGAGCCACCCAGGCACCCCAAGAAAATTTGTTTTAACTTTAACAAGTATATATCTGATGAAAAATAAAAATGTGCTTAATTTACATCAGAATTAATCCTTGTCTTTTGCCAGCCTTATCTGGCACAGATAAGCTGAGCCTGACGTGAAGCTCGAACCCACAAACCATGAGATCATGACCTGAGCCAAAGTCGGATGTTTAACTGACTGAGCCACCCAGGCACCCACTAACATTTAAATACACTGGTTTGAAGTAAGACTCTGCTACCAAAATGCATCTTGTTCAATTGCCTAGAGTAAAAATAGGCCTTAAAAATATAGGACACGACTTGCCAAAGCCAGAATACCTTGTCTAACAGACATGGTTTCCTTCCCTGTGGCCACTGTGCTGTGTTGTAGCCGTAAAATGTCAACATTTTAAGATGAAGTCAATTATTTACCCTTTGCTAACTCCCTTCAGAAAACTTCCTAGTCAATAGCATGTTAAATTAATAGAGACTGAAACAGATTCTGTAGAAACGAAGGCCTGTATTGAATCAAGATATGCTAAGTATACTAAGATTTTAGATTACTAAGACTAGGTGATCATTGCCTATATTAGAAAAAATGAAAATTTGAGAGACTTTCTTTCTACACGTATTTCTACATGAAGATTCTTTAAAATACTATGCTTTTTAAAAATGTGACTAACATAGTCTTGCATGACATAAAACGATCATGGAGACAGAATTCTATAAAAAGATGTTAACCTTAAGAAATAAATGATTAAATTATTCATTATTTTATGCTGATCTGGTGGGTTTAAAATTTTCGTTTCTTTAATATCGAGGAAAATATGCTCACATTAATAATTTCTAAGGATACCATGAAAGTAATAACACTAGCTAATCCTGAAAGAGTTAGGCATTGTTTCAAGACCTTTACATTTGCCAGATACTCTTCATGATAATCCTATGAAGAAGGTAGTGCTCCCATCCTAATTTTGCAGATGAGGAAACGGAGGCTCAGAATAAAAAACATTGACAAGGTCATAAGCTAGGATGTGGGGAAGTCAGGATTTGAACCTGGGCATCCCAGCCCTGAAGGGTTAATGACCATTTGTACTGATCCCACTTGAGCAAACCCCAGGATGGAGGCAGTTGGTCCAGGGTCCAAGGGTGAGGTGGGGAGTATTGAAGATATGCTACATAGTAGTAGGAAAATTTAAGGAAGAAATTCTCAGTGAAGAAAATCACATGGAAGCGATTTGAGGGTAGAGTAATTACAATAAGAAAAAAAGAGAGAGAGAAAGAGAGAGAGAGAGAGAGAGAGAGAGAATCCCAAGCTCCATTAACAGCTAACAGCACAGAGCCTGATGCTGGGGCTCCCTCTCAAACCGTGAGATCATGACCTGCGCCGACATCAAGATTCGGACGCTTTAATCAACGGAACCACCCAGGCACCCCAGAGATGTTCTGACTTAAGTGTATTATCAGCTATACAGCATTGGTTTTATATTCTGCCATTAAACTTGGCAAGGGGAGAGGGAAAAAGAAGAATGGTGGGCACTGGGAGAATGATGAAGGCAGTACCATCATGGTTTTCAATCGCTTAAAGATCTTTCCTAGACCTGGGCATGATGCTGTTTGACTAGACCTAAGATATGTCTAAGTATGCGTTTCGACCTTTAGCCTATGTGCACTATATACACGTGCAATATAGGTGTTGAAGATATTTTCAAATTCTCACCTACTGTACCTCTCAAATGTAATGATCATAGCATCTGAAGTGAGTCCTAACAATTTATTAAGAGCTTATTTCAATCATCCCTTTTTAAAAAGGCACAGAGAGATTTTTCAAAGGGAAAAACTACCGTGGAGTAGAAGCTGAGTAGAATTTGAAACTGAGCCCAGTTGGTGTCTTGCTGCTTAAGTCTTATCTATCAGAGCCAGGGATGAAAGGCAGAAAGACCAGACTCCTCCCTGTTTGTTTATTTCTTGGCTTTCTTGTCCTGTCTGATGCTTTGCCCCCAGAGCTCTGCAACTGTATTTATTTCCCATCTGCTTCCTGCTCTCTAGACAGTCTGAGACAGGCTGCTCACCAGCCAGCAGTCACAGACAGAGAGAAATAAATAGTGTGCATAAAACCCACGGCAGCAGGCAGGAACGACTAGCATCACAGGCAGATTCAGGTGTGGATGGGATTAAGAAACAATGTTCTTTGGAGCGAGGCAGGGCTGCCTATTCAGGAGGAATTTTTTGAAGAAACCAGATCTCTTGTTCTGTTCCCTCATCAGATGTTGGTTAGCATCTTTGGCAGTAGGCAGATGGTATCATCTGAACCATTTCTTAAGGTTTATTGGTTTATTTTTTTGGTCAATTTGACCAGTGCTTCTGGATTTCTGGCTATCACAGCCTCATTAAAAAAATAAAAATAAAAAAGAAGTAAATGATGTGTGTGTGTGTAAAGGGATGGGGCAGATCTCTTTAGGATTGTTCGTTTTTGTTTTTGCCAAATACAGACATTAAACATCTCCTTGTTTCAAATCTGAAAGGACAACTTAATCCTGAAGAGCACGGTACAGGCCCATCCTTCCTAAGAAACATAGTCAACAACTCTAAATGTTGAGAAAAATGGATTAAAATTTTGGAATGCAGAACCATGAGGGAACATCCCAGTTAATCATAGTAACTGTTAGAAACTGGTTTACTTGTTACAGGTTTGTTGATTTGCAGATTTGTGTTCTACAGCATGGAATGGAACCCAAATAGTTTCTAAGAACATTTGAAACCAAATAGTTTCTAGGAACAACATTTAAAAACCATATTCAGTGCCTCAAATCCCGTTTCTCAAAACTATGTCAATGCAAATGGAATCCTCGTTCTTGGGGTTATTTCAATGAATTTGGAAGTTCCTGGGCAGGGTAGTACCTGTGGGTAATTTTCAACTACCTTCCCACTGGTAAGATTTACACTCAGCCTTTGTTAAGGTGGAGGGCAGGACAGTGGTGTTCACTGAGTAGAGGAAGGACAGAGAAGGAAAATTGGTGGCAGAACAAAGTCTTGGCTCTGATTGATTTGAACCAGCAAAAACTGCCCCCAACCTTGAAAATCCTATTCAACAAAACCAAATCCTTTAGCTAGCAGGATCTGTTGTTCTCCTGTGAAGACAATCAGAGAGACATCTGTTGTGATTTGAACATGCTCTCAGAGTGCTGCTCAATCCTATTCATCCAGATAAAATGAAATAATACAAAGAAAATTGTATTTAAGTGATTTTAAGAACTCCTGTGGTATAGGAGGTTGACAGCCAGGAAGGATATTCTGCTGGCTTGACTCCTTAGCAGGGTCCAAATTCTGTGTGAGCCCCCACAAAAATCAACAAACAAGAGCCACATGACCAGTGGCTTCTCCTGCCCTCTCTCTGGGTTGGGAGGAGAGCAGGTGGTGGCCGACCAGGTGCCTGGCCAGTGCAAAGTATGTCAAGGGATGCAGGGAGCTGTGTTCAAGGGGCAGGGTGACAGAGTGAGGCCTAAAACACAGCAGGCAAGATGATATAGGAGAAATGTGTACGACACGGAGGTTGCATTTTTCATCCGTCTCGGCCCCGCACCAGGATTTGGGAGTTGATTTAGATGTTGGTATGGGTTGCATCGTCTACCCACCTCCCCAATTTCGTATATTGAAGTCTTCACCCCCAGTAGCTCAGAATGTGACCTTATGTAGACACAGAGTCGTCGCAGATGCAGTTAGTGAAGATGAGGTCATACCTTTGACCTTGTTTTGAGGCAATCCATGGCCACGCCTTTCATCCTCCATTATCTGCTGGCATGGCTATAAAATGCCTTTAGACCAGAGATACTCGGGGAATTGGCATGAGAGATGACCACATCTCTTTGTACTTTCCATTAAAATTCCTCTAACCCTCATAGCTGTGCCCAAATGCACTCTGATTGGACTGAGGGTCACCCAGGCCAGACGTAGAATGCTGGAAATGGACTTTGAGGTCTCTTGGTAGTAGCTCCTGGGAGAATATTCTGAGCATGGCACGATTAACTGGGGTCAAGTTCTCACGAGTCTAACAGCAGAGATTTGAATGAATGGGAAGAAAAAAGCACGCCCAGGGTTGCACCTTTCTCCTAGGAAAGGGTTTCCTATGGATGCATTAATTGGACCTAACCTGGACACAGAGCTTGTAAACTTCAAAGCACTGGGCCAACACTTGCCATTTCCTGAGCATGTTTGGAAGAGGTATCCTCGTCACCCTTGTTCTCCAGAAGGGCACCTTGGGCAAGGGAATAGAGGTTTTATGACTGCGGTGTGGGATGCTGCCTGAGTCAAGTTTCCTAAGTTTCCATTCTTTCATTCTTTAGGCTTTGAGCGGTTTTTCCCAGTACCTCTGGTGGAAGACAAACCTAACACAGGAATAGGAGCAGTGAAGGGAACCGGGGTTAGATCGTAGATTGTCAGACTGGGATGCAGGCTTCTGAAACATCCAGGGGTTACTGACAACGTCCCTCCATCTCTGAGGTTAGCATCTTAAATTATTAAGGATAGAAGCTTCGTCAACACTCGGACTCCTTGGAGACAACCAGTAATTATCGCAGATTCTGTTCCCACTGCCACCCCTCCCCAACTTCAAAGGAACCTCATTACGAGTCTCCAAATTCTTGAAATTACTTTCCCATCATCTCAAATGATGTACGTAAGTAGTTCATAATGAGGGTCTAGCCTCACCCTTTAGATTACTCAAGAAGCTCACAGAAGATGGACTGTGATAACATTATTCCAAGGCAAGGTGTTTATCTTCAGATTGTTCTTCGCAAGATTTTATTCACTGGTTTGCTAACATTTTAGACATTTTATGTACATAGACTCACAGAAATCATTTATTCAGACTTCTTCCTGACTTCTGTTTGCAAATTAACACCCAAATTCGACCTCTTCTCATAATGAACTATTTTATGTCTCGCGGATGAATAATTAAGAAATGCATATTAAACAGGACTGAATTTGATGAGCATGTCTGAGGTTGCCAGTAAAATCTAGCTGCCTTTGTTTTCTAGAAGATTGTATTTTATAGGAGAGAGATCAGGAGACTGAAACACTGTATGAAAGGGCAGACAGGCTAGTTCATTAATTTGAGCAGCGTTCTTGTTTAGATTTACCCTTGACATCAACAAAAGCAAAAAAGAGGTACAGAGAGAAGAGGCTTGTAGAAACAGATACCAAACTGTCAGGTAGCCTATGTTTTTAAACCAGGGTGTTTTTCAAAGCTTGCTTACATGATTATTTCTTTCTTAGAAATTTAAATAGAAATCTAGATGATTAAAGTTGAGGGTAAGATTTTTCTGGAGATCGTCTTTATGTTGACCAAACACAAACGCATCAGACTGCCCCTGTCCTCTTTAGGTCTTTATCCTTCCCCTTCTCCTTAGGCTCCCCCCAGTAGTAGTGGGGTACATACCCACAGTTACTCACCGTGTCTTTCAAGGTTACCAAGGGAGAGGCAGAGGTTGGACTGCAGGGGTGTGAAATCGAGAGCAAGAATCTGCCTTGAAGAATGTTAAGGTCTATAGAGACAGTGGCTCGTGAGTGACAAGCACGATACAAACTGACAGGGAGCTCTGTGCTGCTCCCGAGCTCCCAGGAGAAGAATCTGATACAACTATGGAGGGCCAAGAATATGAAACTGTGTCCATTATTGCAGGCAAATAGCAGGAACTCCTGTTCTACGTGCAGCAAAAATAGAGAGATGGGAAAACAGGCAGAGAGCTGGACCACTGGGTAGATGGAATCTACAGCTCGGTTCTTTGTAGATCCTATCCTCAGGGGATTCTTGGATCTTAACCTGATTCCTTTTTACTCACAGTGAATCTCTCATGTCCCGTTTCTTGCCCCAATTTCTGTATTAAAGCTGGAAAGTCTTTTGGGGAAATAGAACTGAAGACCGGTTATAGGTCACACAACTGTGGAAGAACTCAGATCACGAACAAGTTCAAAAAGATGTAATGTTACCCATCATAGCTTTGTGCATTTCTGAATAGATCTTATTAGCTGTTTAGGAAAAGCAGACACAATCAAAAGGGAAACTTTGCCACATGAGCACATTAATTTTTAACCTCAAACTCACGGGGCTGAAGGCTAACTGAGTCTTTGGATACAGATAAGGCAGGTGGAAGTGCTTTGAAAACAAACTCTTCCCTGGAAGTCAAGAGACCTGAAAAAAGGGGGAGGGAGAAGATTCAGGCAAAGGAGTCAAAAGGCAGGTGGAAGTTTCTCATTGCTTCTTCCTTTCTTTTGCGGGGGGAGGGGGGGAGCACTTGCTGTGGGTCCTGGGCACTCGAAGGAAAAGGGGGACTATCAGAAACAGATAAATGGGGCCCAAACAGATGGACATGAACTACAAAGCGGAAGTAAACAGAATGCAAAGAAAAATCTTATTTGGCAGATAATTGTAAAATGGCTGATTTGTTTCTCTACCATTGAAGTTAATGCATTTCATGAGGGTAATCCTACTGTGGTTTGCACTCTGCAGGGAACCCCATTCTCAAGTAGAGAACAGCAGCCAGTCCAGACCACTGCATAGACCTGCCAAGAACTCAGTCAGAAGATCTGGAGCTATAACAATGTAGGCAAGAAGAATAAGGTGCATTTGTATGGAGCATAGACAGCATCCTCATCATGAGCATTGTTGTTCTTGGAATACCAGACCAGGCAAGAGGAAGCTAGCTATGTGCTTTTTTTAATTGAAAACACTTTTTAAATGTTTATTTTTGAGAGAAAGAGTGCGAATGAAGGGGAAGAGAGAGACACACACAGAATCTGACACAGACTCCAGGCTCCGAGGTGTCAGCACAGAGCCCGATGCCGGGCTCGAACCCACAAACTGTGAGATCAGGACCTGAGCCAAAGTCGAAGGCCTAACTGACTGAGCCACTCTGGCACCCCATCTCTCAACCCAATGTTTAAAATGTTTCTGTTACTATTCTTAGCAAGTCCTGTTAGGGATCTTCAGGGTCTGCAAACTTTACTCTTTCTTAACGCAGAACCTAAAATCTTAGCCTGTTCACCCTTTTCCCACCAACAATCCACTGCATTCCTTTGTTCTGTTCCTCCTAACATGGCTTGTGAAGTTGGTCTTATCCATTCCTCATATTCCCCCCAAATGTGCAATCCCTTGTCACTTACTGGTTTTAAAACAGATCATAATGAAAACTGCAAAAGTGGAGAAATTCTAAGTGTTCAGAAATATTATTTGAATCCTAACCTAAAATACTGTTTTCTCCAACAGCTCTCATGAGAACTCCAATAGGGTTCCGTTTTCTCTCTCAAATAATTCTGGGGCGTCCCCAGGGAGAGGTTAACTCCCGGGACTGCAGCTCTTCTGCCCTGTTCTCCGGGGCCCCGGAGTCTCTCCTGGCGACCCTGGCAGGCACAGCAATGCTTTGAGCATTGCTTTGAGCACCTTTTGAAGGTGCAACGATCTCCGGTACCGCCGGAGAGAAGGCTCCCTTCCTTGTGTTACACTGTGGTGAAGGTGAGGCATGGGCTCTGCTTGAGCTAATGGCATTTATTGAAAAGCTGTTTTAGAGAGTGTGGGCAGATCATTCTCTTTCCCTAGGAGCCATCTAAACCCATGGCCCGTGGGGGTGGGCCAGACGCGGGGGGTGGGCACACTGCCGCAAGCGGACTCCTCCCACATTCTCTGTGAACACGAAGCCTCTGCTTTCTTCAGCCCTATTCTTGGCTCCTTCCTTGCAGAATGAGCTGCTTCCCAGAGCTCCCCGGTCCCGCCCAAGAGTGGAATTTGCCTGGTAGTGCACCGGGTTGCAGCGTACCCAGACTGCTTACCCTCCAGCACTGTTCCCAGGAAGCTGCTGAGCCCCCAGGCGCTAGACCTCCACCAGGCGCTAGGCCTCCACCAGGCGCCAGCCACCAGCCCGGGTCCAGAGAGCTCTGACCCCAGGCAGTGGATGGCAGCGGGTCTCAGGCTAACGCGGAGATCCTCCTGTACAGCCGTGGTCTCTGGTTCCTAGTTCTGAAATAACTAGTAAATAGTAACTGGGAGAGCGGTCTGTGGGCTTTCTGTCCCTCCATTTTGTTTCTGAGTGTTGGGCTCACCCAACTCTCCCCAAGAGAAATCAGGGGTGAGGGTCCTTTCCAGGAAGGTCTACGGAGGCAACAGTGTGTCTCCAAAGGTCAGGGACTCCCTAAGTGCCTGCTGCCCCTTGCCTTTAGTCTCTGCTTTATCAAAGCATGCCCCCCTCCCCCGTGAGCATCACCTGACAAACCTCACAAGCATCATCTTCTCCCGATGTCGGCTTATCTTCCCACAAATTCAGGATTCAGTGAGATCGGAGTTGATGAGCTCTTAGTGATTTCGATTCTCACATCAAGATGATGTGTGGCAAATTATATATGCTTATGATTTAGGGTAGAGCACGTTTCAATTTTGTGAATATAAAAATACAATCTAGGCTATAACTATCTAAACGGAATTGAGAAGAAATTTCTCCTATGCAAAAAACAGCTTCAGATGTCATGAATGTGTTAGACACAGATAAGAGCCAAGTTTAAGATAAGTAAAACATTTACTCTGAAGGCTGTTAAGTATGCATTTGATTTAGAATCCGGAGTTATCTGTCAGTTGTCTATGAAATCCGCTGCGTTAGAAGAGAAACGAGAGAACTGAAAGTTATTTGTTACTTTTTTTCTTTCTTTTGAAACTCAGTATTTTTCTTAAACCCACCCCTCTGTTGGTTTCAGCTTTTCTCAGAGACCCAGTGAGGTAGTTTATACAGTGCGTGGTAGCATAGAGATTCCATAAAGTTGACAAGTAATTTAAAGTAACATTTGCATTCTACCTGAAGTGAGTTGATTTATGAATCCGTGTTTGGTTAATGCTCTGAGATCTTCACAGCAGATACAAGATCCAAATACACTGTATTATTGCTTTGCTTTGTCTTTTGTAAAGCACCTGGTACCATGACAATATTCACTAGGCAAATAGCAAATGAAATGAAATATACTTCCTTCTCTATTTTAATAATATACTATTCATGCATTTCCCCCCCTCTGGAACAAAGAATCATTGTAGTAAGTTGCTCTGCCAATATTAGACTGATATCTTGTTGCAAGCAGAATAAAGAGATAAAATGGCATGCCACAGGAAAACTGATAAAGTTTCTTTTCAAAATAAAAGAACAAGGCAATAACACAAATTATGAAAAGCCAAGAAAGGGTTCAATGGAATTAATGCAAATATGAACATAGGTCCCTTGATTTTCTGTCACGATCCTTGCTATAAAGTAGCATCTACATGTCCAGGGCAAGGTTCAAATTAGTTTCCTAATCAATTCTACCTTTTTTTTTTTTTTTTTTTTAAATCTACTGTTCTTCTTTGAATAATCTTGTCCTGGAGAAAGCTGTCAGGGATGTTTAATTTAACAGAGCAGAGCCATTTCCAGACATTTCTAGTGGGCATTGAGCTACCAAATATTTTCCTCAAATTATAGAAAATTGCCATTTGTAGAGTCCCCATTATACTTAGCTTCTTAATTTAGGATTAAACAACATCTATAACTTATTATTATGACATCCGGAAAGTTTGCAAAACTCTATAATATGAATATTATCTCTCTCTTTGGTCCCCATGGTGTCTCTTTGAAGAAAGTTGTTTTGGTCCCATTTGTAAAGATTCGCTGATGGCCTAAAGAACCGGTGTATAATTCTAGAGTGAAAAAATTGAGGTCTTCTGCAATGCAATGTTGACATGTTTCACCCAAAATTTACTGCCAGTTGACCAAGGATCCAGATGGTGGTTACCCTTCTGACTACCTCACATTTCCCGAGGGACCCAATGGAACATAGAGAAATGACAACTTCATCTCTCATTCCTCTGGCTTTGGCTAAAGACCAAAATGCTATAATAACACAAACCTTGGAAGAATTCAGGCATGGCCATAATTCTCCCCACTAGGCTTCCCAGGTAATACTCAGGTAGCGTACAGAATCTTATTTTTAAAACATTCAAGGAGCACGTAGTGGACACTGAGATCTTTTAATGACCGAATATAGTGGAGCAGCTTAAGGTTTCTGAAAGATCAAGGGAAATGTAATCGAACTTGAATCTTGCATTTAGAATCCTTTTATTTTAAGAAACAGAAGTGAAACAAAGTTCAAAGAAGGCTTTCTAGCAACATCAACATTAAAGTTGAGCCTTGAAGGATGAAAAAGAGGACATTAGGATCAGATTCCAGAGAAGGTATGCTGGCTAAGGGAATTGTGGGTAAAACAAAGAAGTGCTAAAGGACATAGTGCTTTTAAATATTGACTGGTGTTCTCCAGGGGTCCTAGAGGTACAAATTGTAGAAAAGTTCTCCAAAATCCTACTCTTCCCAGTTATTGGCATTGATGTTATTCCTTCTGGAAGGCTTTCCTCTCACCACCAGTACTGAATTGAATGCCATTTTCCTTTCAGAACTCTCTGCCCTTGTCCCAGTGTAGTTCTTTGTACAAAATATGCATTTACTTGTTCTTATTTGACTTCCTCTCTGTTTTAAGCTCCTTACAGAGGGGACCTTGTCTTGACCACTTTTGTCTTAAAGCCCTGAACAGTGCTCAGTAGGCACTCAATAATTATTTTTGGAACGGCATGAATAATGCAAGCTTTTCCTTAAATAAGGACTTGCAAATGTTTGAAAATTTTTCAAAGGCCTTAGATAAAGCTTGGTAATTGTTCTAAAGGCATAAATTAGCATATTAATAAATGTGGCTATATTTTATAATTAAACTACTAAAAATAAAACTTACCCTCAACTGTTATAGAGGTAACAGAATACAATACCAAATGCGTACCTTTTGGATCCAACCAAAGGATTTATCTGCCAATTGCTAAAAGGTCCTCTTTGTAAAAGGAGTTTCATCTATAAGACGACTGGCCAGTGTAAGGGACCACTGGAAGAGTGGGTAGAGCCCTTACAGCCTACTAAGGAAAGACTATGTTGGAAAGAATTCTCAAGTTGAAGTCAGAGAACTTGGGACTCGGCTCTAGAAATTGCTAGGTGAACCTAGGCGATCCATGCGGTCTCTGATCTTCAATTTCCTATCTGTACACTCAGAACCCTAATACCAGTTCTGTTTACCTCAGGAGTTGTGAAGATAAGATAATGTAGAAATGAGATGGTCAACTACAAAGAATTTGCCTTCTTCTTATCACAATGTTGCAAGAAGTGAGTTGAATTGACCTCCTGAACACTAGGTTGTCTTTTGTCCACCAGTTAAACAGATACTAGACCTTAGGACTTTTGATGTGACATTCAGTCCATCGATTGTACTGTGCCGCCCTGTCATAATCTAACAAGGAAAAGAATACAAATCACTAGGAGAGGAATGTAAGGTTGTAAAAGTTTGTCCTTGGCGGGATACTTTATACCTTCTGGAATTTAACACCAAATCCCAGAGTCAGATTCAGCCTCCAGATAGTTTTCGTGTACAGCTTATCGATAGCTGTGTGAAAACATCCAACGACAGATTCTGGCCACAGTGATGTTGAATGTTGGCAGGACAGACGAGCACTGTTCTCTGGCCCATCTCTCCCCTTCTCTGCTTGTTTTCAGGCTGTCAGGGGTTGGGTCTGGCCAACATGTTGAAAGGCCTGGCCAGTTTTCCTTCAAGGCTGTTCAGTCTAGGTTAGAGAGAGGATTGGCGTGTTTACCAATCCTGTATCTACACTGACTGTTCTGACAGCATTTAAACTTGAGAGGGGTTGGTCTCTCCCTGGTGGCCCTTTGTCTTGGTTTATGATGGATTTATTATCTTTGACCTACCAAACCCGGACAGGAGACTATGGGTGTTTAATTTCATATGCCAGGTACCGTTGGCTTTAATTATCTTCTTGAAATCAGTCCAGCACTCAGGGATGAGGGACCAAAGTCTCAAATTGCTCCATAGTTCGGATAGTCTGTAAAACCACAATGTGTATGTATTCTTTAGTTATTCAGTATTTGTCAAGAAAATGACACATTTTGCTGATCTGTGATTTTCTGATAGGCTTCATTTAAAATGAATTTTTTTGGAGATTTGTAATTCTGACAGGGAAATAGCTGTAAAACGTAAAATGTATAACCAGTCAGGGCTGGAACACATGCCATCTGATTTCTCCATCCGCTCTCCTGAGTTTGGGGATATGTAAGTCCTCGTCTTTGCTTGGTGATAGACTAAGTTGGCAGAAAGACTGAAAGAACAAGGTAGTGGGGGGGTGGGCATCAGTTGGATTGTATTTAATAGCATTGAGAGTCAACTTTTTCTTTTTTCAATTTCAAATATTTCTCCCTAAAATTCGGTCCCATGGCTTGGATCCTGTTTAGTGTCCTTTAGTTTGCGGAATAGTTCAGTCAATTGTGGAATAAGAGCTTTACAAAAAGCATAGAGCTGTGCACACACACACATCCATCCAGTCTGCCAGCACTTGGTATAGGAAAGGCCCCGGGGTAAGAGTAGACATACCACTCTTGAGTTTATAGAGAAGAGCAGTGGTTTTTAACCTCTCTCCTACTCCTTGGAGAATCTGACAGCAACTACAGACCTCCTCTCTGAGGAAAACCACACCTTCAGTTGCAGGGTATTCATCAACCAACAATGGGCAGGTTGAAGGACTTCTATTCCTTTGGGAGGCACAGATAAGTCAATGTAAATCACAGTGGAACAGTAGGCTCTATGTCTGAGACACATGCAGGTGAAGAGGAAGTGCTGCACTTTTCATCTGGAAGGAGGACCCTGCTGCCTCACCAATGTCCAGCATATGCTCAGAGTTGTGTTTGTCAATGGCGGTAGACTTTTCCCGTCTCATCAGAGTTTTTGTGGTGGTGGTGGTGTGGGAGACGGCAGCAAAATCGATAGGCAGACTGGCGAGAGTTCCGGACTTGGGATTAGAAGCTTAGGCTGTAGTGGTTCTTGGTTCACCACTCTCTAGTTGTACTAAATGGACACATTCCTTAATCTCTTTGTCCCATGATCCAGTCTGTGAAATTAAAATAGAGACATGTGCGCCATCAAACTCATGGCCAGGGGAGGGGGGACCTTGTGATGAGAGGGAGTAGGGGGTAGGGTGTATGGTATGGCAAACAGTAAAGTTCTACGTAAATTGTCAGGTCCTAGAAACATATTGTGTTGTCATCACCATGCCCACCAATACAGGTATTTGAGTTATAGATAAAACTTGGTTGAAAAGGAGACAACCTGTTGCATCCAGGGGCTTCCTATGGCTCATGGAGACAAGAAGGCACTTACAGGCTGCCACACAGAACTCAACTTCCAGGCTCCCATGGGACAGATACCACCATCTCGATCTCAAGAACGATGCATCTAAGGAACTGCATTCAAAAGCCCTGAATGTGTTGGCCAGAGAGCCGTATTTATAAATTCAGAGAAAATGGTGAGTAAAATAGTTAGAAGCCAGTGGTTTGATTAGTAGACATCCATTTATTTACTTTACTCTCATGTAGGGTTTTCAAAAACCAGGAGACTATAAAAACTTTGTCAGCGTGCCCACCCTTACTCAATTAATTCATCCATCACCTCTTTCTTGATCTCTTACGCTCCAAGGGAGAGGCAGCCTGTGGCTTAGATGGCCGCCAGGCACGGCATCAGGTGGAGAATGTGGGGATCCCGGTCTTGGAGATTGAAGTCCTGGGTGTGAGTCTTGGCCCTACCCCCACTGAGCAGCTCCCAGACAGTGAACTATCCAATCAATGCCCCAGATTCTTCATCAGGAAAGAAGAAAAAATCCAGTTTGTTTATCTTATCGGGCTGTTGAAAGCTCTCAGCAAATTTTTTTATAACGTGTAATGAGCTAGCCGTTTAAAGAGGTATTATGATTGTGTGAATAAATGTACATGTTTATCAATGAAACAATCAAAAGAGAGGAAAAGATCCCACATATTAGGTTTACAGACTGCTTAACTAAGGCAAAGTGGGCAGCCAAACATCAGGATGCCTGGCTGCCTAGTTATGTTTGTGAAGGATGGGTCTAGAAGCTTCTGATCCAAATATATCCAGGAGCTCTGCCCTGGCTGCAGAAAGGAAGGCAATCTTCCACTGGTGTTTTTCACATTTCCTGTTTAGCACAAGGAACTTAACAAGTTTGATTCTCAAGAAGCTATCAAATACATTCTATCTTATTTGGGAACACATACCAAACCCTCCCCCTGTTCCACACTTTTGCCATATGCTCCCTCTCAATTCTTATTGCCCTCCCCCTACTTGCCCTTTCTATTCCCTTCCTCCTCTCCCACCCCTCCTGTTGGCTGTGTATTTACAGTCCAGAAGGGGCAGCTGCCCACGCAGATGAATCTGAGTGGATTCATCATGGCACTGTATCCATAGGAACCTGAAAAGAACGAGGCAGGCTCTGCTTTCCAACCCACGTGTTTGCGGTGTGGCCAGACTGGCTGATGAACAAGTTTCGCTCCAGCCATGACACTTAGGAGTAGACAGTGCAGAAACTCCCAGCCTTTGATCCAGACACTGGGATGTAAAACAATGCCCAGCAGGGACCATTAAGGGCAGTTGTAGCTCTCTTCCTATTAACCTGCTCTTGGGATCCTACCTCTTCCTCCAAGCTGAACATCCCCAGCTCCCAGCCATGCTGGGTATGTTGGTAAACTAGGAATAGAATCTTTGAACAGGGAGCTTATCCTTTCAGTCAATACTCATCAAACGTGTACTGAATACCAGAGACTGTGCTAAGGATTAGAAGAAAACCCCAATGAGATATGGTTCCTCTTTTTAAGAAGTTGACAGTCTAGTGAGAAAGACAAACATGTACAGAAATCATTATAATATGTGACAAGTGCTATTTCATGGCTAAGCACTACGGAGACCATGGGAGGAAGTAGGGAGTTCTGCTTAGGTTTGTGAAGGTCTAAGAGAGGAGGGGAGTTTGGCGTGCACCATGAAAAAGAACTCCTATTCCACGTGGAAGAGACAAGAATGACATTGCTGGTGTAGAAATTGGCAAGAAGACAGGCAGAGTAGCATGCGGATGTTCAAGGAATGGTGAGTGTCCATATGTGGAATGTGAGAAACACAACAGATGGACATAGGGGAAGAGAAGGAAAAATAAGATAAAAACAGAGAGGGAGACAAACGCTAAGAGACTCTTAAATACAGAGAACAAACTGAGGGTTGCTGAAGGGGAGTTGGGTGGGGGGAAGGGATACATGGGGGATGAGGATCAAAGAGGGCACTCGGGATGAGCACTGGGTGTCATATGTAAGTGATGGATCCCTAGGTTCTACTCCTGAAACCAATACTACATTGTATGTTAACTAACTGGAATTAAATAAATTAAAGAAAAAGGGATGGCGAGTGTCTCTAATATGGCTGGAACACAGTATTTAGTGGGGGCACAAAGGGGCAAATGAGCGGAGAGGTGGGCCTGGGCCAGGTTGTGAAAAGAACACTGCCAAGGAGACTGGATGCAAAAAGGAGCCAAGGAAGATGTTGTTAAGATACTATTTATCTTGAAAAATTCTAAACCTGCATGCAGTCCACTCCAAGTGCCTATGCTGGTAAGTGATCCCATTAAAATACATCTTTTGAATGCAAACTCTGGGGCAGTGAGAGATGGCCTGCTGGACGAGGACAGGGAGACCAATGGGAGGCAGGGAGGCCCATTAAACAGCCGTTGCAAAGTGGAAAAGACTCCAGAGGGTGGGGCAGGATGACAGGAAAGCAGGTAAGTTAGACATAGATTTGGTAGGGCTCCAGCGACTGGTTGGGTAGAATGGTTTGGGGAGGCAGGGATGATGCTAACTCAGTGGATGGGATGGGGAGACAGTGATGTGGAGAACCAATATGGAGATCCCAGGAGGAAGCTCCCAGGGCAATGGAGAGCACAGGACTCCCTTTCCACTTCAGATAGAAGTTCTTAGCCAGAATTTGCATTCCAACAGTTGGAGTTGGGAAGGCCCATGGCCCACATGGCCCACAGCAGGCCTGTGTCCTGACACAAACATCTAAGATATTTGAAAACAGGTAGGTAGACTTCCCTTCATTTCATGATCAGAATAAACCATCTCTACTCTTTAATCCTCCCTCAAGGGTCTTAAATAACCTAGGCTGATCTGTACCGTCTCCTCTTTTTCCCACATCCCACCTAGAATGCAAAGCCCCAGGCTAGAGATGACACATGAATCTTTCTCAAGCTATACATATAATTACATATTTATATGTGCTGTGCACACTTTATTAAAGATTACTTAATTCCCACATTTAACACTTTATAGTTATTAAATGCCTTTTTCCTGCAAACACTTTATGATTTTTACTTCATTGTTTTTCATTTCCTCACTACATATTTATTTCTGACGATGGGTTTGCCTGCCCTGTGCACAGTTATCAGTGCCTGTCTTTAGAAATCTTTGTAGCAAAACTCTTTTTCTTATGACCCTTAGTGCAGGATTGCTGTTTGGATAAAGTTCCAGGGTCGGATTACATTAAGGGAAGAGATTCCTCTGGCAAAACATAAAATGAAGGAACAGCCACATCCTGTCAGGAGGACACTGGTGGTCCGGCAAGATTTTCTAGGAGGTCCTAGAAAAAGGACTAGAAAAAAGAAAAAGGACTGATTTTGCACTTGAAGGATTGTGCTAGTATCTTGGATAGTTTCTCTGTCAACACAGGGAGAAAATGGCCTGAGAAAGAGGCTGTTTCAAGACTTTGCCATCAGAAAGCATTGACTCATCAGTACCTCACCTAACCATTTTAGGCCTTCTGAATAGCTGTCTGACAGGCAAATGGAAAAGACGAAGGAATTTTAGGAAGTGCTTGACTTGTATTCAAAGATATCCACAGAGATGTTCATTGCCCCCGAGAATCCTTAATTGGACCTGCAGGTTGCTGCTTGGACGACCCTCTTTCTGCCAGCCTCTCTCCTTCAAGAAGGCCTCTCTCATGGCCTCAGAGCCCCCGAGGGCCAGAGTCTACAAAGACACCTGTGACTTGCCATGCTGCCTATTCCTCCACTGGGTCCTGCCACCTCCCTGGACTCTCCCTGCTCCACGAGGCCAGGTTTTCTTGTCTCATCCACCTGGCACTCTGCTGACTCCCTGGCACCTTTCCCCGCTCACCAGGACCCTTCCCTGCCTGTAATCTCTTGATTCTCCTGTCCTCCTCTCTAGCCAGTCTTTTTTAAGTGGAGTTCCTCATCCAAACCACAGTACTCAGGGGCAAATTTTAAAATTCTCCCAAGGGCAATACATAACTAGTCCTCTTTTAGATGCGTACGAGATAGGTTAATGCATTAGATACAGTGGATCTCTTAGGGCATGGAGGCTTATTTCTGCTGTGGAGGGAAAGAGAGACTGCTTGTGGAATATTTTCCTAGCTTGGAGGTGGAGAAGTTCTAGTTCTCTCAATCACCCCACCCCCCAACCGAGGACATGTCTCCTAAATATGCTGATGATGTTGGGACACTCCTCTGATCTACCAAGGGCTTAGGTTTTCAGAAACTCTTGCCAGAAAAGAGATTCTCAGTGAGTTCTTCCGTGCAAAACCCAGTCCTGAAGCAACGTGTCCAGGATAGCCTATTAAGGCATGGCTCAAATCAGGGTAAGAGGAGGAAAACACTAGAGGAGAAGATAGACTTGTCATCCTGTAACCTTTAGAGGAAAGCTAGCCTCACTTATTTCAGGGTCTGGCAAGTAGGCAAGGAGTAGGTTTGTCATGTACTTTAAAGGATGCGTGTATGAAAGGAAGTTAATATGCTAGCTGCTGAAGCATATGATGCCCACAGCCCAGGGACGAAGCAGCATACAAATTTATTTCTTGCCCGTATCACAGGCCGGTGAAGGTACAGGTAGGGGTAGGTCACTGTCACATACAGTTAGTCAGGGACCCAGGCTCACTCATCTGGGGCCTAGCCCTCCACTCTGTCTCCAGAGTCCTTTCCATTTTGTTGCAAGAGGAGGAAGGAGTGAGGATCACACATGGGGAGGTTTCCATGCACCAGGCCTGGAAAAGACGCAGAACACCTGGCTCACATTCCCTTGGCCAGAACTCAGTTCTCTAGCTGCAGCTAACTGCGGGGAGGCTGGAAAATGTAGTCTAGCTGTACATCTGTGAAGAGAAAGAGAGCATGAGTGTCCGTGGTAGCCAAAGTTTAGATGTTTGGGGCCATAGGCTTTGGCTCAAAAGGATAGGAATTACTTGTGTGAATTAGCATGGCTCATGATGGACAAACTTATGAAGTAAGAAGCTCACGGTCACTGGAAAGTTGGTTGGAGAACAAACTCCTGCCATCTCTCCTCTGGAGCTGTATAATTGCAGTTCCCAAGCAGCATAGCGAGTCCTCCCACACTCCTGCTCCTACTTTTCCTGTGGTGCAAAATGCTTGGTTCCCATTCCTGAGAAAAGAGTGGGTCCCATGGTGCTACCTCTTCTGTAGAAGATACTCTTCATTTTTCCTTTTCCTTTTTTGTGATGGCACGATGGATGCTGAGGTGATCTTGGTGGTGAGCAGACAAGATCTGAGGGCCTCTCTGCAAGGAGCTCTGCAGATGGGGAAGGCGAGCCTGCCCATTGTGGAAATATGCATCTGGGACAAGAATTAGCACAGAGTTCTTTTGTACAAATAGAGAGTAATTCTGCTCAGCTTTATTTTTCAAGTGTAACATTCTGGAATCCTACGATTTGGGCATCGGAAAGGACACTAAAGCCCATGAGTCTGGTCCTATTGTGTTGTACATGAAGAGGAATAGAGGGTCAAGCTCTTTGTCTTTAGGGTTGTAGAGCCAGTCCTGGCAAAGCACAGTTAGAACCTGGGCCTCCTGAATCCTAGACCTGGGCTCCTCCCACCAATAAAATATCAGGATTTTCATGGCCTTAGAATATATTTACAATAGTTTTGTCCAGTTCCACTGATGTTCTGACCTGTTAAGAGACAGAGAGAAGGAACTGTGGGAGGCAGCAGACAGGAGAGCTCTGCTCTCAGCTCTGTGTGGCTTTGGGCAGGTGGATGGGCCTTCGGTTTCTCATACATACACTGAAGAATTTGGATTAGATCATGGTCTTCAAATCCAATTTCCCATAGGGAGGCCCATTATCTTAACTTTTGTTAGAAGATTCTATGGCTTAATGATTTGAAAACCATTGCTTCCACGGAGGAAATGGTCTCTGAGTGTCACTGCTTGTCAGAGTTGCAGATTCATAGGCCTTAGGGGTCATGTAGGTGATGTAAGAAGAGGCAGGAATAGGTAATGGATTGTGTCCCCCTCCCTAATACCTATGTTGAAGTACTAACCCCTAGTACCTTAGAACATGACTGTATTTAGAGATAGGGCCTTTCAAGAGGAAACTGAGTAAATAGGAGGTCATCAGGGTGGGACCTCATCCAAGAAGACTGGTATTCTTGTAAGATGCAGACACAGAAGAGAGATCATGCGAACTCAAAGAGAGAAGGGCAGCCATTCCTAAGCCTCCGAGAGAGGCCCGAAAGAAACCAATAGCCCTGGCACATTGATCTGGGACTCCTGGCCTTTGGAACTATGAGAAAACACATTTGTGGTGTTTTAGCCACCCAGCCTGCGGTACTTTGTGATAGCAGCCCTAGAAGACTAATATAGAACGTGTGTGCTTTTGTGTGGGTAGGTGCTTGTGTGTGTGTGTGTGTGTGTGTGTATGTAAAACAAGAGGGAGTGGTAGACACTATGGAAGTTTTGAGCGCGTTTGTCATGATGGGAAGGGGGGGCGCCCTTCAGTTCCTGCTGATTATACCTAGACCCATATGGGGATCTTAACTGCGTTGCCAGATGTTCTAAATCTTTAAGAGAAGCGGACTTTTTAATTGTGAAATTTCCCAGTCTTTAAGATACTCCACGGCGAACAAAACGTGTCTGTGGGCTGAATTTGACCTGCAGACCACCAGTGGTGACCAGTGACCCCCATGTCCAAGGAAACAATTTAGAACTGACCTCATAAGGCAGGGTGTGACTAGAGAGCACACATTAAGAGACTGGAATACTGGTGAGGCACCAGGACACCTGGCTGGCTTTCATGGCCAGACTATCTTGCTGTTAGACCTGGAGCCAGATCTCCGTTCCCATTCTCGGCAGATGAGGAGACTAAACTAGTCTCTGCCAGCAAAGGTGATTGGAGATTTCAAGTCCGAGTGCCATACTCTGTAAACATCAGGGAACTATGGCCAAGATAATTGCTTTCTGCTTGGCTGTTTCTCTCTAAGAATAAGTGCCTGATGTTCTACAGTCACAGAGAAAGAGATTGAATGTAATTAAGGATTTGAGTGCAGAGAAGTAGAGAAAATAGGCCCAGGTCTCAGAAAAAGCTGCTCAAAGTGGAAAAAGAAAAATGCAAAGAAAGCAGAGGAGTTGCTCCAAATGAACGTCGTTGCACGTATTGGCCCAAGAGGGTAAGCACGGTTTTGTTATGAAAATTCCTCTGCTTTGCATTGAAATGGTCACTGCAGGGTTTTCTTGGCTCCTTTTTTTGGTCAGCATTTCAAGGAGAGAGTATGGTAGACATGGGTTAATAAAAGAATTATTGAGGGGCGCCTGGATGGCTCAATCAATGAAGCATCCAACTCTCGATCTTGGCTCAGGTCATGATCTTGCAGTTTGTGAGATCAAGCCCCACGTCAGGCTCTGGGCTGACAGCCCCAAGCCTGCTTGGAATTTTCTCCCTCACTCTTTGCCACGCCCCCGATTGTGCGCACGCGCTCTCTAAATAAACTTAAAAAATTTAAAAAGAAAAGAATTATTGAGCCCTTACCATATGCCAGAGACTTTACACATATAGGCATTTCTTACTGTAACGCAAAATAACACTTCCCAGAATATTTTGTCCTCTGCAAAATTTAACCTAAAAATAGGACCAAAGCAGACCTTTCAAATTTCATGCAACTCTGATGAACCAAGACAATCACTGCTATCTGAGGTCATGTGGACTACCTTGGCAGCAGCTGAGTGGCTGCAAGCTGCCAGAAGATATTAAAATGAGGGGCGCTTGGGTGGCTTAAGCAGTTGAGTGTCCAACTTCAGCTCAGGTCATGATCTCCTGGTTCATGAGTTTGAGCCTCGCCTGGGGATCTGTGCTGACAGCTCAGAGCCTGGAGCCTGCTTCCAAATCTCTCTCTGCCCCTCCTCTGCTCGCGTTCTGTCTCTTTCTCTTTCAAATAGACATTTTTAAAAAACGCATAAAAGCTATAGAGATGAGAAGCTGGTAACTCTTCAACTACACCAGTGCTGGCATGTGTGGAGATAGAGAAATGGAAATGAACTCTGAGTCAGTGGGGCTATGGTCAAGGTGAGCACAGGAGGCAGGACAACCTCATACAAGCTAAGAGCCCATAAGGCTAGGGTGCACCTACTGGGGAAGGAAGAACCCTGGATGCAGGTGCTCATTTTAAAATCCCTCAGAACACAGCAAAACAGTTCCTGCTGGTAAGGCAGCAGTGGCCCCTTGGCCCTTCTCCATTCCCACTGAAGGTTATGGTTCTTCTCCTGAGATTCCAGCCCCACTTGCTCAGGAAAACCCACCGAGGATATGGGGAAAACCATCATGCGATTTCCACATGTCAGTGTAAAATTTTAATGTGCAATTATGTGCCATATAGCATGCAGTTTTCACATGTCAGTGACACCAGGCCTCAATAGCCAATCACTGATGGGGTCATTCATGCTACAGAAACACACGTGTAGAAGAACAGAATGTATTACCCTCACATTCATGTGCATCTGAATTACTTGGAGGGCTTGTTAAAACGGATCACTGGGTTTCATCCCCAGAGTTTCTGGTTCAGTAGGGTCTGGGGTGTCGCCGAAGAATCTGCATTTCTGATCAAGTCCCAGACGATACTGATGTCGCTGGCCTGGGAATGACATTTGAGTACTACTAAACCTCAGGAAATGGCTAATTGGCAAGATTTTGTGATTTACCAAGATTTCTGCAGGAATGGGCCTAAGGGGAGCCTCAATCTTGGGCCTCATGAGACTAGTATGCTGGAGAAATTGACCTTTGATGATCTATAAACACTTAAGAATGTGCTGGGGTTGGAGCACCCGGATGGCTCAGTCAGTTAAGTGTCTGGCTTTGGCTCAGGTCATGATGTTACATTTGGTGGGTTTGAGCCCCACATAGGACTCTGCTGTCACTGCAGAGCCTGCCTCAGGTCGTCTGTCTCCTTCCTTCTGCACATGTGTGCTCTCGCTCTCCAAAGTAAATAAACATTAAAAAAAAAAAAAAAAAAAAAAAAAAAAAAAGAAAGAAAGTGCTCGGGTTGGTTTTTGTACCTGAGGAGTCTGTACGTCCACCTGGGGACATGCTGTGTGGTCTCCTATTTTGTAAGACACCTCCCAAATTTTTGGTCTCATTCGCTATTTAAGAACTTACCTCTAGTGGCTGTCTGTTACAGTCCCACCATCCTGTGCATAACCTTCTTGCTAAGGCAGCTGACAGGCAACGGCCTAGGATTCGAACCTGGGCACCCTCAGCACCCATGTCCTTCCCCATCCAGCTGCACTGCCCCCTGAAGAGTTTCCCAATGGGAGCCAAGTGCAGAGGTAGGGGGAGTCTACTGTGACATGCTTATGTTCCTATTTTGTGTGGGTTGTTTCAGGGCCACGCAAGACAAGGTATCAAAGTTGTGGCTGAATAGAGAGCCCAACTGTGAGAACTGCTCTGAATGCCTATCAAATCCCTTGATAATTGACTTGCTTTGTTTTTGAGGATTTAAAATTTGTGGCGAAGGTGGTGTGGTATCATCACAGAAATGAGAACTTTGTCTCTGTGTAGCCACGAAAAACTCCCAATTGCAGAAAGTTGTAGTTGATTGCTGTATTAGTGTTGTGAGGTTATAGACTGAATTAAAAATGGGGAGAAAAGTGTGGACTCTTCTTAAATGCCTCTTAACATTTCGGTAGATATGCCCCCTGCCCCGAGAGCATGACATGACAGAAATCTGTGGGTTATTCACGGATTGTGTGATATTGGGAAATTTATCAGACTAGTCAAAGCCTCCATTTCCTCTTCTATTAAAGTGGTCTAATATTTATTTCACTAGATTATCATGAGGACAAAATGGCCACAGAAATGCACATACACTTTTGACCTCCATAGCGTCCTGAGGCATAAACTAGCACACTCTTTGGTTTCCCTGTGGTATTATAGTGGATCCAAGGAGCATCCTAGGAAATGCATTGTATTCAATCTTGCACTTGCTCTGTAAGGGCCAGAAACAAGGCAGCAACCTCATCTCAAGACAGAAGTGGAGGCCTGCTGAAAATTGACTTGGCTGAGACATCTGGTTCAAAGCGTCATGAAGCTAGCAGTTTTCCCTAACTTCATTCTAACATTTATACAAAGAAATGGAAAAAAAAAAAAAAAAAAGACAACACTGAAAAGACAACATTGGAACCAACAAATTCCAAAATTTTAAAGGAACTGATGATAATTACAAGGCAGATGGAGACGACCAAGAATAACCAGTGTCTCTTTCAGCTTATGTCATACGTCTACTTTGCCTCCATGATTTGGAGAGGTGGTGCCTGTATCAAACAGAAAACTTCCTGGTGCCATGAGGAAAGCAGAGTGCCTCTCTTTCTGTTTCTCACTATCCTTCCTCCCACCACCACCTGTCCCTCTGTCTCTTATCCCCACTTAGGTTTCCATCTTGTTAGAATTTTGGCCAACATCCCAAATTTCAGCAAAGAAGTATCCAGGAAATAATGGAGTGTTGGCAATGGCCCGAGACCTGTGGATGACATACTCTAGGTGATCCCAAAGAGTCACACTCTTGAATAATCCTGTCCCCTTGAATGTAGGCTGTACTTGTGACTGGCTCTAAGACAGTGGAGTATGGCGAAGGTGATAGAGGTCACGGCTGTGAGGATATTACAGAGCAAGGGTCTCCTGCTGGCCTTGAAGAAGGAAGTCGCCATGTTGTGAGAAAGCCTGAGAAAGGCCACATACAAGGACCTGCGGAGCAGCCCCCTGTGGACAAATGGTGAGCAAGTGTGGCCGCAGTCCCATTTACCTAGAGCTGAATACAGTCCACAACCCTGTGAGCTTGGAAAAGGGCCCCAACGTCCAGAAAGAAATGCAGCTCACCAACACTCGGATTCCAGCTTGGGAGGCCCTGAGCACAGGACACAGGCAAGCCGGGCCCAGACTTCCAACCCAGGGAAACTGAAGTAATAAATGTATGTTGTTTTCAGTTGCTGAGTGTGCGGTTGTGTAGTGAAAGAGGAGTAATAGAGTGAGTTACAGTCTCTGTAAAGTAGGCATTGTGTGGGGAATAAAGAAGCAGCCTGGGAGGAGAGCATGCTGGGAATCAGAGCGATTAAGTGGGTCCTCAGAAACTAGCAGCCAGATAGTGGAGGTCAGAGGAAGGTGCCACCTCAAGATGACAGAGGTAAAGTCTGTGGGAAGTGGAACTTTGCCTGGGAGCTGTAAATATGAAAACCTGTCCTGCAACTGTAAATCTGATAAGGAGATTCCATTACACTGCATGTGACCCAATGGGGGTGGGGGTGGGAAGGGAAAGAAAATGAACTTTTCATAAACTTACCAGGAAATGTCTAGAGATATGAAGAAGGTTTAAAAATCTTAATGGGAGACTAATTTAAATGGAGACTTATTCAGAATTTGACAAAATAATTATAAGTTATTCAGAACAATGATCACTTCAGAGGAGCTGATAAACTTTTTGAAAAAGACTAATGAGGAAGGCTTTGTCTTATCAGAAAATAAAACATCTTAAAACTCTAATAACTGTAATAGGCAGCCAGATGATGGAACAGAAGTCCAGAAGAGACTCAAGGATAAGTATGTGTAGACCCTTGTGCATTTATTTTGTTTTGGTATAGGAGACACATTTTATTTCTAATCACTGGGGGAAGGCTGAGTAGTTTATAAATGCTATTGGGGGAAATGACCAACCCATTGGGGCAGACTCTATCACTACCTCACATAAAAATACATTCTGATTAATTCACATTTGATTGTAAAAATGAGAATTTATAGGTTAAATAAAATATGGGTCAATATTTTGCGTGTCTTTAGGGGGTAGAAAAGGCACGTCCAAGTGGGATACCAAAGCTAAGAATCATAAAAGAAAGGATTGTTACAGTTGATCACACAAAGAGAAATTCTGTATAGTTTAAAATTACTCACAAAAAACTTGAAAGAAAAACAGAGAAGAAATATGTAACACAAACGCCAGGTATTGTTAAGCTTTCAGCTTTTATAAGTCAATAAGAAAAAGATAAACAACAAATTGGAAAAGTGGGGCAAGGCTGGAAGGAGCCTTGTTTGCTTTGTCCCATGTGCCGTTTTTTCCTTTCAGAAATCTTGATCTCTCAGGCTTCTGGGAGTAGCAATGTTAGGCGTACTACAATGATGGCCATTGTGACATATTTTGGGGGAGACGTACAGTATTCATCTTTCCGCCAAGGTGCTTTTTCTTCCCCATCACCCAGGAATTTCCAGTAAGTGATCAGACCTTCCTTTTATTAAATAATATCACCAAGTGGAGATTTTATACCCCCTCACACTTTCACCCTAAAGAATGCATCCATTATTAATGCCTGTTTTATTAAAAACATTATTTTCCAAAATGGATACGGCTTTATTTTTTTATGTTTGTGAAGGCAGTTCATGCTTCTTGTGCAAACATTTATGCTGTTCAGAAAAACATTTAGAAGACAGTAAAAATATGTTAATCTTGCTGCCCAAAGATAACTTATATTTTCTCCACGTGAGTGTGTGCATACATTGATGCACATACACTCACACAAGCAAGTGTTGATTTATATTTTCACAAAAATGAGATCATACTTTTTCCCAGTTCAACTATACATCATGAACATCTTTCCATGTTAACACATGTAGATCTACGTAATTTTAAAAGGATGCAGATTATTCTTCAAAATGAATGTGCTATAATTAATTTAACCACTCTCCTACTGATAAAATTTAAGATTTTTTTCTTTACCATTATAAAGAACTCTGTAATTGATTCCTTATGCATATATTTGGCCATGGGTCTGGTTATTTCCTAAGAAGAAATTCCTAGAACAGAGATAACCAGTCAGCTGTCCTAAGGGAAGAAAGAGCCAGACAAGATGACCTGATGCAGTAAGCTACAGTATTTGAGGAAGAGAAAAGTTTGTGAGTTTATCACAGACGCTATCGCTTGAATCTGTGCCCAGCCCAGCCCTATGGATACATGTCTGAGTTCCAGTGAGAGAGAAGATACAAGCAACATGGCTTCCAAAGCCTTCTAACAGGGGGGTCAGGGAAGGAGGAGAGGGCAGAGTGGCTTCCTCCTGCTCTGCTTCAGGCTGAGATGGAACACTGCGGAGGTGCTGGGCTTGGCAATGTGAGCAGGGGGTACCCCTCTGAGGAATTGTATGCAAATCTGAGAATCCCACTGGGACTTCCAGAAACACCGAACAGGGCATTTTCAGAGACTGGTGGGAGCAGGGGCCAATGAGGTTTGAGTTGTTAGTATTGCTTGATCCTGTCTACACCCAGTGGCAGGTGAGGTGAGGAGAAACATGTGGGTCCAAACCAACTCTGTGTGTTGACTACCTCAAGATACTGAACACATACTCTGTTTTTAAGCACATAAGTCTAAATTTTTTAAGGTTTATTTATTTTTGAGAGAGAGACAGAGAGAACATGGGAGCAGGGGAGGGGCAGAGAGAGCGGGAGACACAGAATCCGAAGCAGGCTCCAGGCTCCAAGCTGTCAGCACCGAGCCCGACTCAGGGCTCGAACCCACGAACTGTGAGATCATGACCTGAGCGGAAGTCGGACGCTCAACCGACTGAGGCACCCAGGCACCCCTGTAGTTTTATAGTCTAGGAGTAGTACCTTGGGGCTTGTTCTTTCCCACCTGCTGTGTACTCATGGCTGAAGTAAGGTCTCTTGGATTCTATTGACAGTCATTTGCCACCCCAGCTATGCAGGATTCAAATTCTTTCACCTCTATTTAAAATCCAATAGGAGATCGGTTCTCTCAAATAAAGCCTTCAAGTAACTCATAATTATAGAGAGATCACGTCTTTTATCTTTATCCCCTATTTCTTAGAATAGTGCCTTTCCACAATTCAAAAAAGTTAAACAATGAGGAAGAACCCAAACTCCAAAGTAAGAGAATGGCAGGCAGTGTTTGTTATCACCCAATACTCATCCCCCTTCCTGCCCACTCTTTTTCACTGACAGAAGTCTAGTTTATACAGGAGCTAGCTAGAGACCCACTGGTTCAGCCCCTTTCCCAGTCCCAAAATATAAACCATGATTACTCAAGACCAGCCACAATAATCTCATTTTGCTCGGCCTTTGGCTGAAGGATAGCACAGGACCCTGTTTTGACTAGTGAGATGTAAGGGGGAGTCTACTGAAATAAGTTCAGTTTCCCAAATGAAAAGGTAAAGTCTCCCCACAAGCTGTTTTTCTCCTGCTTTTTCTACTTTCCTAAAATGGGGAGATCGTGCCTTGAAGTGCAGTGACCACGAGATGATAAGGGTGAGGGTGCTAAGATGCTAGATCAGCAAAATGGAGGGTGCCTGGGTCCCTGAGGGCAACGTGAGCAACCGAACCCCTCTAGCAATCGCTGGTCTTCATACTTACTGTTAAGTAATAAAGGTGAATTCCTACTTAAAAAAAATTTTTTTTTAATGTTTATTTATTTCTGAGACAGAGAGAGACAGAGCATGAGGGAGGGAGGGGCAGAGAGAGAGGGAGACACAGAACCAGAAGCAGGCTCCAGGCTCTGAGCTGTCAGCACAGAGCCTGACGCGGGGCTCGAAATCACCAACCATGAGATCATGACCTGAGCCGAAGTCGGTCTCTCAACCAACTGAGCCACCCAGGCGCCCCATGAATTCCTACTTTTAAAGGCTATACTAAGTTTGATTTTTGCTTACACCATCAAAAACATTCCTAAGTGGTACACAGAATAAATAGAACAAGAGTGACTTGATTATCCAGGGCAATGAACTCTCGAGCCAGATTGCCTGGGTTTAAGTCTAAGCTCTTCTATGTGCTAGTTTTGCGACGTTGGTTGGGTTCAACTTTCGGCACCTCAGTTTCTCTATATGTAATATGGAGAAGCTAATAGCTATTACTTCCCAGGTTGTGTGTGGTAGTCTGGAAGAAATAACAAACATCAGCTTGACTTTTTTTGTGGGGTCCTATCAGTATATAGGTGTCCAAAATTAGAAAATTGTGCTTAGATTATTTTTAATCAAAGAATGCAGGGATGCCTGGATGGCTCAGTGGTTGAGCGTCCAACCCTTGGTATTGGCTCAGGTCATGACCTCACAGTTGTGAAATCGAGCCCCGTGTCCAGCTCTGCACTGACAACACAGAGCCTGCTTGGGATTCTCTCTCCCTCCCTGCTCCTCCCCTCCTCACACTCTCTCAAAATGAATAAACTTTAAAAAAAAACCGCAAAATCTCTGGTAACACATTAAGTACACTTGGACTGAGAAATGGTTTGTAAGTTTTTTTCAACTCTTCTCATATTTATTATGGCCAAATGTAAAAATCATGAGTCTTAAAGATGGTCTGGAATAGATGTTTGGGATTTTCCAGTCTCATTAAACCAAAGAGCAGAGTTATTCCACATGTAAGTCCTAGCCTTAATCTGCTCTAAGGAGTGGAACCTGGTTGTTTAACAGCTATAGTTCTAAGTTCATATATATGTGGCCACCTTTTTTCCCCCTCAATGTAGTGTTCCTTCTTAAGTTTCTTTTCTTTCTTTTTCCCCCCGAAACTTCTTTAACTCTGAGTTGGTATTTCCGCCTCTTTGTTTCTTTGGGTTGTAGCTTTTTAAAAAGATTAATCATCAAACAACAGAAATGCAAAGGAAGTAGGGAAGAGGTCTTTGCTCTCCTGCTGTTTTTAGTTTTGTACATCGGGATATGAAGTCACCTGATGTTCTGCTTCTACAGGTGGGTTTATTAAGCAGGAGGCATTGGACATTTATATCTCAGTTGACCAAAAAACTCAGAGGTCTTCCCATGCCATTTCTGATGAGCAGGTGGTTACCTGAAGAGAACAAGGCAAAGACCTATTTAAATTTGGTGCTCATGAGAACCCTTGGGATTGTCTCTTATGGGGTATCCAGGCTTCTGACTCTAAGGTAGTTGTGCTTGTCTGCTAAGTTATGCAACGACAATGGAGTGCTAAGAGGTAAATCCAGCATTCTCTATGGGATAGCGTCCTTTCTGACTCAAAGGAGAAAGATAGATCAGAGTTTTGGCACAGCTAGTAAAATGGGATTAACCATAGACCAACTCCTCCGGGCTGCTAATCACAGCTTGGATGTCATTTGCCTCAGGACCAACAAGGATTCATTAAGCCCCCATGTGGTACATGCCATTGGATTAAGAACTCAGATAATGCTGAGGCTCTGAATGTGGACTTCAATCTTACACTTTTGCTTGAGGTAATAAAACATTCATAATAACATTCCATTGAGATTCATGACTCCGCTCTGCCTTCTAATTTCATAATACTCTCACGATGACTCAGGAAAGCATCATTTCAGTGAACCAACATTAGGTATCTATCCCATCCTCTGGCAACAGAGGCTCAAGGTCTGCTAAACTAGGGAAGAAGAATTTAAAAGTACTAAAACCACCTCAGTTTTTAGTCCAACCACCTGAAATCAGACATTTATAGACACAATCACAGCATGTGAGAATCAGGAGGTTATTTAATGAACATTTTGGCCCAAAGTTCTCCAACTTTCACGTCCATTGGGATCACTTGGAAGGCATGTCAAAACACAGGTGAAAGTGCATAGTTTCTGATTCGGTACGTCTGGGGTGGGGCCCAAGAATTTGCATTGCTAACATGTTCCCAGGTACGGTTAATACTTCTGGTCCCCTGTACCACACCTTGAGAACTACTGATTTAGACAACCCCTGCCCTTCACAATTAAGGAAGCTGGAATGGAGAAATGGGGGGGGGGGGGGGGGGGGACTGTCCAAGGTAATTGAGGAAATGGAAGAATGAGAACCCAATTCATTTCTTTCGTTTCGGGTTTTTGGCTTTTCTTTCCATTCTACCATTGATGCCACAGATTAAATGCGTTCATAATAATTGCTTCAGAACAAAAGGACAGTAGAGCTCACAAATCTTAGCTTTCCCATCAGGTAACAGATGGACATTGGGAAGCCATGCGAGCTCTTTATGGTTTCAGTTTCTGTAAAACAAAATAACAGAAGTATAGGACTTGCCTCATAGACTAGTTGTAAGGATTAAAATATACTACCTTTGTAAAGTCCTTAGAATCATGCCTTCCCAACTGCTACAGTTATTACTATTATTATTTCTTATTAACTTGGAAATAGTTTATATTCCCAATGTTCACTTTATCTGGTCAAACTGGTGGGTACAAGAATGGTAAAGATGACTAAAAGGAAAACTTCAGAATTTGTTAGTCCCAAAGATGGTGATTCAAAATAGTTAGATTGTAGAGTTTAGGTGTTAGATCTTTTTTTTTCTTTTTTTTTTTTAACGTTTATTTTTGAGACAGAGAGAGACAGAGCATGAACGGGGGAGGGGCAGAGAGAGAGAGAGGGAGACACAGAATCGGAAGCATGCTCCAGGCTCTGAGCCATCAGCCCAGAGCCCGACGCGGGGCTTGAACTCACGGACTGTGAGATCATGACCTGAGCTGAAGTCGGACGCTTTAACCGACAGCCACCCAGGCGCCCCTAGGTGTTAGATCTTCTAAGTTATCTGCTCTATCCTTGTCTTCCTATGTGGGGAATGGAAAAGTTAGAGACTTTTATACCTAGTTAGCAACACTGCCAGTTTGAGAGCTCAGTTTAATTCAATTCATTACTTTCTTGATCTACGCAGTCTTTTTGCATGTGGCATTGTAGTGTCCCCTTACAGATTTTTCTCTTTCCTACTGGTAGGGATTCAGCTCAGCCATACAGTTGACAATGGACCACCACTTTAATCTCATTTTTTCTTGGCTCTGAACGTCTTTTTTCTGGAACCCTTTTTTTGTTATTGTTCCTGCATGCAGTAAAACGAGAGGACCTTATTTCTATCACGTTCTAACAATACTCGCAAAAGTATTTGAAACCACCCAGCTTATTCTACACTTTCTTGCCCAGTCTTCCTTGTGTGGAGAGGAGTCAAAGCCATGAAAATCAAGTATTACTCAGCTTAAAAATAGGGATTCATTTAAAGTATCTAAATTGCAACTTGGACAGCAAAAGGTTAATAGTGCATTGAAAAAAAAATTCCAGCAGTCCACAAATCTAAGCATAATTATGTATGAACATGAGGCTTTTATTGCTGTCAAAATTAATCACTTTTCAACTTCCAGCTGTTAAAACCCTTCTGGCAGTTCTCCAAGCAATTCCCCTACAGTTACTTTTCCTTCAATTAAATTCTGGTGCGGTTCACAGGCTCCTGTTACATAAGCAGCAATTTAAAAATGGACTTCTCGGGGTTTTCTTCCTGTCTTTTTTTGGTCTTTGCTTGAAACTAGCAAAGGACAGAAAATGAAGTTTGCTTCTCTTACTCTTTCAGCTCAACTTTGACTTAAGCTTCAGGCCTACAAGACAAGCAATAGGGGATTAAAGCATTAGTGTTTATTATAAAGCACTTTCTATGTGTGTAGTGATTTGTAATAATTTTTATTAGCCATTTCTCTCAACTGTCCTCAGAGGTCAGTGATCGTTGTTATATTTGCTCTCTGCAACCTCCCCCTCCTCCCACTTTTCTTTCCCCACAGCAACTCTGCAGGAAATGTCGTTTACAAACCTTCGGTGGTAGGTTTAGTCCCTATGTGATGCTACTGTGAATTTCTAGGACAGTGGTAACACTTGGTCCTCCTTTGTCATGGTAGGAATGATCCTGCAAAGTGAAGCCACCTGAAGTGTCTGAAGCTGCCCAGCTTCCTGGACGCTCCAGTGGTGGACCGCACCTGCTGATTCCAGAAGCAGCTGCAGAGAAGCCCGTTGAGCAGTGAAGCACAGAGGCTCACGGCAGGCTAAGGCCACTGGGCCGAGTATGGATCCTCAGGGAGATTCAGAAATGGTCCCAGAATACGATTTTGGTTTATGAATGGAAAGGAGTCCACATCTTTGCATTCCCTTGGCGCAGAACTGAGTGCTTGCACACACAGATGTTGTATTGGAATTATGGTCTTTCAGAATCCCAGAAAGGAAACGTGGGAAGAATCGACCTTTTGTCCTTTTTCAGAGCTGTCCAGGGATGAAATGAGAAGTGAAGCTTTGCTCTACAGGGACTGGCGATTCTGAGCCCTCTCACCTTCCCTGTGGTATCAGGGCACACGCCCTTCAACATTGGAGTTCATTCAGCCAGGGTCACTTCCCTGGCTTGTCTCTCCCAATTCCCTCTGATGGTGCCTGCTGTGTTTGAGTCTGGGCTGGAGAGCACCTTCCCTGGTCACTCCTGTGGGTCTCTGAGCCTTCTTCCTCACTCATGCTGTATCATGCTGTGGCTGTGTGTTAAATGCAGTAATGAGCACATGTCTCCAGTTGGCAGTCTCTAATTTCTGCTCTCATCCTCTACTTCCATGCAAAATTAATCTATTTCCAGATGCTCATTTCTTCCTGAGCTTTTCTACCTGATAGTAGCAGCTGGCAGGAGATCAAAGACGGGTCACGGGGTATGAAGAGGGCTTTGTGGCAGAGATAAGAGTATAGAGGTCTTGTATGTCCAAGAAAAATAAGAACGCAGCAAACACCTTGTAGTGTTTCCATTGTACCATGAATATGCAGTTCTGTGGTGTGTGGTTGGCAAGAGAGACTGCAGGTGCAGGGGAAATCATTCCACGATCATCATCCACACTTTAAAGTGACTTGTCATTAACAACTTGGACTCTGACAACCTCAGCCAGTCACGGTTTAGGATATGGAGCAAGATTCTTTGTCCAAATAGAAGTCTTGCTAGTCAGTGGCCCAGGGAGTCAACGGTGTGAATTTACTAGAGCACTATACCCCTCAGGCTGCCCTGGTTGAAGATCGCTGCTGGTCAAATCATATCCATGCTCCGGGAAATAGCTCCAGGCCTGGGCACCTTTGCAGGAATTTGGAGAAGGGACAGATTCATTGAGAAGTAATCAGGTTCTCTGTACTGCAGTGAGAAACTTGTCAATCCCTCCCTCATTCCTTCATAAATTAGTTACCTCATTAGTTTGCTCTACTATGATGGAGTTGATTTACTCCAACCAGTGTCATTTGGACAAATCTTCCTGAGCTTGGCTTGATGGCCTAGAGAGGACTGAATCAGGATTAAGAGCGGCTTGGACTTGGGGCGCCTGGGTGGCTCAGTTGGTTAAGCGTCCAACTTCAGCACAGCACAAACTCACAGTTTGTGGGTTCAAGCCCCATGTTGGCCTCTGTGCTGAGAGCTCAGAGCCTGGAGCCTGCTTCAGATTCTGTGTGTCTCTTTCTCTGCCCCTCTCCTGCTAATGATTTATCTCTGTCTCTCAAAAACATTAAAAAAAATTAGACAAGAAAAAAAGAGTGGCTTAGACTTGACACCCAGAGGCCAAGACTCCTCCATTGGGAAGCTGCCAAGATGTCCAAGAGACAAGATGGGGGTCATGTTGGCAGATCCAAGGCCAGGAAGCACTGGTTGCAAAGTTTTGCCCTTCTCTTCATTATTAACATACCTTCTCTTTGCAGGGCATTTCTTAGAAATTGCCACATGCATAGTTTTTCTTAATTGACTTATATACCATATTTGTATATACCATAAATATTTCCAACGCAAATATTTTGCATGTATTTTATTTGCTTGTTTTCTTAGTTTGATAATCCATGGGTGGTTTGGCCAAACTTGGTGTCCCTTAGACCTTTCGATTCTAGGATTCTAACTCCCAATATCTCACCAAACCCTACCCGCTGGTAATTAAAAACGAATATATAGGCAATCAACAAGTTGGGGAGAAAAAGTTCTGCTTGGAGTTAGAGTCATTTTGCATTTGGCAAAATACAGTTACACTAATTTATATTGCTCTTATTCCATCTGCTTTCTGGTTTAAAATGTCCTGGATTGCTCCAGACTCTGTATATGCAATAGTTTCCATTTACAAAATTTTCCTGCCTAATCCATTTTATTTTCCTGAGAGCTTTTAAAAAATGATATTGGTTAGTTTCAAATTTGCAGAGTTCAGTTTTATGTGTTGATTTCTGGTCTTTTAAAATGGGTGATACAGCCTAAAGATATAACCAAAGGAAGCTTTTAGAGCTAAAATGTTTGTGCCAGGAGCTCAGTGCAAGTGATGCCAACCAATGGATGGCTTGGAGCAGCTGGTCTGTGTAGAGGCAGAACTCATGCATTCTCAAGTTCTTCTAGGGCCTAGAATTTTCTATCACCACTCTCTGGTTTGCTTAAATGCATGCTGCCTTAGTGGAACTGCTTTTCCCCCCAGATCCACGGAGGCATGAATAAATTTTTTCTTCACTATTCAATTATGGAAGAGGAGTAGAAATGAGTAAAACTGTTAAAGATAACAGGATAACAGTACTGCATTAAAAAAATTGTGTTTGATGTCTTGACACTGCTTCACAATACAAGTGTCAGAAAACTCTTGGATTGTGGGAGCTGGTGAGAGGGAGGTAACCGTCTACCAGAATCTGGTACTTCTCCTGTCTGTTTATTTGCTGGCAGTTACACTTACACACTTCTGTTTACAGCCCTGGGGAGGGCGGGGTGGGATGGGAACCCCAGAGTAAAGGGACTCATCCATTCCAGCCTTATTGCCTGAGTCTTAAGTGGTAAATAGGGTTGTTCTGAAGACAAATTGGCAAGGCTCTTGTCATGGTGATAGGCATTGTTTAAAAGGCAAATGATTTGAATTTGTTTTGTCTGGAAACGTTAGCAAGGATTTTGTTTTGCCTCTTTGAGCACATTATTTAGTTTACTGTTATCCTCCAAAACTGCCTTCAGATAAATTTTCACAGTACCTTACGTTTGAATGTTACTTTCTTTGTCCACATAAATTTCGAAGTTGTTATCTCATTCAATACTCAAATACTCCTGTGTGCATGACTTAATTGGAACTGGGAAGGAAGCTGTGATTTTGTTGATGTGGGCATATAAATTAACCTTTCCTGCTGGAGTTTTTGGATACTCCACAGCCTTTGCCCGAGCGCTATATAGGACCCATTTCTGGAGCTTTCTGCTGGTCTGCCCAGGGCACTCAGGTTCCGGAGGTATCTGGCTACTTTGAGCTGCATGAAGTTGTGCTTAGGCACCTGGGAAGGGCAACTTTGGCTTTGCAACATGTACCTGCCCTAATGCTCTCCTCTGGTTACTGCTGTTCTCTCCCCTTTGAGCTCATCTCTTGTGGGGGTGTTCAGGGATGGACATTATTCTACAACGGATAGTTTGGCTTCATTCCAGGAACTTTTGGTGTTGTGGTCTTATTGGCGGACATTCTGAAAGCTTCAGAGAGAAGGCTGATTTAACTGGTCTAGAGTGACCGTGGAATATCTGAGTTTTGCTGATGTGTAATCTCTCTGCTTTTGATTCTGGTGAGGAGCTTGATGGAGGATTGATGTTACAATCACCAAAAAAGCATGCTGGTTTTCTTAAAAGTGCAAAGATAGAAGATACCATCGTTAGCTTGTCGACAACTTGCACATTTTATTCTCCCCAGTTTCCCAACTGCTAGAGCTTAATAACGATGCCCAACAACATCTACTCTTTTCTTGCAATTTAAGCTTGTTAATGGACATACATGACTTTTTGGAAAGAGCTCATACTCTTGGTTTTTAGAAATGTGACGTGGTTCTGTTTAGGTCAAGGATGACCTTTGTTCCCTCTGCATATTTTCCAAGCTTCAGGCAGAATTTATAACCAGGTATGACTTGTCTTTCACTCTGTTCAGTCTCCACTTGAGAGCCTTCTCCACTTTCTAGATTTTTCCCTTTCCCATCATGGGCCCAGTACCTCCCACCTGCTCACTAGTGTTGCTGTGCAGCCCCAGCTTGGTCTGCCTTTGATAGCATCTTTGGGTTATTACTAGACTGACTCCTCCCTCAAAATTCACCTCTTAGCAGCCCTTCCCTTTCTGTTAATGGCAAACCATAACCTCCCTTAAAAAAATAGCCATTTTAATTGCCACTATCATCACTAACACATCACCATTCCTCCTAACATGTACTGGGCCAAGCCCCGAGGACACACAAGAAGATAAAAAGAATTTCCACCCCAGGAGGGTTTATAGTCTAATGGTAGCAATGTAAACATTATTGATAGCTTATGGATTCCTGTTTTACTTCTAGAATAAAATGTCTCTGCGTTGTTATAGAGAAATTATAGAAATAGGAGGACTTAGCCCAAT
Organism: Panthera uncia; assembly: GCF_023721935.1. NCBI lineage: Eukaryota > Metazoa > Chordata > Mammalia > Carnivora > Felidae > Panthera > Panthera uncia. The sequence continues at coordinate 54,107,548 of NW_026057577.1, read as the reverse complement.
GGTATTTTTGGTAGACCAATGGGGATATTCAGAAGAGGAAGAAACCCGTAAAAATCATAGGACATCAATGGGGGTCTATAAAAGCCTACACCATACTTCTTCCTTCTCGCACCTTTCCAACTGAAGACCCTGTAGTCATTGATAGACAATAAACCACATGGAATCAGCTTGTAAGTGGGCCCATCTGTTGCTGGAGGGATTCAATGGCTGTTGCTAGAGCTCATTCTAAATCACTTTTGTTGAGCCCAGAGCAAAGCGGAAGTGATGTACAGGAGCATCAGACCAGAGCTCCTGCCAAACAGAGGCAGGATACAACAAGACACACAAAAGCAAAAGTCTTCCTGTTTCTGTAACATTTCCAGCTGGAAAACAAATCAGAGCCACACATTCCAGCTATGCTTAGGAAACACTCAAATATCCAACTAGTAATCATCTAGGTATGCTAACTGCAGTGCAAAATAATTCTGGGGTTGCCAGTGACCTATGCTTTGTAGGCTTCCAATTAACTCTTTTCTCCAAGGGCCAATTATTAGGCAAATTCAGCATTTCTATCTCCCATCCCCATCTTTTCAGAGAAAGGTTGTTACACACCAGAATGTCTGACCATTACATTAAGCCATTAAGCCATTGAAACGTAGATGTTGGAAGAATTTAGCCGTTGAAACATAGATTAAAGACTTAAGCATTAAATGAAATTCTACATTCATAAATCTTAAGAGTTAGAAGAAACCCAAGAGCAGGGTGACCATACATTTAATTAGGGGACCCTTGTTTCAGTAGTAATTAACGTTGCCTTTCTTCTCCCAAACATGACCAGTTTGGACCTTAAGTTATATGGTCATTTTGCCTGAAATGTTATCCAGTCCAGCTTTTAGTTTGCTTCCAATTTAATATAGAATTTACTTTTCTGCTTTTTCCCTTTTCCAAACAAGCAGTGGAGGGCTCACTACTTTGCAAGGAAACTCTAAGGACTTCTTGGTTCTGCATCAGAATCTTCCTTCTCCTAGCCTGCACTCTTTGATTGTCATTCAACAGTATAGACCAAGTTTCTTCTTTCTTCCATAAAATATTTTTCATGTTGGTAGATTTGTTTTGTTTTTTTTTTTAAAAACATGTTTACTTCTTTCAACACTTGAAATTCCAAGGAGCTGAGTACGATTTTGCACTGATGCATCTGAGAGACAAAAATCAAGAATTCTGTTTGGTTTCCATCCAGGGGTTCTATGATTAGAACCCAACACATTTGTTTGGGGATGGTGGATAAAAGATAATTCAGAAGTTACTAACAAAGTAACCATGCCAGCATCCTGTAGTGACAATTTCTTTATAATTTGTTTTATGAATGCAGGTAAATAATATTTCTACAACTTTATAGGCAGGAAACAAGCATAACATGAAGAAACAAGGCTTTATTTTTATTCATCAATGTTTATTTACTTTTGAGAGAGAGAGAGAGAGAGAGAGAGAGAGAGGTGGGCAGAGATAGAGGGAGACACAGAATCCAAAGTAGGCTCCAGGCTTTGAGCTGTCAGCACAGAGCCCAATGTGGGGCTTGAATTCACAAACTGTGAGATCATGACCTGAGCTGAAGTTGAACACTCAACCAACTGAGCCACCCAGGCATCCCAACAAAGCTTTATTTAAAGGCTATTCTAAACCAATGACAGAAGTAGGATCCACGTGCTTTGTTTTTTAAAATATATTTTATGATTGTAAAAATACAGATGATTGGAGATATAGAGCGTCTTAAAAACTAAAGAAATTCCTACTTGTAATCTCACCTTCAGAGAGGCGATTACTGTTAATATTTTTGGTACTTGATAAATACATTATTTGACAAAATAGGGATCAGGTATTGTTTTCTCTGATTTTATAAGTGTATGATAATCATTTTCCTATATCATCGAATAGGCTTAAAATCCTGGCTTTAATGGTTGCTAAATAGGCACTTGGCCTTTTTTCTAAAGATTCTTCTATTGTTGGACATTTAGGTTATTTTTAACTACTCCAATAATGCCATAGGACACATCCATAAATTCTTGTCAACCTTACCGACTATTTCCTTAGGATAGACTCCTATAAATGGAAATTCTGCTTAAAGGATTGTATTAGCCTGCTAGGGCTGCCATGAAAGAATATCATGGATTGGGGGGCTTACACAACAGAAATGGATTTTCTCACGATGCTGGGAGCTGGAAAGCTCAAATCAAAGTGCCAAATGGTCGATTCAGTTTCTGGTGAGAGTGTTCTTCTCGGCGTGTAGATGGTGGTTTTTTTGTTTTTGTTTTTGTTTTTTTTTTCCACGTGTCCTTGCATGACAGAACTCTTCCTCTTCTTGTCAAAACTCCACCTTTTGGATTGGGATCCCACCCTCGTAACCTCATTTAGCCTTTGTCACCTCCTCATAGGCCTGATCTCCAAGTGCAGTGTTATGGGGAGGAGGAGGGGGGCAGTGGTTAGGGCTTGGACACATCGATTTTGGTGGGGGGACACACAATGCAGCCCATACCAAGAGTGTAACCATTTTCATCTTTTTGATCAACTGAAAGGTTGAACCAATTTAGAGTGTCACCAGCAAGGTGGGGAGAGCTTCTAAAGAGCATGATCTTTAAAGATGGAAAAGAACTGATCATGTGTTTTTAGAGAAGATTTTGCTTTAATTTGGGTTTGATTCCTAAATAAGGGGAATATTTTTTTCATGCTTATATGCTATTTGTGGTTCTTGCATGGATGAACTCTTCAGGCTTTCCGTTATTTGTTAACTTTGCTTATCGATTCGTATGAGCTATTTACAGGGTGACAATAAGGGACGATCGATGTTACTTAGCATTTTCTAGACACCAGACCAGGCACCAGGCACCTCACATTCTGAATAAAACTCTATTGTTTTCACACCCCATTGTAGAGACAACAACCCTTAGACACAGGGAAATGAAGCCAATTTCCTGTATGAGAAATTTACCTTTGCAGACTGCCATTTCTACGTGTGCTCCCGGCCTCGGTCCTACAGCATTTGTGTCTGGCTTTTATTGACAACAATCATTTGTTGATAGAATTTCTTTTCTTCATCCTCTGCACATGCCATTTTTTTTTTTTTGACTTAAAATACCAGCACATTTTTTTGCCTCCCTCTTCTGCCTCCACCTTTTCCCTGTTCTCTGGGAGAGCTTCTCAAGTTCATTCTGCACATGACGGACTTGAGTTCCCGGTGTCTGTTTCACTGTCTTCAGTGAGGTCTTGCATTTTAATTCCTGCCCCCAGCTCCCCTGGCTCCCCCACTGCATCTAGTTGCCTTTTCATTTGCTCACGTTCTTGCAGTTCAGCTGCTTGGCATTCTGCACCTGTTTCTAAGAGGCCATAAGTTCTTAGATCCTAGTGAAGATATAGAACATTTCGTAATACTTTTTTATGAAGAGTCAATCATTTTCAAAGGTGTGTGCATCTTCTGGATCTTTAGGGTATTGTTCTCTTTCCCTTGAGCTTTCGCCCTTTTTTCACAGGCCTCCCTGTGCAGCTTATTGTTTTCTAACCCGCAGATTAGACAAGTTCCCTCTGGATTCAAGGTTTGCCAACAGATTTTTGTGGCTCTGCCATGTACACATGGGATCTCGCCTTCTTGCTTGATTTCTCCGGCACTCTGAAGCCCAGGGGCTCTGAGAACATACAACTTGAGCAGGCACTGCTGTTCAACTCCGTACAGCCTTCTTTCTTGCGATCTGGCTTCAGTGTCAGGGCTTCAGTGTCAGGGCTCCAGTCCCTAGGATACGAAGCATCAGGTAGATCCCTTCAGCTCCCTGATCATTGTGTTCAGTCCATAGATGGGACAGACATTTGGGTGGGTTGGAATTAGGAAAAGAGGACACAACGCGGAAGAGAGGGCCAGGCACCTTAGAAAGAAACACCTGTACAGCAGCGGGACAGTTACGCAGTTTTCCCTCTGGCATTGAACCTGGACCTGCCGGAAAGGGTGGACGGTGGGCGAGGACAAGGGCCCACCTCACTTTCTTCGCCTTGTGTGTGCTTTTCCACTTCGGGAGAGCAAACGACAGCCTGGCTGCTCACCCTTTCTCCAAATCTACCTTCAGCCACGTTGGAGCCGGGGGAGATTGTTCTCACATTCTGGCAACTGATCTTTCACTTTTGTGTAGTTTTCGTGTTTCATTCTTCCAAATGTGTAGTCCTATGTAGGTTTAGTGGGAAATTGGGAGAAGTTGCGGCAGGGGCTGCTAGCCAGGGATCATTTATTAAAAAATTTTTAAAAATATTTTTGAGAGAGAGAGAGAGAGAGAAGAGAGAGAGAGAAGAGAGAGAGAGAAGAGAGAGAATTGAGTGGAGGAAGGGCAGAAAGAGAGACACACACAGAATCTGAGGCAGGCGCCAGGAACTGACCTGTCAGCACAGAGCCTGATGTGGCGGGCTCAGTTGAACTCACAAACCTTAAGATGGTGACGAGAGCTAAAGTTGGATGCTTAACTGACAGAGCCACGCGGGTTCCTCCCTGGGGATCATTTTTTTTTATGTTTATTTATTATTGAGAGATAGAAACAGAGCATGAGCATGGGAGGGGCAGAGAGAGGAGGAGACACAGAATCCAAAGCAGACTCCAGGCTCTGAGCTTTCAGCACAGAGCCCGACACGGAGCTCGAACCCACAAACTGTGAGATCATGACCTGAGCAGAAGTCGGACGCTCAACCGACTGAGCCACCCAGGCGCCCCCGCCCAGGGATCGTTTTAAACTGGGAAGTCTTCACATTGCTATTTTTTGCTCACGGTTTCCTCCCAGACACTGAGCCTGCCTCAATGTGTGTCGATGGCACTCTAGGAGCAGAATCATTCCAGACACCTAAAGTTTTCTTTTCTGTGTGGTTATCTTTCCATCCCCACTGTTTCCACCATGGGTGGTTTAGGTCTTCACTATTTGCCAAAGTGTTCTGTGGTTGCTGGGATCCAAGCCACCAGTCTCTCCCCCAACCGCCACCCCCAATTACTTTAATTACACTTTAATTGAGGTCAGACTGGGAGTTTCTTAGCTTTCCAATTGGCAAAGCGGATCCTCTCTGTGATACTCATAAATTCCAGATTTACCTTGACATTCTAGGTCCTCCATGACCCATGCTCTACCTGACCAATCTGAACACTTTTACTCCTGTGCCTTATGCTCTTATGAAACTGGCTGGCTCATCGTTTCCAAATATGCTCCATATTCTTCTGCTTTGATCTCTTATGTCATATGTCTTCTTGGATTTCCTTTTTTTTTTTGTTGCAATCTTATCCATTTTCTAGACCCTCGTTAAAACGCAATCTTCTCTGAGATCTGAATGCAATCTTTTCTGTCGGAGCCCTGACATCTGGATCATCAGATTAATTCTTTGTTTTGGAGTTTGTATGTGCCTATGTGTTGTGCGTTACCTGCTTTCTCTTTTAGATTATAGCTTACTCCATCTTGCTCAGCCTTATTTCCAGATCAATACAATTAGTATAATATTAGTGCTTAACTCATTCATTTGAGGCATTGTGAAATGGGCTAATGCATCCGAGTTTTAAGCACAGAGCTTACCACAGCGGGCATGCTCAGTGAATACTGGTAGAACAAATGAACATATGGTTCTTCTGATTTGCTACCTTGATTCTCTATTATTTCCAGGGTAAGGCCTTTTCTTATCCCAAACCTCGCTAAGTTTGCAAGGCTCTCAGTACCAGTAGCCTTCTAGATTTTTCCTGAGCACTGCCAGAAAGTTTAGGGGCAAGGAGGGAATGATCCAATGTAACGACCCTGAGTGAAAACCACAAGCGCTGAGCAGCTGGGTAACGTGAACAGACAAGTTCAGCTGAATCTCCAGAAACGCATCAATCACGGGATGATGGCAGCCTTTTAGGAACATTAAGAGATGTTTGAAAAGAAGTCAGAGCACAGAATAAAAAGATTGTTAGAGTGGTTTTCAAAACCAAAGTCTCCATCATGCCCGACACCCTTTGGAAAGATGGCAAATTGACGTGTAAACAGAACTCATTTTCTTGAGACCCTTAGGAAATTAGAGAGGTTTTTTTTTGTTTTGTTTTTTGAGCAACTTAATAGAAACTGCCTCAGGAATGGGGTCTGTCATTGCTTTTCCATGCAATACTGTTCCCCCTAAGGGGCTTTGCTACAGGCTTCCAGGGTGAATATTATAAAAGCCACTAATAATGGTCCTTCTCAGGTAACATTTTCTGGCATAAAATATCTTGGATTCATATAGTCTAAACACATTGAACTATAATGTGGTCAACACGATAGTGTTCTGACATACAAAGCTATGGTCTTTACTGCTATCCTGGTTTCTGTAGCCTCAAAGGTCCACAAGGAGTCAAGAGGATAAATCCTTAGTGAGGGCAACATAGAAGCTACCATGGTCCCATACAGGATTTATAGTCCATTGTTTTTCTCCAGAGAGAAAGCACGGACCAACGTAAAGCATAAATTAACGTGAACAACCCTGGCCGGGGAGTCAGGCTTCAGTCCTAATACTGCGAGAGGGCAAAGCCAATAGGACCTGGGCCCAGCATTTAACCACTGTGTGCCTTATCAATTAGTTAAAAGGAATTGAGCAACAGAGTCCTTAACGGTTTTCCAAATATGAACTTTTTAATTGTAAGATTTCTTCTGGCTGGAGAGTAGTGGGTCTTGATGACTGGGAATCTGGCATCAGCAAGCTTGCTTTTGAATCCAGACTAAGCCTTTTTGCAGCTAAGATCTTAGACTCTTACTTGCTTATTCTGTGCCTCAGTTTCCTTTACTGTCAGATGGGGAGAGTAACAACTTCTTGTTTCAGTTTGGATATGTAGCAGCTATCGATTCAGGGGCTCAGACTTATTAGGGATCCAGGCTTTTTATGTCAACTTGACTATCTTAAGAATTTTTCCTGCCTATTTGTTGCTTTTAGAAGACAATGGAGGTCTCTCCAGATAGGGTTTTCTTTCATAAGAAGAAGCAGGGGGTGGTGGTAGCAGGATTTAGGGAAAAAAAAAAATGGTATAAATGGAGGAAAGGTCCATATTTCAGGACTGCTTCCTCCAAAAAGAAGGAAACCTTCCCACAAGTTCCCAAATGATTTCTCTTTCGATTTCATCGGCCAGAACAGGGCCACAAGGCCCCTCCTCTGTGAGAGAGCGTGGTAAAGTCTTTCTCAGCTTTTGTACCAGTGGCTGGGAGCACCACGGGGTTGGCCAGCAAATAGGTGCGACACACGGCCCCGTTGTGATGGCAGGAGGTCACAGGGGGATCACAGCGAATTCTAGTTGAGGGCTTGGCCCAGAGACTGACCCAGAGCTTCTTTCCTTTGCATCGGATTCAACCTCACCACAGTGATTTTCAACCATAGGTGTAAACCTGGAATCATGGACGTTTGGTACCGTTTGACTTCTTCCCCTTATGGTAATATCACTTTCCTGTGTATGCTCGGCTCAGGAATTAACCTAAATCAGTCCCTCTATCTTAAAATGTTTTTTTAATGTTTATTTCTTAGACACAGTGTTGGGGGGCGGGGAGGAGCAGAGAGAGAGAGAGGGAGACACAGAATCCGAAGCAGGCCCCAGGCTCTGAGCTGTCAGCACAGAGCCTGGCGCAGGGCTGGAACCCACAAACCGGGAGATTGTGACCGGAGCCGAAGTCGGACGCTTTACCGACTGAGACCCCCAGGCGTCCCAGGCCCTTTATCTTAGAGTCACTCCTTGGATGCAAGATCTTAGAGTTCTGCAGAAGCTAAGGGGCACAGTGAGGGGACAAGTAAGCAGAGGTCATGAGGAACAGAAGCTATGAATAGGGGCAAGCCGGGAGGTAAATGGCTGAGGTCATTGCAGAAGCTGTAGAAACAGAACAGAGGGGGGCTGAGTTAGCATGATGGGAACAGCAGCTGGTACTACAGGGACAAGAAGATCAGACACCTGAAGCTGCTGCTTTGCCCAAGGTTGCTGGAGCTACCCTGTGTCCTGAGCCATGTTCCAATTGTACCCTGGCTGGGTACCACCTTCCTTGCTCCCCTCATGTCCCTATATTAGCTACCCCCCCTCCCCCCAGTCTGGGGTAACTTGCAAAAGTCTCCAACCCTTGTAACTGCTGAGACTGGCTCACAAAAGAATTCAAAGAACTTGGAGAAGCGTGCTATTCTGCTCCTAACGGAGAACGAGCAAGGGAGACCAATGCACAGCCTCTCCCACACCTGTTGGCTGTTATCGAACAGCCACAGTCACGGTGGGAGAAACCTCTCCAAGCACGGGCTGAGATTCTGTTTTGTGCGGTCCCAGTGGCTCATCAGCCTGCGCCCCAGGGCCCCACGGCCCCCTGTTGATGGACCAGGAGTCTCATCGGGAGGGAATTCAAGAGACCCGCTTTGCCACCCTACCCTGGCTCCATTTACATAATCCTTCCTAGGCTGTTGCTTGTGTAGTTCAATTACTTGATTGACTTCATATCGTGGGATGCTGGACGAGGTGAAGAAACAACAGGTTCTTGGCTGTACCCTCTGGCCTGTTCTGTTCGGTCTTGTTGGCTTTAAGGATTTCATGAAGCTTTGCATCGCTGCCAACTGTCTCCCCGGGTGTTTTTCACAAGCAGCATCCTGCTTCCCATGCACCCATCTCCCAAGGGATCCCTAGGACGTGGGACAGGGACCTAACCCTTCAGCTGCAGGCACGTAGGTGGGGTGTGCGGGCCACAGAGGATCCCGAGGAATCCCTTCAAGGGCCCCCCAAGTTGCAGAATTTAGCGCTCTCCTTCTGGCTTCTTCCTTTCCTCCTCCCCCCCACCCCCCAGCAGAGATGGGGGTATTTGTTCGGGAGGATCTCGTGCTGTCTGGCAGCTGTGACACCAGGGAACACAGCTTGAAGAACTAGCTTCCCTGACATTTTGGCTCGGCAGATTTCCGAGCACGGAACTGTTAAGCCACATTTCAGCTTCGTTTCCAGGCATGTGTCTTCTTTATTTATTAATTCGAAGACTCTGCCATTTCTTACAGAGCTCCATCCCTAGGTTCTGTTGACACATTTTCCCCCCTTTCTTCTCAGCTTGAGCGGAGCTCAGCTCGAATCAAACTCCCCCCTGACTTGTAAACAGCTTACGAGAGGTTTCCCATACGTGACTGAATGGCCCTGGACTGGGTCCCAGGAGGGGGGTAGATCCCCCAGCCTATTTGTCCCCCACCTTCACTGGCTGAGTAAGCTTTGGACTCTGTGGGTGGGTGCGACACGGGGGTGGACTGGGGGCTGGCTTGAGTCTGACAAGTGAAGTCTAAATGCATTTTCCCACAGAACAATATTACTTGTGAAGGCCTGCAAGCCCCCTTTACCTTCACAGCGCTAAACGTTGTAATACAAGCTACATTCGTGGTTTCTAGACCATGACTATACATTAGAATCACCTGGGGGTGCGTTTAAACGCTGCCTGGGGCCCTTCACCACAGTCGGGCTCAACCACCCCTAGCAGAAGCCCTGGCACAGGTGCTTTTAACAAGCTTCTCTGGAAATTTTTTATTTTTTATTTTTTTAACATTTATTTATGAGACAGAGAGAGAGCATGAACAGGGGAGGGTCAGAGAAAGAGGGAGACACAGAATGTGAAACAGGCTCCAGGCTCTGAGCTGTCAGCAGAGAGCCCGATGCGGGGCTTGAACCCACGGACCCCGAGATCGTGACCTGAGCCGAAGTCGGCCGCTTAACCGACTGAGCCACCCAGGCACCCCATCTTCTCTGGAAATTCTAACGCAGACGGTGGGGGGGGGGGGGGGGGGGAAGAGCCCTGGGATTTTGCAGCCAGGCCAAGACTGGAGGGAGGCACCAGAGGCATCTGGGGGCAAAACTGAAGGAGGTGTTCACTTTCACGGCGGTGCAAATCGGCCCTGTTTTGGGGGTTGCATTAGTCAACCCGGGATTCCAGGTTTTGGACGGACGCAAGCTTTTAGTTTTAAACTTGCGTGAAAAAGCTTCTCACAGGCCTCCGCCCGCTTACAGTTTGGAGATTTCTCCCCTCCTTGCCTGTTTCTCTTATTGTCACATCTCTTTGTAACCCTTCCCACCCCAAACGTTTTTCTTGTTTTTCCTCTTCCCTCCTTATGAGAACTTTCTTCTTCCCCTTCACCTCTCCTCCTCCTCCCCACCCCCCCACGCCTACCCCGTCTTTCCTTTGAGAGCATGCTCTTCACCATCCCTCTGCTTGTGTGCTTTGGCTCTTTCTCTCCCGCTCCTTCCAAGCCTGTTCACTTGTTTTGGATCTCTGTCTGGTTCCTCGCCCCGGCTGCTCCTTCCCTGCAACACACAGACCATCACCCACGAGTCAGCCAACTGGCTCCCATTTAAATACCTCCCAAGGTTCTTTACGTTAAGCAAGCGTCAGCTGTGGCCAGCGCTCCAGCTGCTTTTCATGAACCACTGCTTGGCCCTCGTCGACACCAGGCGGCCCTTCTAGGCAGGGTGGGCAGCAGTGGGGATGGTTTGGGAGCAGGAAATACAGATTGGCAAGGATAAAAAGATCCAACAGCCACTCTTCCTCTCCCTGAAGCTACTTTGAGGAGGAAAGACACATGTCTGTAAAAGTCTTAAAACCTTGGATCCTGGTGGCCTCTAAGGCAGGTTTCCCTCCTGCCCTCCTGTCTCTGGCGGCGCAGCTGCTCGGTCTAATCTTTTGACTGTTTCTGCCCTCTGGGTTTTCTGGAAAGATAAACAGTGCCATCATCTTTTTCTCAGGCCCTCCAGCACGAATGGCACTTCCGCAGCTGGGAATCAATCTTTTTATACCACAACCATGCCAGATCTTGAGAGCTGGGCCAGCATCCCCTTTCCTTGTGTGGGAAAAATGAGGACGAGGGAAAAAGCCGAGAGCCCAGAAGCATCAAGTCGGAAGCTTCAAAAGGCTTCCTTCCCGCCAGGTGTTGTCCACACAGGCAGAAAATGCAGTGTTCTTGAGAATTGGTCCCAGGCGTGGCCCGTGAGAGCCTCGTGGGAGAGGAATGAGGCACATAACTGGGCTCTGCTCCCTCATCTATACACACTCGTGGTCGCTCCGGTGGCCTTAGCCTGTCCCCACGGACTTGGTTCCCACCTGCCCCCCCCCCCCAGGAGGCAGGACTGGAGGGGGTGGGGGACACGATGTGGAGCAAGCCCTCTGCCCAGATGGTGGGAGGCCCCGCCATGGCCTGACTGCTCACAAACAGTGTAGCCTGTCCACATGTGTGAGATCCCCTCATCCTTGGTTGGCATTAGTAGGATGTGGAAAGGAGGCTGACACTGCTCGTGTCATACCGGTGAGAGGAGGGGCGGCATGGTGCCCACTATAGCCGTCTCACTGCAGGGATGCACAGGAGGAAAAGGAATCGGTGACCTCTTGGGCTTTGAGTGGGGTGGCCGAGAGGGGATGGGCATATTTCGGCAGGGGAAGAGCATACGGAAGTGGTGTGAGGGCAGCTGTAAGCAATGGCGACTACATGTTACATGCTACAGTCTTCTACTCATTTTCACATACACCTAATTTGAGCCGGAGGATAAGCCTGTGCAACAAACAGAGCAGAATCTCTTAACTTCATCTCACAGGAATTCAGAGGGGAAGGGAGGCCCAGAGTTCACAGTGCTAGCAAATCACACAGCGGAGTCCTCTCATGGCCCAGGCCCTGGAATTCTCTGTTGAAATGTCGTCGTACTGAGCAGTCTAGAGATTGGCCCAACTGCTTTGGTGAGACCCATATTGGGTGTCATAAATGCAGTGGCATAAATGGGTAAGACAAATAGCTCCATGCTGATTTGGAAGGGGTACGAGAGCAAGGCCAGCATAAAGCTGGAGCTCTTAGGAAGCGGTGGCCAAAGGGACTTGCCCTCCTGGGAGGGAGCAATGACACACATGCCCCCTCAAAGGCCATTGACGGAGCTCAAAGTCAGTTCAGACTGGAATGGATGTTGTAGGAGGCGTTAAAGGGCCTACGGGGGAGTGGCAGTGGGCTCTCTCAGTTGGCCAGGTGTAGATTAGGAAGACGGTGTGTCTGTTGTGGTCAGCGTGGCAATCATCCGGAACAGGGCTCAGCTGGAAGGGACTAGAAGCAGCAGCAGCACTAATAATCCAGGTACTGGTTGTAATAGTGTCGCAGGATTGTCGCACGGGGAGATGGGACACCGAGGCTTTTCTGCCCGGGAAGCAGCTTGACTCGTTGCACCAGCTCGGGTTTACTGGGCTCACACCCGAAAACCTGAGCCCTGAGCACAGCGGGGTGTAGCCTTTCGTACAATTTTTCCTTTGTCTCCCGTATATGGTAACATCCAGTCTGAACGGGCAGTCTACGTTACAGACTTGTGAGGGATATTGTGCATGCACCGGTAGCCAGTTTGCCTTCCCGAGTCTTGAGGTTTTTTTTTTTTTACCACATTCCGTAGGGAGGGACTACAGCAGTGGCAAAAGACTATGGGTAGCATGAAAGATTTCTCCTTCTTCAAGAGGTTCTTGCCATTACTTGGTCTGCCAGTTTAGGCAGAAGCATGGTTCTAAGAGACAAAGACCGTGATACTCTCCCCAAAGCACGATCCTGGACCGCTAATAATTCGCAATTTATCAGTTTCCAAATGACACTGTTAGATCTTTCAACCTCCATGGAAGGCAAGCAAATATTCATCATTGCCCCCATTTCCAGATGAAGCCTAGAAAATTCACCAGCATCTAAAAATCTTAGAGCCAATAGGTCTAAGCAGACAGATCTGAACTTAAATCCAGGGCCTCCAATTCCTAATGAGTTCTATTTTCTCTGCTCCCTTCTGTGTGCTGAGGCATTTACTAGGCTAACGTCCTCAACTCTCCCTTGACCAGGTTTGAGTCTACAGATAGCAGCAGGCCAGCTATTCCTAAGTGTGGGAAGCTGAGGCCAGGGAGGCTGGGGACTAGATGGAAGAAAATGGTGCTTTCTTATACCTCACCTCTCCTCAGAGAAAGTAAGCGTGCTCAAGGGTGCTGCTGTTGACCTAGTGTTGGCGTTAGGACGTGAGGGCGGTGATCGACTCAGGGCCTCCGGACGTCACCAGGCCCTTCGAGATGAAGGAAACAGCAAATTTCTCTCCCAAAGTCTTTGTGCAGTTTCCTTTAGCAGCAACTTGGTGTCTCCTTCCTCACTGCAGAACACATTTCCATAAACCTATTTCTGTCACAGAATAGAGCTTGGTTTTAAAGCTGCCCATATGTGAACCATGCTTTCTTTTTCCCCCCCCTACCTCACACAGTGTTAAAATGTAGGCGTGTAAAACACTTCTGCTTAACTGCAAGTCTGTGTCACGTTAGTACTATGTGCCTGTCCGTTCCGTAACCTGATGGAACTGGGGTCTCAGAATTGTGGCTGAAGCCCCAAAGCTGAGGAAGAGTAGGCAAAAATTGTGTCCGTAATCTACCGAAATCAGTCAAGGGGTTGCAGAACAGCTCCCTCTAGGCTTTTATCAGAGGGGGCCAAACCGGCCTTGGGCCCTCCACCTGCACCATCCCATGTAGTCCATATAAGCAGAGTCATAGAAAGGGGAGTCCCTGAGTGGTGGGCTAAGAGCTTTGGGGGAGAAGACTGTGGTATTTTCCCTCCCTTTCCCATGGCGTGCCCTCAAGTCTCATGAGGGAAGGCCAAGAAAACACTTATCAGAACCACCCTAAAGAGGGGTCCCTGCCCTGACCTCTACATTTTAGAAAGAGGATCTCAGGAATTCCCCTAGCACACTCCTTATGGAGCAGGCAATCTGTGGCATTAGGGGACATGTCCTCTTGGAGCCCCTCCCCAGCACATTCCAGGTATCCAGTTCTCGCAAAGTGCCTTCCAGGGCCTGTTGAGGTCCATCAGTCCAAGGTGGATGTGCTCAGCCCTGGGCCTGAGCATGGCCAGGGGGCAGCAGTTTTGGGGGGATGTGGGGGGATGTGGGAGGATCCTGGATGTGCAGCTTGGGTGGCCATAAGTGTGTGAGACACTTATGAAGTGAGACACTTCTGGTAAGGGATGCAACTGAGGGTAGGAAGAGAAGCAGAACAGGCTATTGGCCACGGGCAGGGCCCTGGGATGGGAGACACATCTCTCACAGATTTAAATGCCAAGGAGAATGAGAATCCTAAATTCAAATGGACCTTCCAGGCCATCATGAAGGGGTACATGTCAAGGTAGGACGCTAGAAGGTACCTTTACTTAACAGTATTGTTAGCTACATCTGTAACTTTTTAAAACATTTGGATATTTGGTATGGGGGCCTCCATCTGGACTCTTGCCTTGGGCCCTGCAACATTAGGGGTGGGCCTGCCTCAAGGAGACCTGGGGGCCTGCCCGAGGAGAGGCTCACCCTTGTCCTCTGGTTGGCTGACTTTAAGCTACAGAAGAGCAGAGGTTCACCCAGCACCTTGGGAGAGGTTTGTACTTCCCCGTGAAAGTTCGGGGGGATATGAGACCCTACAGCCTGGAGCTTGCCTGGAGCACCCTGAAATCAGAAAGCTAGCTGGAATAAGGAGAAGAAAGTTCTCACATCCCTTGCCATTAAAAAAGTATTTATTTATTCATTCATTCATTTATTAATTTATTATTTGTTTTTAAATGTTTATTTTTGAGAGAGAGAGAGAGAGAGAGAGAGAGAGAGTGCAAGTGGGGGAGGGGCAGAGAGAGAGAGGGAGACAGAGGATCTGAAGTGGGCTCTGTGTTGAGAGCAGTGAGCCTAATGCAGGGCTCGAACTCACAAACCATGAGATCATGACCTGAGCCAAAGTCAGACACTCATCGGTTGGAGCCACCCTGGCACCCCTCCTTGGCCATTTCTGCCCTGACTGGTAGCACTCCTCAGCTACAGGAAGAAGAAAGCTTCAGTGTGGAGGGAGAGAGAAGTTTTGACTTAAATAAAACTTTTGTTTTTAATACCTGAAAAGATTTTAAGTGCCACCGTGAGGCTTGTTGATAGAGGTGGAAGCAGCCCAGAAAGTTCTAAGGTGAACCCAGGATGCTGTATGGGGGCGAGGGGGGTCTCAGAGAGCTTGGATTGGCATAAGGATAAGCGGGATTTCTTTTATATTCCAACGAGTCCGTTAGGCTGCTTATGTGCCAGAGATTCTGTGCTCACCACAACCTAACACCAAACTACTAACCTTTTGCTTGGCCTTGAATCTTACCCGAACATTCTTCAGCAAGGAAAACGATGTTGACTTGGTAACTGGTCTCTGAGTATGGGACCATCCTCTCTGAACGTCATCTTGAAGATGAGAATGATGGTACCTGCTCACGGGGTTAGGAAATGCTCAGGTGCCCAGCACACGCTTACTTCCCTGCCCTTTCTTTACGGGCCAATGAGCGTACAAATATGGCACGGTCAGAAAAATGTGAAAATTCTCAATTTTGCGTGAGTGATGCCTGTGACTCAGCCTCCCAGCCTTTCTTGGGGTGGCTCCAGCCCACTGACTGCTGGGCTGAGCTCGCAAGTCTGTGTCTAGATGGCGAGCCCAGCCCTTTCCTCGGTGTCTTCAGCGATGTCTTATGCTCATGCTGAAAAGGGCGAAGGTTGCTAGCTCAGCTTCCTCCTTCAACTCTCACATATTTAGATAATAAATATCCTAATCAATGGATGTTGATGTAGTATTTATTTTAGCATGATTACTGTATGGCCAAAGATTACCTTTGATACTGGCTCCTGTTTTATTCCGTACATATTACTTTTCAGCTCAAGGTCGAGAACATTGGGGTCATTTTTTCCATCCGAGTTAGTGGGAAGGATGAACTTTCCATCGAAGACTCACTGGACGCCTACCTGGAAGTTCGTGAATCCACTTTTACAAGCAGGCTGTGCCTTTGGGCCTGAGTGTGGTGGGAAGGGACTATGCTTCTATTTTCCTTGATGTTTATTGCTCTGCATTAAAAAAAAAAAAAAATGCCTCTTGACCCCTTTGACCACAAAGTGGTGTTTCATTAAGACGGAGCACATATTGATTAGGCCAGCAGCAACCAGCTTAGGCCACACCAAATCGCTAGCTGCTCTGTGAGGGGACAAATGGCCTTACATCCCTTCCTGCTGGATATTCTCTCCCTGCCTACTTTACTCACCACTTCTGCTTCTGTCCCCATTTGCTTGTTTGGTTCAGAAGAAGATGGCCACCCCACTTCTGTGAGACATGAATGGGAAGACCATGGAGGTGGCCAGGAAGCTAAAAATCACAGGGTAGCAAGTAGCATAGGGAGGCAGGGATATCAGAATGGTCTTGGGACCCCACATGGAAGACTGAGGTGTGAGGAAAGCTGAAATAAATAAGTGCCGTGGTCCTTCCTTAGCTAAACTTTTGATCTGTGATGGGAGGGTGACCACGAGTTTCTGGGTGGTATGGAAAGGCCCATTCTGGAGGTTCCTTGGTATTATTTGCCCACTGCCGGAGACGATACCTAAGCTTTGGGGGTGTGTCTGCTAAGGAGTCCCTATATAGGGGATGCTCTCTTTGGTGGCCAGATCTAACAAGGCACTGGTGTATCAGCCATATTGTCCTCCTCTCCCCCAGCTCAGAAAGGCTGAAGGAAAACAGCTCCTCAGGGTGTTTAAGCAGGTCTGATTCCATAAGGGTATGTGTTGGCCTTGCCTCAGACCGAGTCCTCTGGGAGCCAGAAGTCCTGAATGATGGTATTGTTGCATTTGAATACCTCTGAGAAGCTGTCTGAAAGAAAAGAAGAGATAAAGTTGAAATGTTAAACGTTTCCAACAAAAGCTATTAGGGGAGAATTTCCTGACTCAGCACTTGTTGACATTTTTTGAGGGTTTCACAGACAACAGAAAGTTACTCTTTTTTTGCGTGTGGTTTTTGTTGTTGTTGTTGTTGTTGTTTAGGATTTTTTTTTTTCCGTTTTTAAAGCTTATTGGTTTTCATTGATGAGAGGGTTGTGCAACCCAGGGCCCAAGGCACTGCCAGGAAATGCCAGTAATCAGTGGGTGAGCGCTCATTCTTGGTGCCAGAGAAAGCCTGAGCTGGCCTTTCCTTCAGCCTCTGCTGAAGTTTGACCCACCCTTATCTGAAGACACCAGAGCTGTTCTCCAGGTAGCTCTGAGTCTCACCTCTCAGGAATTCATTTCCTCCCTACTCCTGTGGAGCTCTGGCTTCTTAACCAACAGGCCGTGTGGCCCTAAACTTGTGTTATGGGATGAATTATGTCCCCTTCCCACATTCATATGTTGAAGTCCTAACTGCCAGTCCCTCAGATTGGGACTTTATTTGGACACAGGGTTTTGGGAAAGGAAAAAAATTGTCCCTGCCCTTCAAGATTTTCCTGGCTGGTCCAAGAATCAAATTGACATAAAACAGATTAACAGGAGAAAAGGAAATTTAATTAGGTATGTGCAGGGGCTCCATAAGAATATAAGGCCCACAGACAGTCAGGCAATTAAGGCTTAGAAGGAGAGAAGGGTGTAGGGATTTGGGAAGGAAGACGATCCACAGAAAGATGAAAAAGAGTAAATGTTTGGTGAACAAATGTTGGCTGGGCCGTACAGACACAATGGGGCAAAGAGAGGAATTTTCACAGACTTGGCTATGTTCCTCCCTGTCTACTGCCCCTAGTTCATGTTATACTGTACTTATATCTGTGGTGATAGCTCCCTTCCTGGAGCAGGACTTCTATCTACGTTCTTTCAGGCAGTTAGGAGGAAAGTCGAAGTTTCTTCCTGAGTATTTTGTTTCTTAAAAATAACCAGCCTAAAATAGTCCACATGACAGAGAGACATATTTGAGGGTGGCAAATTTTGCTCATCTACAGGGTCTTTATAAGAGGTAATCGAGTTAAAATGAGGTCGTGAGGGTGGGCCCTAATCCAATGTGACCAGTATCCTTATAAAAAGGGGAAGTTTGGAGACTGACCCACACACAGGACGGAATCCGTGTGGAAGATAAATGCAGAGATCAGGAAGATAAATGCAAGATAAATGGTGTTTCTACATGCCAAGGAACGCCAAAGACTTCCACCACACTGCTAGAAGTGGGTGAGAGGCCCGGAATAGATTCTTCCTCACAGGCTGGGAAGAAAGTACGCTGCCATCTTTGACCCTGTTAGGTCAAAGGACCTTGACCTTGGACTTCTAGACTCCAGATCTGTGAGACAACAGACTTCTGTGGTTTAAGCCACCCGATCTGTGGCACTTGGATACAGCAGTCCTAGAAAACTAACGTTTTTCTCCATCTTCCTACTTATGGTTTTTCCCTCTGTCCCTCCTTTTCCCTCCCTCTTCTCCCCAACTCCTATTACATCATAATAAATTAGACCATGCTCTGGAATCAGACTGTGTTCAATTCAGAGCTCTGCCATTTACTAGTATTGTGTCCCTAGACTCTTGTCTGCCCGTGTTTCCTCGGCTGTAGAATGGAAATAATCATAGTAATACTGACTTCATAGAATAAATGGAAGAATTGACGGAAAGCCTGCTTTAAACATGAGAAGAGTCCAATCACTGTGCGGAATCCTAGTCTGAAGACTTCACGTCTTTTATCACTCCTGGGACTTTATACTGTGATCAGAGACATAAAACATTTGTGTGTGTGTGTGGGGGGGAGGGGAAACAGGCACCAAAAGCACATTTGTGGGGGAACAGTTCATGAAGCAAGGCTTTATGTGATGATGGGCTCACAGGATCTTTGTGCCGGCTCCATCAAGAAGTTCTTGATCACAAGACCCCACGGGTTGTGCTTTGAAAACAGACTGCTGCCCGGGCCCTTTCCCCAGACCGGCGACAGAGTTTCCGAACCTTAAGCGAATTGACTGATGAGCCTTCGGAGCTTCAGTTTCCTCATCCGCAAAATTAGGGTGACACGTGTAGCCCGGTTTCTGAGGGCTGGGGTGATAAGCCGTGGGCGTGTGCGGCCGGTTGTGGTGCTGTCACAGGGCAAACACTGAGTCACATGCGCTCCTCTTGGTGAATAAACGTTCAAATATTCTCCCTGGTAGCCTGTGCCCCAGCTTGACAACATGTCTGTGATTCCTGCCGGTTTGACAAACTCTGGCGTCTCTGTCGCGTAAAGGCTGTGGCACTTTCAGAGTGCTTAACACCGAGCGTGTGGGCCGGGGGGGGTCGCCTGGCTAGAGGGTTTGTCCTCTGGAGCAAAAATGGGACAACAACCTGTGGGTCACTATTGAGGAGCTCCATTCTCTCTTTTTTTTTTTTTTTAATTTTTTTTTTAACATTTATTTATTTTTGAGACAGAGAGAGAGCATGAACAGGGGAGGGTCAGAGAAAGAGGGAGACACAGAATCTGAAATAGGCTCCAGGCTCTGAGCTGTCAGCACAGAGCCCGACGCGGGGCTCGAACCCACAGACCACAAGATCATGACCTGAGCTGAAGTTGGGCGCTTAACCGACTGAGCCACCCAGGCGCCCCGAGGCTCTCCATTCTTTAGCACGTTCCAAGGCAGCACAGAGTTCCGGATCTTAATTTTCGGTCTTGTTCCGCATCTCTTGTCTCCTTCTTCTTCCTCACTTTCTGGGCCTCCTTTTTTTTTTTTTTTTTTTTTTTTTGTCTCTTCATTCTCCAGCAACACGGCTAGAGGCTGAGAGAAAGACCTAGGCTCCAATTCTGACTCCTACCTACTCCGATCCTACCAGCTGTACAGTGGAAAGTGAGGCTCCCAGTGGCTCTCAGCTTCCTTGCCCTTATGAATGAGGAATTTCAAGTCGCACGTTAAATGCCTCTCTTTTGATATTGAAATGAAAGGCTGAGAAGCCCTGTTAACCCAGTGGACACTGCTCCGTCAGTGTCATTCACGATCACTCATGTGGCCTAACTCTGGTGGGGACATTTGAGGCCAAAAGGTGCTGCTCTTGGTGGCTGGGGCTCAGAGGCTATCTTTGGATAAGGTGGGTCAGCTCTGCTAAGGTGGAAAGGAGGGACTGAGCCTTCAGGAGGCTGGCTTTTGTGAGACTCCGGCTGAGGTATCTCTTTCCCAAGAATCTGAAGCACTCAGGCCGGCACGGCCTGTGGATTCATGCTTTGAAAGAGATACAGCAACAACAGCTTGTTTGGGCCCACATCTTACTCCCGTATCTCCCACCGCTGGCCTGTGCCAGTACGATCAATTGTCCCTCTGTCTCGTTTGGTAACTTGGAAACTGTGCTGGGCATCTACGATAACCATTTTGGCTGGAACTAATGTCCTTTTGGAGGTGAGGAGGGAAAAAAGGAAAGCGATGTGACATAGACAAGGGACAGACGATTCTGTAAATGTTGGCAGGAGGGGACCAAGTTTTTAAAAGCAAGCCACTAGAAAGAGAATATTGTTCTACGTCATTCTTTTTTCTTCCTTCTCTGGGCTCACATTTCTAGGAGCTTTAATTTTCAAAACTTGAACAAGAAAGTGTATTATCTTAAATGTCTCCCATTAATCACCAAGTCCAGCCCAGTGGCGAGAGAAAGATGACTCATTTCCACAGTTGATTTCTTGGTAATGGTGGGTCAAGGCTTGCCCTTACATTTCCCCCTCCTGTCTAGCTAATGGGGAAAGCTTCCCCTTAGGAAGTACCCATCCTGGAGCAATTTTTCAAAGGAAAATTGCAGACGGGAATAGCCACTGACATGAAAATATTTCTCAGAGGGAAACAAGGTGAGGAGGGTAGCACAGTGATTATAAATACGGCCTTACCTTAGAGACTCATAGGATTAAATTGGAGGACCAAATAAAGTGCAGAAAGTCTCATTTAGCAAGGTGGGATATGTTGAGTAGGTCTCAATAAGCAGTACATACTTACCATTCCCCTTCTATGTGCCAGACCCTGTGCTAAACATGTAACTTTTGGCATTATATGATCCTCATTATATTTTATGTGACAGGTGTCATTTCCCCCTAGTTTATAGAGAGGGAAAGCAAGATGCTAAGTGAGCTGTTTAAGGTCACTTATCTAGTAACCTATGGAATCAGCATCTTTTCCCATATTGTCACACTATGTTATTGTAGAATTATGTACCTTCTTCTACTCCAGTGGCTCTGGGATCCCTGGGAGCAGAATAGCAGACATCGACCCGTGAGGAAATTAATTGATCCTCCCTTCCCCGACAGTGTTGACCAATATGGAGGTCTTCTCTAGAAACTTCTCTAGAAACCAATATGGAGGTCTTCTCTAGAAACTTCTCTAGAAACCAATATGGAGGTCTTCTCTAGAAACTTCTCTAGAAACCAATATGGAGGTCTTCTCTAGAAACTTCTCTAGAAACCAATATGGAGGTCTTCTCTAGAAACTTAGAGTTCTACAACACTGGTGAGTCAGAGTACAGGGGTTGCTTTTAGCCCCCCCAGGAAGCATTGCAGGAGTTAAGATGCTCTTTAAATGATTTTAAAGGGATGCCCTTTCTGGCCCTGGCGAATTTCATCTCATAAATGTCAGAGAAGCTGCTCTGTCACCCTGCAGGCCGTCTGTCCCGACTCCTTGTCAGTGCTGAGTACTGGTGGGGCAGGGGGATGGGGTGTGGGTTCTACAGAGTGCCCGGTCCAGATGTGTGCGCCCTGGGGGCCTGGGGGAGGGCTCCCTGAATGTGGGGGTGGGAGGTAGTCCTGAAGGGCTACTTCAGACTCTGGGAATACAATGAGCAGTGAAAAGGCAAGTTCATTTTTATATGGGTGAAGAGAGCCATGCCTCTAAGAACGTTGGCAGAGATGCGAGTCTAGCGGTTTCTTGAAGTGACTGTGTTCCCAACTGGCAGAATCTAGAAAAACCCCATGGGGTTGGAACGGCCCAATCTGGTGACTCTTAAGCCAGGCTTTGGTCACCCTACAAGCCATTCTGTCTGCACGCGGTTGCATGGGGGTGAGGCTGCGAGGGGAGAGCGTGTTCGGGAACACCTTAATGATGTCAGGATGCTTTTCATTGCTCATTTATCACTTAACAGCTCAGATTTGTAATGTGCTACCCGCGTTCTCCCTTTAGCCCAGACAATGCATTCTTTCAACAGTGTGCGGCTCAGGGGGAAGAGCCCTGCTGAAAGCAAAGCGGGGGTGCCTGCAGCCTGCCCCCTCGGGGAGGAGGGGCGTGTGGGGGGCAGGTGGGGACCAGATGCCTGGCTGCAGCCGGGCTGGGGGATGAGCACATGGAACAGCCACTTCTGGTTCCACTTATTCATTTCTCTGTGCTGAAAGGTGTCATATAAATGCTAAATAGGACAGAGAGAGATGGGGGCCTATCTATTTGCATTTTGTCTAATGTGAGCAGAGGCAGAGAGAAAAGCGGCTTAGCCGCGGCTGTTCACCTGCCCCGCCAGGCTAAAACATCTTCAGTTCCTTTCAATGCAGCCCACGGCAGTTCCGCTCCGGTGCCGCGGCAGACGTGGTGCGGGGCACAAAGGGCCGCACGCCCTCTGTCCTCAGTGGGTTTACGAGACCGGTGGGGGAGGCAAGTTTCACCGCAGGAACCATCCGAACACAATACAACCCAGCATGTGGCTAAGTGGGAAGTCACGGGAAACAGATGAGGTGCCGCGGGAGGCTGCGGAAAAGGGAGGACCACGCTTGCGGGCCAGGCGGGAAGCCTTCCTAGGGGCAAAAGGACTGGACTTGCCCAGTGACCGCTGGCCGGAGGGCAGATGGGCAGACGCGGCCGTGGAGATGGTCTGAGCATTCCGCAGGATCTCGTCATCTGCTGTTCTCCCGATACGTCCCCTCAATACCCCTTCTCTCTCGAATGCTGGGTCCTCCTCCTCGTTTAGGACTTGGCTCCCATGTGACGCTTCCAAGAGGTCTACCTCAGCCATTGTGGCAAAGTGGCAGCACTCTCCGCTGCACCACCCTCTCTCAGCGTCTCCTCCTTCTTCCTACCCCCACTTAACACAAGGGGCAATTAGGGATTTGTTCGCCACTGTCTCCCCCATTGGATCGCGCCATCACCCAGGAAGGGACTCCGCACATCAGTTTCACTCACCCTTGTATTCAGAGACCAGCACGGTGCCTACAGCCTGCGGGGCTCAGTAAATACCCGTCGAATGACAGAGTGACACTTGAGAAAAGTCTCCTTTAGCAGACGTATTTGTGGGCCAATTGAATCGGAGCTCTTGTTTTACATACCGGGAAGAAAATCTATAGATTCCGTAGGTTTGGCATGCAGCCGGATGTCTTTCAGGAGGAAGGGTTTTCATTAAAACACACAACCACAACAAAGCAAGAAAAACAGAGCAATTGATGTAAGCATGCCAGTCAGGGCTGCGTGTTAAGAAGTAGGCTAAAAAGAAATAAAAATTTATGAAGAATTGCAATAGGGCCCTGCACAAACATGACCCACGATTATGCATAATTCAAAGCATGGCATTTTAGTCTTGGACCCTGTCCCAGGTGGTTTATTCCTGGAGGAAGCAGGAGAATCTTGTGAAAACACAGCTTTACCTAAAACATGGTCCCAGCCATGGATCCAGGGAACAATGTCTCAGGGAGTCTCCAGGATAGTTGTAAGACAGGAATAGAGTTCTGATTTCATTCTCTGCTCAACTTGGGGCAGTGAAGAGATGAGTAGCCTGGATTATTCCCCTTTTTAAAACCAATTGTTTTGTTTGGTGAAGATGAAAAGAGCCATGTCAGCTCGAATACGGAACAAAAATTTTTAAAGGGAAATTTCCTTGGGTATACGGTGGCTGCTCTTTTATTTAAATTTAAACCGAGAAATACTTCATTTTAATTGTAGAAATTGGAGGCCACGAAATCAAAAATATCCTCAAGTTTCCTTAAATTATTAAAAATGATCTCTCTTCCCTTTGGTAAAATTTTATTTGGGAAAAGACAGGGGTGGGGAAGGGAAGAGGGGGACGATGGAGGGAGGATGATCAGAAAATAGAGAGACTGAATTTTGAATGTTGGCTTTGTGCAATGAACATCTTGCCATTTCTTATGCAACTTCAGCGGTAGAACCGGAAAGTTAGCATGTCTGTAGAGATTACTCCTCTCCACTCCCCCACCCCCACCTTCCACTGGCCCATGAAAGTCAAATTGTTGGGAGAAATACATTCTCATATTGAAAACAATATTCTGGTTGGCCTGTGGCTGATTGTCGAAGCTGCCATCCCGCGGTCTTTTGCAGGAGCTTTGAGATTCTACAGATCAGGTAATTTATGGTTTATAGAATACGAAAAATAAAGCTGTTGGTTTGAGTTAAAAAAAAAAAAATTTTTTTTATCAGGCCTGCCTACGATCTTCTTAACATTAACTGAGAAGAAGGCCGTGTTTTTAACCATTATGTTTGGGTTGAGGTGATGATCCAAAGTTACGCTCCATGAGATGCCGGTTCTTGGACTGGCCCCGCCCTTCCCAATCCCACCCCTCCCCCATCCTCCCCGCCCCCTACTCCCAGGCCTGAGGTGGGTTTCTCAGAGATGCTGCTACAGCCAATCTCAGGATGACTGTGAGGGATCTATTTCATCCTTGCTCATTTGTACTTCAGAGTGTTGTGTGCAGGACATCGATCCATCCTCACATTCTGTCTATGGTGTTTGTAACTGTTCCAGAAGAGAACTTTTCCCAAGTCAAATTCTACGCCATAAATATATAGAGACAGCCGAACCCTGAAAAGTACTATAAACTACAGGTCATTATATAGTTTGGATAGTCATTTACAAAAAGCAATGCAATTTAAAAATTTGTTCTCTAAGCTCTGAAACTGATTCCACACCCCCCCCACCCCCCCCCCCACCCCGCCAGTCTTCTTTATACATTTGTCCTTTCAAAAACTGGGATATTTGGTCCATCTAAATTAATAAGAATGTTGATTATGAATGATGCATGGTCACTGGGATTTACTCAGAAGATGTTAGAGAATGGGTATCAACAGTGAGGTATCTCTATTGATGGAGAAATCAAGACTCATCCCTTTTTACTCACTGTACTTAGAATTTATTTTTCCTTTAACTGTACTCCAAATACCTAGATCCGTCTGCAGTGCAAGTGGGATCTCCAACATAGAAACCAAAGGCACCATATGCCTTCTAGCCTACCTTCCTAAAGAACCATAAGGCGCTTACCAAACTTGTAGGCTTGTGTTTCTCATCGGGACGATAAAAAATGTATAAGTAGATAGAATGTATTAGGCTCAGTGATGCATTATTTCTAAGCTAGAGAATTAAAATGAAAAAACTGAGAATAGAGAAATAGATCAGTGCAGTGGTATAGAAAACAAATGGCTCAGTGTATATATGGAACTTGGTTGTTTATGTTAGAAGTGGTACTAAAAAATCAGTGGGGAAAAGGTAACTTATTAAATTAATGGTGTTGGAATGATTTCCAAGTAGGAAAATTCAACTGTATTCCTTCCTCATATCATACAGAGAGGTAAATTCAAGAAATAAAATTATAAAACTATTAGAAGAAAACCTAGAATTTCTCTACTACCTCAAAAGTGAGAAGGCTTTCCTTAAAGTACCAGAAGTGCGTCCTATAAAGAAAAAGATTTATAGATTTGACAACATTGAATCGAAAACTCCTACATGACAGAAGACAAAGATAGGGTCAGAGGCAAGAAGTGATTGGAAGTGATTGGGGGAGGGTGGGGAGGGGCAGGGAATTTGCACCAGATATAATGGGCACAAGATTAATGTCCCAATTATATCAAGAAAAAAAGTGCATAAAAGAAAATAGAAGCCACTTTAAAAATGAGCAAAGAGAAAGGCAATTCAGATCAGACTAAACCTAAATAGCTAATAAATATATATACATGTTTATTATATTTATATATATAAAACCTTTTCTACCTTACTAGTAATCAGCAACATGCAAATAAAGACAAGGAGATACCACGTCACATCCAACAAACTGGCAAAATTAAGAAGACTAATGATAGACAGCATTTGTGAAGAATACACAAATTACATAAGTGTATTAGTATAGTTTATTAGTTCATTAGTTTAACAATCGAGAGCAATCACCAGTTTTTAGTAAAACCTTTGGTGCATATAATCTAAGACTTAGCATTTCTATATCTAGGTTCTCTTCTTGGTAGGGGTGAAGAATTGAAAACCTATGTTCCAGTCAATATAGAACAGGAGGGATTTTCAAAATACTTAGCCATAGAGTAGATACAGGCTCCAACCATTCAGAACAGACGCTGGCCATCGACCCGAGGAGAGTCCTACTAGGTGACGGCAGGGCTCTGAGGACAGTATTTGCACAACAGGTATGGCTGTACTGGTAGGGATGCATGAGCATTAAGCCCAAGTAATGTAGAGTAGAAGTCGAGGGTAGGGGTTCCAGAATCATCTCCTCTGGGGTTGAATTCTGGATCTGTTGCTTATCAGCTGTGAAACCTTGGATAAATTCCTTATCTGTGGCTGTAGTTTCCTCATTGTGTACAACAGGGGTTATAACAACCCATTTCTCATGGATTTGTTACAAAGATTAAGGGAGCTAATACATAAAAATCTCCTAGAATACTTCCCCACATGCTTATTGAGTAAGCACTCAATATATACAGTAGGAAAATGGAAACAAATAAATAGAAGGTACTGTATATTTATATAAGAGAATATCACATAGCAGTTAAAATGATTGAACTTTATGCACTAACCTAGATAGAGCTCAAAAAACATGTTGAGTGAAAAAAAAATCTGCAAAAACAATTTATTTATGGATGCAAATCGGAAGTTAAAATGGAAAGGTCTGGACCGGGAGGATACCCACCAAATGAATACCGATTATCTCTGGGGAGTCTGTAGGGTACCAAATGGATTTCAACTAATTTTTTTTTTAATCTAAATGAAGAAAATTCTCAAAAAAAAGACAAAAATTCAACATTTGTTAATTCTGAGTTTGTGGCTAGACATTTGGAATATTCTCTGAACTTTTCTGTATTTCAAAATTTTTAAAAAGACATGAACAAAAGTAGGGCCAGGTGTCAGGAGATCTGAGTGCTAGGACCAATTTTCCTCTAATTGACTTTGAGCCAATTGACTTAAACCTTTCAAGATCTTAGTTTCCTCCTCTGAAAAATCAAGTTAAGAATACTATTTATTTCAAGGGAGAGGGGGTTGAGAATTAAATGATATTTGGGGGAAGTTCTATAAATGTTAAGGCTCTATTCACATGTTAAGTAAAATAAAATTGAGTTGTTGGCTTGATAATTCCTAAGACTTCCCTAACTCTAATGGCATAAAGCTAGTAGAGGTGTTTTGAGGAAGAAGCAAGATAATGTATACAAAGCTATTAGCCCAGGAGCTGACACATAGCTTGTAGCAGAGACTGCTGGATGCCTATTCAGCAAAGTGTGTTTCCTTTTCCTCACCAGTCGAGTCTGAATTTATTCTGGGTGGTGATGTGCCTGGATAAAGAAATACTTTGCCAAGTCTCCTATGAAAAGGAGTTGTTGATTGGGCTTCTCGAAATTTTTAAGAATGCTCCCTCAGCTGGGAGAAGTTTCTTTTTGCCCTTTTTCTACTTCCCTTTTCTGTCTCAGAAAGTAAAGATGATGGCTGACATTCCAACAGCCATCTTGAATCCTGGAGTGACCTTGAACATGTAAGACATATGCTCGGCCTGATGGAGAAGAAAGACAAAAAGTGTCTGAATCCCTGATGACTGTGGAGCTGCCATTACAGCCTTGGGCTGCCCACTTGAGGACTTCTTTTACATGAGGGAAAAGAAATGTGTATATTATTAAGTCACTTATTTGAGTTTTTGTTAAAAGCAGCCGAACCTAATCCTACCTGATATATTTTTGTCATTCTGAAGCTGTTTGCTTTCCTCCAATGCATTTTGAATAGGTAAACTAATAAAGAGGAAAATAAGGGCACAACACCTGTCCCTCTGCTATATGGAAAGGACAGGAAGCCCTCAATCACTCTCCTTGTTCCTCACTCACCTGTCTCTTTGCAATGAAGGCTCTCAAGGGTGTGCCTCCAGAGGAGACAAAGCTCAGGGAAGACTGTGTCAGGCCCAGTGTACCTCAGCTGGGCACATTAGTTCCCACTAGACCATTCTTGGCCTGTTGGTGAGTGAGGAGGAACCCTTCTCCCAGGAGTCTGAGGTGGTCAGTGTTTTATTTGTTTCTCTAGGTCATACTCAAGGGTAAGACAATAGGAGACAAGGTGGCTCTCCCTGGAAGTGGAAAGGTGAGGAGAGACTATGATTACAGGTTCATTTTTGTCAAATCTTACACTTCTGTGATCCAAAGCTTTCTGTGACCTGATTCTGGAAATGGCAATAATGTACCCTGTAGGGAGCTATAAAGGAATACTAATCAATATTAACCAATAGGCAAGACCTCAGCTATACTCAGGACATATGGAGAGCTAGATTATCATTTTTTAATATAGTAGGAAGAAGAAAGAGAGACACAAGATATTTCCCTAAGCGTTAGTAATAAAGAGGACATAAAAAAGATCCATCAGCTCTTTGGACATGTGTGTAATATGCAAGGTCTCCTGTGAGCAATTCTCTGGAACCAAATGCAATAGCTCCAGCATTTTTCCCCAAGCTACAGAGGTTGGTAAGCAAGTATATTGAAAAAGTAGGCAAAAAGACGGAAAGAGAGAAAGGCAGAGGGAGAGAGAAAGAGCGAGAAACAGTAAAGAAGGAAGGAAGGAAGAAAGAAAAGAAGGAAAGAAATGAGAAGCGACAAGAAGCAAAGCAAAGAAGAAAAGGTCCAGAAGCTCCGATCAACTTTCTCCATTTCCTTGAATCAAATGGAAGAGACATAGGTTTAGTGGCTCACTGATGTTCAAAGGGTGATTTCCCTGAATTGGGGAGAGAGCCCAGGAGAGGTGAAATTTATTCTAACTAGAGCAGTGGGACTAACTGCATCTGTACACAGGGGATTCTAAGTCATGTTCTTAGGGGTGCCACAGAATCTGAGGTGCTCACCTTCAGGAGGTAACTTGAGCCTTGTTCTTAGCCTTATCTGGGTTTTAATTCAGATGCTGCCATTTGTGCCATGGGCAGGCCCCTGAGCTTCTTGTCGTCTGTTTTCCCCCATTTCCAAATACTGGGATTAGAACCCCTCATGTGGGGAGCACCCGGGGGGCTCAGTTGGTTAAGCATCCGACTTTGGCTCAGGTCATTGATCTCATGGTTCGCGAGTTCGAGCCCCACATTGGGCTCTGTGCCGACAGCTCGGAGCCTGGAGCCTGCTTCGGATTCCGTCCCTCCCTCTCTCTCTGCCCCTCCCCAATTTGTGTTCTGCCTGTCTCCCTCAAAAATAAATGAACATTAAAAAACTTAAAGAAAAAAATGAACCCCTCATGTGAACAGTTGTTGTGAAGCATGAAGGCGCTGTTGTGAGTGGAAATGCCTGGTGGTGGGCTGGACACAGAGCAGCTTCTCAATAATGTGACTCCTGCCCAGTACCTTTCCTCCTTACTCTGGTCCTGTATTGGTGCACATGCCCTGGGCTGCCCCCACTGAGATGATCCCCGAGTCTGGACTCAATGGGCAGAGAATAACAGGCAGAGGCATATAAGGGTGAGGCCATGAGATTCCACCCTGATCTCCGCGACAGGGGATTGAAATGCGCGAAGAATTTAAAAACAGTTATTAAACCAGCTAAAATGGGCTTTGCTACCACCTTGGGCTCCCAATTCGAAATAATGTCACGATAAAATATCCTCCCTGAAAAAATCTTGTAATGATCTAAATTTGAAACAATAGCTGCGATTATTGTTGGTTAAGTTTTAATGCTATGTGTAAGCTTGAAATCAGCATGTTTTTATTACGTATTCTTTCATACACATTATACTTTATACGAAAGTAAATTCAGAGACTTCCTGGCTTTGTGGGAATAAGCTACATGCTTTTATTTCATGAACCAGTTCCTAATGGTTCAGAATCAGTTGAACTTATATATATCTGTTTCCCTACACCATCATACCACACATTCCTGTGTCACAACACTAGATTTGGGGCGCCTGGGTGACTCAGTCAGTTGAGTGACTCTTGATTTCGGTTCAGGTCAGGATCCCAGGGAGGTGGGATCAAGCCCTGAGTTGTGTTGAGCGTGAAGCCTGCTTAAGATTCTCTTTCTCTCGGGGCACGTGGGTGGCTCAGTTAAGTGTCTGACTCTCTATTTAGGCTTAGGTCATGATCTCTTGGTTTGTGAGATCCAGCCCCTTATCAGGTCCTGTACTATCAGCTTGAGATTCTCTCTGCCCCTCTCGTGGCTCACATTCTCTCTCTCTCTCTCTCTCTCTCTCTCTCAAAATAAGTAAATAAACTTAAAAAAAAAAAAAAAGATTCCCTGTCTCCCTCTGCCCCTCCCCCACTCATGCACAAGTGCCCTCTCTCTCTCTCCGTTTCAAAAAAATTAAATTAAAAACACCCACTAGAGGGGCGCCTGGGTGGCTCAGTCAGTTAAGCATCTGACTTCGGCTCAGGTCATGATCTCACGGTCCGTGAGTTCGAGCCCTGCGTCGGGCTCTGTGCTGACAGCTCAGAGCCTGGAGCCCGTTTCAGATTCTGTGTCTCCCTCTCTCTCTGACCCTCCCCCATTCATGCTCTGTCTCTCTTTGTCTCAAAAATAAATAAACATTAAAAAAAAAAGAATTAAAAAAAAACACCCACTAGATTTGAAGTAAATAATAATTTCAGAAGATAAGAAAACAGTTTGAATTACCTCATTTCTGTCATTGTCTTTGAGCATTTTGAGTGTTATTTCTGTTTGAAATTTGAAACAAGGACACTGATAAACCTGTGGGGTATAATGTTTTTGTTAAGTGTAAATTTTAGTTTGTACCTGAAATATCTTACTGAATGTGAACAATATCTTTAAAATTGAAATGTGGTCTTTAACAAAATTTTTTTTAATGTTTATTTTATTCTTGAGAGAGAGAGGGAGAGACTGAGCGTGAGCAGGGGAGGGGCAGAGAGTGGGAGACACAGAATCCGAAGTAGGCTTCAGGCTCTGAGCTGTCAGCACAGAGCCCAACGCGGGACTCGAACTCACAGACTGCGAGATCATGGCCTGAGCCAAAGTCGGACACTCAACCAACTGGGCCACCCAGGTGCCCCAAAATGTGCTCTTTTAAAAGTATGATTGTTTTTAAATGAAAGAGTGAATCCAGTAAATAAAATGTCACCACAATGTTATCATTTCATAGTTAGCCAATTTGTACTTCTTGCAAACATTTTGATTTGATTAAAATTTATTTAGAAGCTAGTGAATGATTCTTTATGTAAAGTAATATTATCACATATTATAAAGAAAGGATCAAAGTTCAAACTGTAATTTGAATGTAAAATTCTTGGACAAAAAGTGCTTTTTCCTTTTACGTACATACAGTAAACTTTTTCTTTTCTTTTTCTTTTTTTTTTACTGGCAAATTATAAAGTATAATAAAGGAAAATTTTCACTGCCTGTGAGATTTTCACTGGCTTTTCTGGCAATGCTATTTTTAATTTTATTTCAAGATTTTGATGAAAATAATTCGGTTGAACGGAGGAAGGGATGTTAACAATGATCTGTTTGGGGGATTAAATACACCAGGTAAGGCCAGTGATCATGTCCTGAGCATGGAATACCCGAGGTGGCTGCTGGGGCCAAAAGCATAGGGCTTCCCAGCTGCTTGGAGAGAAAACTCTTTCTTGTTTCAGGGCACTGGTTTTTCACAGTCCTGTAGACTCTAACCTTAAGGAAAATAGCAGCAGCAGTAGTCAAAACAAATAGCTTCTCCAGGCATCAGGCAGATATTTCCATCATTTTCTTTCCCAAATGGCCCAGACTCAGACTTCCTTTAGTCTCTTTCAGACAATCTAACAGTCTCACCTTAAAACCCACCCACTCAGCCATCTATGCAGGAAGGAGTGGCCAAAGCATGACCCTTTCTCAGTGAAGTTCACTGATTGCTCCCTCTGGTCCTGTGCTGGGCTGTTTTTCTAATGCCCCCTTGACACTGAATTAAACTTTAATTCTATCTGGGGAGGAAGCTCTGGGTTGGGTTGTGTGGCCCTGCTGTACCATCCACGAGACCGTCTGGGAGTTAATTATGCTGTAACTCTTGCTGCTTGGAGCTCATTAATTCCCCACCTCCCCAGCCCCTTCCCTTCCAAGCTGTTTAGTTATTTGCAGCTGAAGCTGCTCATCACGCTGAAAGAGTCCCTAGGACTCAACTGCACCTCCAACAGTAACGGGAGCTCTTTCTGCCCCTGCTATCAATGCTCTGCTTTGCTGGAGATGGCTCTTTGGGTGATAGAAGCCTGGATTTGCATGCAGCCAGGTCAGCGCCCTCTGTCAAGCTGTCCTGGGCCAGGCTAAGGGGATGCATCGAGTCACTGGCAGCCGGCAGCTAATCTACCTCCTGCATACCATTAACATAGGTGAACACAAATCCACATCAAACCTGGCTCCTTTTTTTTTTTTTTTAATTTTTTTTTTTAATGTTTATTTTTGAGACAGAGAGAGACAGAGCATGAACGGGGGAGGGTCAGAGAGAGAGGGAGACACAGAATCGGAAACAGGCTCCAGGCTCTGAGCTGTCAGCACAGAGCCTGACGCGGGGCTCGAACTCACGGACTGTGAGATCATGACCTGAGCCGAAGTCGGCCGCTTAACCGACTGAGCCACCCAGGCGCCCCATACCTGGCTCCTTTTTAAAAGGCCATGTTTACAGCCCATTAGTAGTCAGGGCGAGTGAGAACAAGGCTTTTGGTGGCAAATATGCAATCCATCATAGTAATTAAACGGGGTTAAGTACGTACAGCACTAACCTGGAGAGACACAAAGAGTGCTCTTTTGACATCCCAACTTAAAAAACTGAATAATGGCAAGGAAAAGTTCTTGTCTATGCCCCCCACCCCCATCGGTCTCTCTTTCAGTTTATCTCTGCTTCCAGCACCTCTCTCCATCTTTGTTTTCCTCTGTGTTCCGGGTCTCTTTGAATTTCACTCTCTCTATATCTCCGTCTCTCTTTGTTTTTCCAGCAGATTCCTTTCTCTTTTTATAAAATCCTTCTTCCTCGATATAACATTACAACATGTAATAACTTAAGTAAAGTCTTCCAGAAGTTAAAACAAAACAAAACAAAACAAAACTTCACCCCGCTGCCCCTGCTCTCAGCACCTTGTGCCTTATTTTAGGCATCCTGCCAATCCTAGCCAGAGTAAGGCACTTGCCATGTGGTTAGATTTTTCCTCAAGATTTCAGAGAAGTCCTGGTACCGCCTTCTATCTCACCTCCTTTGGTTCGGGTTTTTTGGCTCACAGGCAAAATTTCAAGCCACTCAGCTGATTATATCACCCATCCATCCCCAACCTGAACTTCCCCATAAAATATGGATCTCTGGTGCTTACAAAAGAAGTGACCAAAAGCACATCTCCAGCCTGGAACATATAATTTCTACCTATACTCTGGAGCGTGTCATAGACCCTAGTGCTGATGTGCTGGGGTGGCAGGGATATTAGACTCATTTCACAGGGCCTTGTTTAATACACAAAGTAGTGCACACCAGTTTAGGATGGGAAAAGAAGAAGTGGACCATATCCAATTGCAGCCATGGTTGGGGGGGTGGGGACTGGAGTAGACAGGACGTCATCACCTGTGATACACCTCTCTTCCCTCTAACATCGAGGAAGTTTATAAATTACTTCCCATTAAAAAAATAAAAAATTGCATGTGGTCATAATGTCAAGCAAAGCTGGACTACAGACCAGCTTTAAAATTTGCCTCTGTAGAAGAGATGACTCCGGGAAGGAGAAAGCAAACACTACGAACCGCATTTCTGAAGGTCCTGCTCCAGGCAGACGAAACAAAGCAAGAATTTAGCATCTTCAAAAAAATATATGCGGAATCAACTTATTTTCCATAAACACATATTTTATGCTACAGTAGCCGTGGTATACCCTTCTTCTAAACTGACAAGTTTTACATTGATTCAGGGGGCTTCCCTATTAATAAGTGACTGCAAGAGGGGTCCCTCTGTCCATTAAAATGGACTCTTTAATTAGGACGATGATGTCTGAATTTCTTGTGACATTTATTTTATTTCCTTAAGTTTATTTATTTTGAGAGAGAAAGAGAGAGAGAGAGGGAGAGGGAGAGAATACAGCCGGATGTGGGGCTGGAACTCATGAACTGTGAGATCATAACCTGAGCCTAAATCAAGAGTTGGATGCTTACCCGACTGAGCCATCCAGGCACCTCATGACATTTCTTAACCATGAGTGTCTGTCCTCAGTTTTTTTCCCCTTTACCTCTTTAAAAAGTTATTAAATATAGATACTTATAGAGAAGTGCACAAACTATTAATGTACAGTCTAACAAAGAATGAAGAGGAAACTGCCTTGATCCATTTCAAGGAATGGAACAGCATTACAACCCAGAAGTCCCCATACCCCCAACCCTCTCATCTTTCTGTGGAGGCTTCTCTGTTCTTGCATTTATGGGGATCACAGCTGCCCTTTTCTTTATAGTTTGATTATATGTATATATGTATATATCTATATATCTATATCTATCTATCTATCTATATATATCATTAAATACTATAGTTTAATTTTGCCTGCCTTGAACTTTATATATAGAAAATCATAAGAGTATATATTATTTCATGTCTTGGCCTCTTTCAGTCCACATGTAGTATCCCACTGTATGAACGTACCACAATTTACCCACTCCCACTGGTTCTTTACTGCTATGAACATTTGTGTTTGTTTCCTGGTACACGTGTTTCTCTAGGATTTTTAATCTAGTCTTGATGATGCTTGATCTGGAAGTCTTAAAAGATCAGGAGGAGTTTTTAAGGCCCCCACAAGAAAAAGGACATTCCAGGCACAGGAAACAGGGTGTGGTAAAGCACAGAAGAGTGAAACCACATGATATGTTGGGGGAATCACAGTCCTGTATTATCGGGGTGTGACACAAGTAATTCCAAATAGAGTTCCCAGTATGAGCACGGCAGTAAGTGTTACAGGTGCATTTATAATCCAGGGTAATAGACACATGTCGAGTCTTCACGGTGTGAAGGGGGACCATGTAGTTTGACCCAGTTCTTGTAGGACCAAGATCAATTCTGGGCAGTCTTATATACTAGGGATCATCAGATTTTAAATGGCAAACAACATTCATCTTGTAGCCAGGTCTGAGCTGGTAAGCAGGTGCCCAGAATACGACATTTTGAAGAGTCTGAGGCTCTGTCGGGCATCAGCCAGAAAGTCTTGACTGATGGTGTGGAGGTCATGTGTCACGGATGTGCTGACTTTTATTCAAATGCCCCTCTCTGCGGTAGTTCGGGCGCTGCGGAGGAGCGCTTCAGAACAGCTCATGCTGTTTCACATATTGTTACTTTACTGCATGTATAATGCTGCTCTATTCACCAGAGTTGCCATTATAAACGGCATCAGCCATCTGTGTGCCTGGAAAGAACAGCTACTGGGGCAAACTAAATTTGACCCCCTCCCCCAGCTTTCAAATGACAGGACTAGGAGGTACTGAATATCAAGGTCTTATTTAAGGAATAAAACGATAAGCTTTGAGCCTTGCGTGCTCTCATTAGAGCAACCGCATTTATTAAGAGGAGAACAAACAACAATTTATGTGTTGAGCCTCTCTCTCTGTCTCACTCTTAAACCAAAATGATCTCAACACTCTGGCCCACAAGCCGAAACGGTACAATACATTTATAGCAGGTGGCTTGGTTCACTACTCTGACATTGTCAATTTTCGGGTATTAAAAACAAGCCCTCTGAATTTGAGCAAGGCTTTGCCTCAGGTAACCTGGTTATGGAACACGTGTGCCTTGGATTCGGTGACCAGGAAGAAACAGGTCTATATGCTAAATTAATATTATCAGTGGGTTATTGGCACACCTATGGAAGGCAAAGAAGTGGCAGCCACACAGGTGGACAGACCACAGTCGCACGAGATGGTTGGTGCCTGGCAAACCTAAGGGATCTTTGACTTAATAGAGACAACAAACGAGACACTTGCAATGCCATATGAGCACGTCTGAGAGTAGCTCCTGGTCATGGTAGGAAAGAAAGGTCCCAAACATTTTAACACTGATATGCAGGCCCAAAAATCCCAGTAGAAACCATTCTTTGTTGTGTGAACTTGGATGCATTCTTCGTCATCACTGAATTTCACTTTGCTTGTGTGTACAATGAGAAAAATGCCTCATAGTGTTAAGTGAATCTAATCAAAGGAGATCATGTATATAAAAGTCACCTTTAAATTATAGAGCACTGAACAATATTAGGTATTATTATTATTATCTCATAAGGTTATTGCAACGTTCAAAAGAGATTATGTACAGGAAATCACTTGGAAAAATCTGTCTGGAAGGGTAGAAACATAAGGTGGTAGTTGCAGTAACAGTATCAGAGCTTTTAGTTACGGGGGGCTAGAGATACTGTGAGAAGTACGTTAAAGAGGGCAGAAGAGCATTGTGGGAATAAAAAGTTAAGAGCATTTTTTAAAATGGGATACGAGCCCTGGAATTTTCCAGAACGGAAGCATCGGTGTCAACAGAGCTGTACACAGGTTAAAAGTCATCATTCAGCTGAGTCCATGTGGCATCTTATATTTAATAGGCACTTTTGATCATAGGAAAGGGAGACTGACTCAGGTTACAAGGAAGAAATGGAGATTCATTGATGGCTACATGCAGGCAGAAATCTGTACCACACCTCATGGGAAACTACAAAGAGCCAAGTCTCATGGCAAATGGAATGTATAGCAGGAACCGGGAGGTTATGCAGGATGAAAAGCAACTCTAGGAAGTGGATTATCTTGTTGCCCTAGAGCGGCAGGAATTGTCTAATTTCTGCTGTTCGTGTCACTACACAACCGAGTAGCTCATCTTCTCTTCTGTATGTCCCTTGGTTTCTGCTTTCTAGTACTCCAGACTTACCTTCGCTCCTGCCTACCCAAGGTTTCTCTTGCCTGTGGCTTCTGCTCTTCTAGGTTTCTGCTGTCAGCTTGTTTCCTTTCCCACCTTCCAACTCATGAATCTCTCTCCCTCTCTCTCTCTCTCTCTCTTTTTCTTTTTCTGATTCACAGACTCTTCAGGCATGAGAATCTGAGAGGTTCCACTTGTCCCCATTGTCTTTACTGGCTGTGACTTTTGTATCAGGCCAGCTCAGACTGACTGCTCTTAGGTCAGGCATCTGTGCCTGGACCAGTTACCTGTGGTCTAGGAGGTAGAGTCACATGATAGGAATATAGTAATTTATGCTTCAAGAACCTATTAGCTCGGGCCTCTTAGTGGGACCCTCTTGGATCAGTGTGAATCAGGGGTGTGTTGGTGGGCATGTATTCCAAAGCTTCAGTATGTACGTGAGGGAGCTAGGAGTTCTGCGGTTTACTTCTCATTACTAAGTCAATCGGAGCAGTGTGAGGAACTTTCTGTAAAGACAAACAAATGAAACGCCCCCTTCCCCATACAAAAATATGACGACAATAGTAAAGAAGGTGAAGAAGAAGGAGGAGGGAAAGAGAAGGAAGAACAACGTGAGGCTTCTGAGGTATCTTGTGGGATAAGCCTTTCTATGAAAGCCATTCTGGAAAGAGACAGGAAATGCGTGCTCTAAAGTGTTAGGAATGGTGTACTTGGCCAAAGCCAAGCATTATTTTGGATTCCGGTTATTTTACCTAAAGTAGAGTCTAAGTAGCTTCTTTGACATTGTTAAGAATCCCAGAATTTTGGAACAGAAAGAAAGCTCAAGGTAACCCCCTCCTCATGTTGCATGGCCTATCCCCTTCACTTAGAGAAATGGAAGTGAGCGTCTCCAAGGCTGAGTGGCTTGAGCAAACTGAGGGTGCCTCTGCTCTGGGACAGCAGAACAAAGGAGCGATTTCAACCGAGCGATTCTCTGCCCTAGAACTGCTAACTCTGGTCAGCTGGATTCCACTTGGGCCCCTGTAGAGATGAAAACATCATTGGCTTGAAAAAGTTACCCCTGCCGTTTGGAGCAGCTGGCCTGGAATTCTTGTCAATATCGCCCGTATAAAATAGAAATCTGCTTTTCCTGTAAGAGTGTGGCATATTTTCTATGATTTGCCTTCAGCTCTTGAGTGTTTACATGCCATTTCTGTATGTCCCATCCTCGCCTCCAATACTCAGCCTCAAAGTTGTTACCGGAAGTCTAGAAGAGGAAGCCATCTTGATTTCCGGGTGCTTGTGAAGGCTGTGGCCCCTCATAGCAAAAGCAAACCAAACAGCAATAGCAAAATGCCCCTGCTGGCTTAATCAAACTCTCAAATTTAATCACACAACAATGGCTATCCTGGGCGAACCTTTTTCTAAGTTTTGCATTCTGCCAAAAAAAAAATTTTATGTATATTATATAAATTATTTATAGTAAAAATTATTATATAAATTTACATATTATATAAATCTAAATATATATATATACGTATATGTGTATATATATACATATATATGTGTATGTGTATATATATATATATATATATATATATATAATTGAATGTATTATAGCAGTAGCCAAGGTTCTCATTATTCTAAAGTGATAAACAAAACAACCACGATGTGTGTTAGGTATCTGCTGTTTTAACTGTGTGGCCTTGGGCAAGTTACCTAGTCTTCGTGATTTACTTTGTTTCTCATCTGAACACTGGGGTATTTATTTTCTTAGCACTGTGCCTGGCTTATAGGAAATGCGTAATAAACATTGCCTAGTAATATATACCATTTCAATTAGTCATCATAAGAAGTTTATGAGGAACACAGCTCATACGACATGAAGTAATTTGCTTAATTTCTAGAACATAGTAAGGATGGAGTTAGACTAGGGAACTAATTTTTTTACTGCAGTTAGGTGGTCTTTTTGCTTCAAACACCCCCTATAGTTAGGAGGATGTCCTGGAAAAGGTCTCAGTGCTGGAAGATTTCTTCCCAAAGTGGGCTGGGCAGGGGGAATGCCAGTGAACAATCTGGATCTGAGTCTCTTCACCCAGGATTCGGGAACCCCAGTGTAGTCCCTGCCTCAAGGCCCCTCTCGTACTCGGCACTTGAGGGCTTCCTGAATGCTCACCACCCCTCTGCTCTGACAGGTGGAAGGATCTGGGACTCTGGAGGTATTTGACGAGAGCCGTGCTCCTGCTCCACCTCTGCCTATGTTTTGGACTGTCCACCATGCCCTAAGGGGCCTCAACACTTCATGCCACACAATCTAGGCTCCTCACCTTGGAAAATCAACACGGTTGATTTTCCCTTTCTTCTTCGGGTAGTTAATGTGCGTGGAATCACTCAATGAGATTTACTGAGGGCCCCACACAAAACTTGATAGGCTTTTCTTAGGTGACGAAAAAAGGTGGCCTGACCGGGGAAAAGCCACACTGTTGGCCACCCAACACTTTGTGGACTAAAGTTCTGAAAAGTCCAAAGCATGGCACGGGCAGGATTTTATTGGCACCTGGAAATAGGCCGATCGGCAGCTTGTTCTCAGAAGCCAGAGGCTGATCTGCCCGCATTTGGTGCCCTGGGAGAGAGGAGCGAAAACCTAAGTGAAAGGAAAACTGGGATTCGGAGAAACCAGGAGGAGTTTGGAACAGGACTTTTGTGTAGGTCATCTGGAAAGTGTGCCCCGTTAGGACTTACGCATAAAAATAGCCTCAAGAAGAGGATAGGGGCGGGCTGGGGTGGAGAAGTGTCTGTGTGCCCAGAAATCCACCCAAACGCACACATGGCCACATGCAAACACCTCAAACAAATGTGTCCCCAAGGACTTAGACTCCAGCTTATTATGTAATCGCTGAATTTGTGGGCTTGCTTGTCTAATTCAAGGAAAGATTTAGACTATTTCCACTATCCTTCCAGAGACCGTGGCTAAATGACCAGATGGGAAAAAGCCTACTGCCTGACCTAACTGCCAGCAGCCCATGAGTGTCCCAGACGGTGCAGATTTGTAGCAAAAGAATTATTATTACTCCTTTTCCTCCCATGAAGAAACAAAAGCCTCCACTCTTGACCTTGGCATTCCCTTGCTGCTGTCTTCTCTTCCGTGACACCTACGCTTGATTTTCTTTATCTGAGGTATTCCAGTGAATATTTGCTGAATTTTAATTTAGATTGAATGAAATTCAGAAGGCTGAAGCTTTCCGAATTTCAGACCTGCTGAGAAAGGTGTGTGTGTGTGTGTGTGTGTGTGTGTGTGAAAGAAAAGTTCTCAGCTTGTCTCATCACTGAAAGTCCTCCTGAGACCTCTGAGCTCAATTGGAGGAATAAGGCAGATTGGTTACCCTGTCTGATGGGTTTTATCAAAACGTGAGAAAACATAGTAATGAAAAATGGTGGGCTGAATTCCTTATCATTCAGGGAGGGGCTCTGTACAGGTAAACCAGCCCATAACTCACTTGCCTCACGACAGTTTTTATTGCTCTGTTTCAGTGCAGTTTTGAGGAGGGAGGAGAATTGCCCTAGACAACAGATGTGGGACTCTTTTCTTTCTCCCTGTCCTGCGGATAGGCCTAAGGCTCAGCCCAGTGACTCACTGTTGTGGTATTATATGGCTCAAGATTAAGTGTGTGCTGTGGAAAGTGTGGGGCAGGATTTATCAGTGAGAGTTCTTCCTTTGAAGTATCAGGGCAGGCTACTTTGCTGATGGTTTCTGGAACCTGGCCAAGCCCCAATATGCTGTGAAAATAGCCGTCTTAGGTTCTCTTGGCACATGAGCACATTTGCACTTGATTCTCAGACCTCCACTGCTTTCTGATGTTTTCTGAGGCGAGTGTTCTTGGGAATTAGGGCCCGGGGCCAGATTGTAACCCTGCCTGTTTGTGCCTCTTCACATGCCCCATCCAAACATAGTTTTGATGGCTCCAGATACGGGTTGTAACATCAACTTGAAAAAGACTATCCTTGAGTTCCAAAGTGCAGGCTGGCTTTGAGTCGCTTTTGGGCATTTAGGTATAAATTTCTCGATAACTCACATTTCCTGCTGCCCTGCCCCCCACTAACAAAATGTTGATGCTTAAGGGGTTTTACTGCAACATTGCTTTCCACCGCAATGTGTCTTTGCATTTCCAGCTTGAAACTAATGCAATATGCATGATGGAGAAAAACCTCAGCGATGTCATTACGACTCTACCAGTAAATTAAGAAGAAAAAAAATCTATCCTTCTCTGGTGAAAAATCCATCATCTATCTGCCTGCATCTTTCTCCTCCCACCTCTACCCATCATCATACTGTTATTAATTTTGAGAACAAAGGACATAAAAAGCTAATTATGTGAGATTCCCAGACACCCTTCCAGAGGTTAAAATATCAGCCACATTTCTCATCACCCAGCTATGTGTAATAAATAGCTTCCTTGTAAATGCAGATTTCCCAATAGACTCCCCACTTCAGGTTTCCCTCTAGCCTGGGAACCAGACTCTGTCCTTCATCTAAATCTTGCCAGCCTGTGTTGAAGAACCCATGTGTAACCTTGCTGAGCATTTATTTCTCTCACCTTTCTGAGAGGGCAGACCCTTTAATAAAAACAACTTGGTGTGACAGGGCTTGAATCTTAGAGAGGGCTCAGGCAGCTGTCGGGTCTGTATCCGTGGACCTCCTGCTTGAAAACATAATTGAATGTAGTTGCAGGCTGAGTTCTGTTGTGAGTTGAGTTGTGTCCCCGGCCTTCAAATTCACACATTCAAGTCCTAACCCCAGTACCTCGGAGTGTGACCTTCCTTGGAGATAGGATCTTTGCAGAAATAATCAAGCTAAAATGGAGTCATTAGGGCAGGTCCTAATCCAGTATGACTGGTATTCTTATTAAAAGGGGGAATTGGGGGACATTCACACACAGGGAGAATGCCATGTCCACATAAAGTGGTCATGTACAAGTCAAAGAGAGAGACCTGGAACAGATCATTGCCTACAGCCCTCAGAAGGAACCGACCCTGCTCATACCTTGACCTTGGGCTTCTAGCTTCCAGAACTGGGAGACCATACGTTTCTGTTTTCTAAGCCACTCAGTCTGTGGTACTTGGTTACGGTGGCCCTAGCAAACTAAAACAGGTCCCTTGGGTAGCAGACTGAGGAAGGGGTTAGCACGAAGGAGGTTTGTAAGGGAGTGCTCTGGGGATACATTCCTGTGGAAGAGAAAGAAGCAGACTGGGAAGGAGGAGACATCAAAGTGGGTTGTAGTCCCAGGGAAGGCCTCAGCTGACTCCACGGGAAGTTCAGATCTAGGATGGCCCTTCATAGTTGGAACATGGGTCTGGGCCTTTGTGGGCTCCTGTCGATCTATCATTGGGTGTGGGCTTCCTCTGGAAGGAGGTATGACCTTAGCTAAGGCAGTTTTCTTCAGCTGAGGTAATCTGTGAAGAGGGCTGATAGTGGGAACGGTCTTTTGGGAGCAGTCCCAGCGGGTGGAGGCATGAGTCAGTCCTTCCTTCCTCCGGAAGGACCTGGGTGGCACTTCACAGCATCCACCATGACGCCCGTTATAATAGATTCGTTGACTGAACGATGGCTTGTCGAATTTCATGATTTTCAAAATGGAGTTTAGCTTTCTAAGCTGTGGTGCTTTGTTGAGTCCTCCTTTCCTCCTCTGCCTTAGAGATGAAGCAGGCTGTGGCTCCCTGTCCTGGAGCCTCTTCTGGGAGAGAGGTGGGCTGTGGGAGAGGTATCACTCAACATCTGGACAGAAAGACAGAAACTGCTCTGGATGCTTCAGACAGAGAGGGATGAATAGAGAAAAAGCTTACAAAGGTGCTGGAAGGTCTGGAGGGAGTGCGAAAGGAGGGAGATATTCCCCAGAGATCAGGAGGCTGGTTTTGCCTGGCGTTGGAACCTCGAAGCTCACACTCTCTGCCCGGCTGCTGCTGCCGTCACCGCTGCTATCGGATCTTGCTGTTTGCTCTGAACAAGAACTCAGGACTCCGCATTTTGATGTTGGTGAGATGAGGCTGACACTGCTAGAGCTCAGATTTACCTGGAAGCTTCCGGACCCCATGGTTGCTGTTCCCATTACTACTGCTGTTAGTGGTACCACCAATACCAGACAAAAAAGCCTCTTTTTCCCCCTATCTTCTAGTTTCCCTTGTATCCAGGGGACAGGTTCCCAGTCTCCTGCCATTGAGAGGAAATCATGGAAGAAGGGGCAGGCATCTGGGACAGCAGACAATCGTCCTCTGAGGGGCTAGTCTAAGAGACATCGGTCAGCGGATGGTCCTGGGAGGGCAAACCAATGACTGGAGCACCGCAGAGAAATGACCCCTCCCCAGGAGCAGTGTCCAACTCTGGAATTTGACTGATCATCCGCCGCTGTCTACTTCCTGCTCCACATCCCTCTACTCCCTCTGAGAACAGAACTTGCCCAGGATATCTCATGCCTAGGCCAGCTTGGTAAAAAGAAGCTTTGTTTCTTTTCTTTTTTTTTTTTTTTAACGTTTATTTATTTTTGAGACAGAGAGAGAGCATGAATGGGGGAGGGTCAGAGAGAGGGAGACACAGAATCTGAAACAGGCTCCAGGCTCTGAGCTGTCAGCACAGAGCCGGATGTGGGGCTCGAACTCACGGACAGTGAGATCATGACCTGAGCTGAAGTCGGCCGCTTAACCGACTGAGCCACCCAGGCCCCCCCGAGGAGCTTTGTTTCTAGAGATGTTAATTACGATCTGGGAGAAACCAAGTTTACCAGCGCTCAGCCAATATGTTCCTGACCATACCATGTCATTGCTGCAGCAGTGGCAATGACCTTCCTTTTCCTTTCTTTCTGATTCCTGACAGGAATGCTGGGTCACCAATAAACACAATGGGACATTGACCACAAAAGGGCCAACTGGATCAACTAAACTACCCAAGTACTTCAATACCTGGGCAAGCTGATGTCTCAGTTGAATTTATGGTTATTTGATTGAATTCATCAAATAAATGTTCTCTGGACATATTTATGTCTCTGGGACATTAATAAACTAATAGCATCTACCTTATCATGAATAAAACTTCTTGTGTTTATTATCTCTTAACTTTTTCAAAGTGATTTTGCATCATTTTCACCCTCGTTTCAGCAGCCTTATGATACATCCTAAGTTGTCCTTCTTCATTCATCCATTTGTGCCTTCAGGAAATATTTACTGGGTCCAACTATGGGCAAGGGTTTGTGTTATGTATAGCAGCAGCAAAGAAGAAGAAGAGGAGGAGGAGGAGGGGGAGGAGGGGGAGGAGGAGGAAGGGGAGGAAGAAGAGGAAGAAATATCCCTACTAAGGAATTTATCTTCACAAAGTAGGAGTCTGCTTTTGCAAATAAAGTACCTAAATTCAGAAAGAAAACTAGGCACTGATACCAAGACTTCAGATTGGCAAACCCAAGCCATTCAAAATAAC
Source organism: Panthera uncia (assembly GCF_023721935.1). Classification (NCBI taxonomy): domain Eukaryota; kingdom Metazoa; phylum Chordata; class Mammalia; order Carnivora; family Felidae; genus Panthera; species Panthera uncia. The sequence continues at coordinate 54,063,359 of NW_026057577.1, read as the reverse complement.
TCCCTTCTTACTGAAAACTAACACAACACATTCAGTAAGCATTCAACTCTGAAGATTCTAGTTGATGTCTCTTGGTATCTCAAATGTCATCTGATTATAGATTGATACGCATTTGGTATCAGGTTGCTGTGATGCAATTTCATTTGTCCTCATGGAAGGTGACCGAGCAAGGCTTGGTGTTTCCCACATCGCTCAGCTTTGTGGATACAAAATAAGCAATATATTGTATTCTTTCTGCCTAAGCATGTGGTTGGTATAATTTTTTCCACGGACAGCTGAATTCAACAGCCTGTGCGTGGCGGTTCAAGATGAGTACGAAATGGTAGGCGATGAAAGCTGTTAGAGAAGATCCCTGGGGCTTCACTAGGCACTGCCACCGGAGCCAGTCAGATTACATGGCGAGGTCAAAGGTGCTGCCAACTCTTACATACCAGATTCTTCTCTCCTGGGAATTTAACCCACAACCAGACCCCCCATCACTCCTGAATTTAAGAGATGTGGTGAGAATTTTTATCCAACCAACACTGTAGTTAGTAACTTGTAACTACCACCAAGCATCTTGTTCTAGCCCCCTAGCAACTTCTTTAAATCACGGAATATTCAGGATATCTCCTCCAATCATACTCCTGGCTTAAAATAATAAGCGGAACCCATTCTCCTCCCTTTGGAACTGCTACTACACTCAGCAGAAGCACTGTTGTCATCATGGTTTCCTTTTGATGCAGGTGTTACAAAAGGGAGAGAGAGAGTGTGGTTGGAGGAGGCAAAGAATAAGAAGGAAAAGGGACTTACTTCGATATTCCTTGTCTGTAGGGTGCCAGCAAGATTTCCTCCTGCACGTTGGGGATGAAGGCCCATCTGGTGAAAGGTCATCCTTGGCGATAAAAGCTTTGTTCAATTCACTTAAAAATTGTGAAGTGTGTCCTGTGCGCCAGGCTTTTTTTTTTTTTTTTCATTTTAGCTCCTAGAATTATCGACTAATTTTTCCCGATACATCTGGGATGTTTCCCTAAAATAGCAAAGAAGAGAAGACAATTTTGTGGTGCCACGGTTGTATATGGGCTTAATTTGAAACTATTAGTTTCATTAGTCTTTATATTCTAATTATATCTCTACATTTCACCCTGTAACACTTTGTTGCTCAAACAAGTTGGCTCAGAAAATAATTGCCATGTTCTTGCACAGCGAATATACAAAACAAAGGGCCATTGTGCCAGGGCTGGAAGGAGTGTTTTTTGATTGTTTCTCATTCCCTTCAGCGTTTTCAATAGGAGCCAGCCCTGAATGTTCAGTAAGGCCTCTGCGCAATTAATTGGGAGCCATCAAGCAAACCCTGCCAGGGTGTGGGCTTACCCGGACAGGCTTCTGACTAGTCATCTGCTTCTGTCAGGACTTAAGGACATTTATCAAAGTTGTATTAGGCTGTTGGAAAATCTGTTGTCTAATTCTCGGATGTTCTTTCCTTGGTAGAGGTACCTACATGTTGCCACCAGGACATTTAACTTTGTAACCATCCCCCTTCATCTTGTAAGTCAGAGGAACGCGGCAATAATGTAATATGTTGTGTTTGCAAGATGATGGAACTCTATAAGAGAGTTAATCTTTACAGAGCCACAGACTAGTAGGGAGCCTCCATTAGAACCACTTTGAAATGAAGAAAATATAACAGGAGAAAATGAATTAAATCTCTTAGAATCTCTCCATTCATGATTTAGTTTTGATATGGAGTTCAAGAAGAATTAATTATCCCAGTGCACGTTGGCCGTTTCTCAAGATACCTTCTCTCTATGAGGATCAACATAGGGCATCACCTCTCCATGGCCATCTTTGGAGACCCTAGGGTTCTGCTTCCAGATCAACAATCCATGATATTTCTCGAGCATCTGAAATGTGTCCAGCCTTGTATTTGATGATGTGGCAAAGAGACGGAAAACATTATTCTTAATCTTTAAAAACATCTCCAGTCTGGCTGGAGAGGTAAGGTTTATGCAAATGAATTAAGAAAACTATCAGATAGTATATAAACCAGTGCTACGTGTTCATGGGTCAGAGTTTCTTCTCTTGCCATCAGAACAGAGAAAGGGCAGAGAACATAAAGGCTCAGAATAACCAGGGAAGGCTTCTTGAAGGAGGAGAGGCTTGAACTGTAGAGAAAAGAAAGGTCTAACAGGTTCTTTAGATTTGTGAACTTCCAATTTCCTCAATGCCACAGTGGAACTTCATTTCTCCCATCAGCCAGAGTGAACCGTGGAATACAGAGAGTTTTTGCCTCTGTAGTGACAGGCAAAGAACACAAGGCCATGTCGAGATACAGATGATGGCAGGCTCCCTCCTAGTTGGTGACTCACACCTCCACCCCGGGGGTGCAAGGCTCAGATCCGTGACAGAAAAGTACAGGCTATGGGCTTTCCAGCTTTCTCCTGAATAGACGAAATCAGGACTATTGTATTTCAAGATGGGGAGATTTTCATGTAGCACAGAGGGCATTCTGATTGAGAGTCTGATCTGGCTAGAAAGGAAAGCTCGTATAAGAAAGCAGTAGGAACCAAGGTTTGCTGGGAAGGGTGGTAGCCTACTGCTAAAGGGTACCGAGGTTTGACAGGATGCAGTGATTAGGGGAGATTAGTACCTTTTGCTGGGCAGGCTAGTACATGGGCAAAGAAGCCTTTTAGATATACTTGAATGGAAGCGTCTTACTAAAAGGACTGGAGGCAGGGAGGAAGCCAGAGTCAGGGAGATGGCTTAGAATGCAGGTTGTAGGAGGGGGTAGAGACAGCAAAGTCAGAAAAAAAAAGGGCAATCAGCAAGATTTTGCAAGTAATAGCCTTGACGACCAATGTACACAGTGGATGAGGGAGACTATGAACAAAAAGGAGGAGGGTATGGAGCAGGCCTTGATCTTAGCGTCACCTTGCAGCTTCCCAGTGCTCTGTCTTCAAAAGCGGTTTTCCCACCTTGCACACCTGCTGGGTGACAATTCATGTGCCACTCACGATCCCAAAGTAGTATTCTGAAAAAAAAAATCTTTAGGGGTGCCTGGGTGGCTCAGTCGGTTAAGCGTCCTACTCCAACTCAGGTTTGTGGGTTCGAGCCCCACGTCTGGCTCTGTGCTGACAGCTCAGAGCCTGGAGCCCGCTTGGGATTCTGTGTCTCCCTCTCTCTCTGCCCCTTCCCTGCTCGTGTTCTGTCTCTCTCTCTTTCTCTCTCAAAAATAAATAAGCATTGAAAAAAGATTTAAAATTTAAAAAAAAACAAAAATCTTTAAAAATTTTTGGTAAAATACACATAACATAAAATGTACCGTCTTATCTGTTTTTTGAATGTACAGGTCAGTAACGCTCACTCACACTGTTGAGTACCTGATCTCCAGAACTGTTTTCCTATTGCAAAACTGAAACTCTCTAGCCATTGAGCTGCATTTCACTCTCCCACCAGCCCCTGGACACCACCTTTCTACGTTCTGCCTCTATGAATTTGACCATTCTCATATAGCATTTGTTTTTGTGACTGGTTTCTTTGACTTAACGTAATGTCCTCTAGATTCATCCATGTTGTAGCCTTTATCAGAATTCCCTTCCTTTTTAGGCTGAATATACTATTCTGCTGTAAGCATATGCCATATTTTGTTTATCCATTCATCCATTGATGGACACTTGAGTTATTTCCACCTTTTGGCTATTGTGAATAATGCTACTATGAACATGGTGTACAAATACCTTTTCAAGACCCGGCTTTCAATTCTTTTGGATATATACCCAAAAGTAGAATTGCTGGATCATGTGGTAATCTTCCTTTCAATTTTTGAGGAAACTCCACACTGCTTTAGACAGCAGCTGCACCATTAAATTCCCACCAACAGTGCATAAGAGTTCCAATTTCTCGGGGCGCCTGGGTGGCTCAGTTGGTTAAGCGTCCGACTTCAGCTCAGGTCATGATCTCGTGGTTTCTGAGTTCAAGCCTGGCGTCGGGCTCTGTGCTGACAGCTCAGAGCCTGGAGCCTGTTTCGGATTCTGGGTCTCTCCCTCTCCCTGCCCCTCCCCCATTCATGCTCTGTCTCTCAATGAGAAATAAATGTTAAAAAAAAATAAAAATAAATAAATAAAGAGTTCCAATTTCTCCATATCCTTGGCAACGCTTATTTTCAGTTTGTTTGCTTTAGCCATCCCAGAGGGTATGAGGTGGCCCATCGCTGTATATTGAGGATGTGCAGTTTCTTTCACTAGCTGTAACTCTCTTTCTTTGCCATTTAAGAAAGTGTAGTGGAATACATGGGTTTTTGAGTGACTTTGAAAGGCTAAGCAAATTTAGTCAGTTCTAATTCAGTTTTTGTAAGGGAACTCATTCCCACACTTTGGTATTCTCTTATGAGTAATAACTTACTTGTGATCTTCCTTATCCATGATTGAGACAGAGCAGTCATTTATGACATTATGTCATAATGACATTATGACATTTATGACATTATGACATCACACTGAGAATCACTCCTCACTGAATTCTTACACACCCAGTGCAAACAACACATTCTCTCCTAGATTGATGCTACATAAAGGAAGGGGAAAAGCAAAAAGAGCCAATCACGTAACAAGATTTTATTTCTTCCCAAGCGGTTTAGTCAGAGACACTTATCAGGAACAACATCCCTCTTCAGCTACAGAAACTCTGAAGAAGGTTTGGAACCCACATCAGAGCATCTATCACTCCTCTCATGTCACTATTTAGTAATTATATTTTGGGGGAGTGATACTTACCTGTCCAACTTGGCCATATAATAGCATCCAGAGAGAAAAAAAAATTATAACAATAAAAAAAGTTTTTAATTTTTTCTGAGGTGTTATCCATTGGGATAGAATTTGTTTGATTTAATGGAAATTTATGTGGGTTTTTTTTTTTTTTGCTTTTTTTTTTTTCCAGCAAGGAATTTACAACTGAAGACTGCTATAGACCAATTAAATAGTATTCCAAATACACAGTGGCTTTTCTGGCCCTGCAAAGACTATGAAAAGTGCTAGACATAGCAAAAAGAAAAAAAAATGGAATAGAAAAAAGATAGGCCTTTGGCCAGGGCATCTGGTGACAACTTTTTCCCAGCAATTTCTCCTCAAACCAAGGGGAAGAAAACAAGGTATGTAGGTAGGATGATGTCAGGCCAACAAGAATAGTCCGGTGGATTCTGTGCATGATTTCCAGTATTGCTCTACCTGACTGCTTTATCTGTAGTCATTGACCCCTTAGGTAATGACAATGGAATTGTTTTTTGTTTTTGTTTTTGTCTTCAGCTGTAGTTTGAGTTTTTAAGAAAGATTTGAGTTTTGAGTTTTTAAGAAACTCGAGGCTGAGTATTTTAAGGCAGACGATAGGGCTATGAGATCATGACACCCCTGGGAAACTCTTCCTCTACTTACCTAGGGAAGAGAACCTAGGGAACCTAGGGAAGTCAGAGATTCTGTGCTCAGTCTGTCCCAGTCTCCTGTGTGTGGAGCATTGCTAACCATCCAACTATGCAGACGGACTTCCTTCTAAAGGCTGCCTCACTGGCCCTCCCACACTCAGCTCTGGTTCAGATTATTTTCTAAGACTGCTTGACGTTTCTCTTTACCCCGTTTTTTCCTTTATTAAAAATGTAATTTTGCTTTTAGGAAACCACTTCTGAGAATAACAGTGAACATACACTTAAGAACTATGATCCTGGAGAAGTGATATAGGGTAGTAGTTAAGAAGATGGATTCTGGGTCAACCCATTTGAGCACCTGTGCTCAAATCCTGGGTCTCTCTCTCACAAACTGTGTGACTTGGGCAGGTCACTAAACCCTCTGGGCCACAGGTTTCATATCTATAAAATAAGGAGAGTGATACTGTGCCCTGCCCCTTCCCCCCAGTACCCCCAGGGTTGTTGTGAGCACTAAATCATGAGAAGCACTCAGAAGAGCATGTACATGTATATGTGCCATGTAATTATTAGTTATTACTGCCCTCCTGGGCCCTCAGGTCCATTTCCTCCTGCCCAGCTTGCACAGGGGACAGTATAAAATCCAACTCTATGATCTGTACTTAATTCACACTTTTAATCTCTTCATATTCCACTGAGGTGAAGTCTGAAGGTTTATTTGCCCTTAAAGGCCTCTTCTCTACCTACTCCCGAGTTATTCTTCTCTTTCCTTTTATTTATTTTCCACTTTGGTTTTTTTCTGTCTTCTTTTTTTGATGTACCCTCCCACCAGAATATATTACAACCTTCCCCACCCCTCTATGCCCCAGGGTTCTGGAGGAAACAGAAGTTTAACTCCAGTATACACGCTTTTCTTTACCTGAAAACTGGAGAAATTAATTTAGCTTTATATTTGTTAAATCTGCTGTACTTTTTTTTTTTTTTTTTTCATCTCTGGAAAAGGAGAGGAAAAAGTTGCTGCTTTGCAATTAGGGCAGTACACAGAGACACACACAGCAGACACATTCATGTATTTGTGTTATCCTCCTATAGAGTTGGTCCAGTCCGAGAGCCAAAGGCAACTGTGGTGGCCCAAGAAGTTCTGGCAAGAGAAGGAGACTGATGGCTCTTTCTGAGGGTGCTTTAGGGAATAATAGCACTACCTCTGACACAACCTTCCAGAACCTCCAGAACCTTCTCTGCTTCTCTGTGGGCTGCCTCTCCCTCCCCAGCCTCAGGGGTCTTTCAGGCTCTGACTTCCCTCCTAGCACCTCCCACGATTTCTTTGAGGTCCTGCCGCTCAATGTGTCCCACGTGAGTATGAGTGTCAGTCCCGCGAGAAGCCCTACTTGCTGTCACTACCTCAGTCTCTGCCCACGGGCCTGGTGCCTGGCAACCACCCTTCCAAATATACCCAGATGGCCAGATAAGGCTTGATGACAACAGCCTGCAGTGCTGTAACAGGACTTCACCACGTGGAGGCCACTGCTTCTACACCTTGGTGCCCATTTCATATGGGGACCCCACTCAGGCAGAAGATCTGTTCTGTGAAGCCGGGGGCAGCTGAGATGTGGTCCTAGAGAACAACAGTGGGACACTCACCTCTCCAGCTCACTGCTAAGGAAGGAAAGAGAGCCTGGGAGGGTTCTCTGGGGATTCCCAGGTGGGGTCAGTGCAGAAGCATTCCAATGAGTCAGCTTTCTGGTTGCAGACCAGGAGCCCTGCCTGGGAAATAAGCCCTTCAGTAGCGATATGACAATTGCTCCTTTCTGTCAAGTGGTGACTGTGTTGCCAGCACAACTGGGACACAAAACCCATGCATATTTACACATCTTTGTTTAAAACCGGGCATGCCGCAGTTCGTTATTGATTTACGATAAATTGAACTCTGCCCTCATTTTTAAGAAGCAAGGACGTTAGATTCTCTATTTGCACCCTCAGAATGCAAGGTGGCACCTGAAATACTGGGTCCATATGATGCATCTCTTTGAAGCTTTAGTTCTAAATGCATAAGTCACCCAAGATATTTGCCTTGGACTAACCATCCAGGTGATGTGCTAACTCTGTCTTTAGGAGATTATGGTAGAAAAGTTTAAGAAGTGCTCCTTGTGATTTGGTGACTGTTGACTTTGACTGTCTCTATAGCCATTCTTGGAAAAACAGTGATCTCTTGTGGACCCATGCCCAGCAAACTGGGAGACAGGGATTTGGAGAAAATGCTGATGAGATTCTAATCTGGTAAAATTTCCAACACACAGTTATGTAATCATAGTTATATTCCCACCATGCTGGTCAGTGTTGCTTTAATGTAATAAAAGAAATACAGATGGCCCAGAAATGGTGATGAGGTCAGCTTGCCTGTATGCCGAGAACCAGTGTTCTTCAACATGGTTCTCTCCAGATTTTAATTTTCTACACTAAGCAGAGCATATACATTCACATATGAATTATACTGCACAAATATGTGTTAATTTATGATTATATTGTGTCTGTGTGCAACCATACCATTCGGAGAACTTTCTAATGTGTGGTAAAATTGATTTCTTTGATCTTTATCTCTTTGTCAAGAGCCCAAGCAGGAAGGTTTGCACTGGGTACCAGGGAGCTGGTAACACTGGGTGGTTCACATACCACGTGAATGTTTCGTATTTTCACAAGCTCTAGATACTTCTTTCGGCCACCCAGATCAGCCAGTTACACACTGAGGTTCAGTTGTTGATTCTCACCTGCAGAGCAAGAAAAGAGGGCCCATGTCCGTTGTTCTCCATTGACTGGGAGGAGTGGCAGGCTCTTCATTGACAAGTTGGGCAAAGGCAGATGTGTTCTTATTTTTCACATGGGAACACTGCAGGCAGGTTTATGTTGCTGCAGATTATATGCGCAGTGGCAGCTTCTTCCCCATTCTTATGCACTGGGCCAAGCTACAGTCCTGAGCTTGTAGAGAAAGGACACATATGGGGCTTCCAATTTTTCAGTCATTTACCAGCGCATGACTTTGAGCAAGAGACTTAACTTCTTGGGGTACTGAAGAGGTGATGCTTATCTTTAAATGAGATCATGTGTGTGCTATGGACTAAGCACAGAGCCTGGCACATAGCAGGTGAACCAGAAGCTCGAAGACCTCCATAGTAGATAGCTGCAACGGTGATAACATTATTTTCTTTCCCCCAAAACAAGCATAAGAAATTCCCCAAAACTCAGAAATCCAGCCAAAGCAGAAGGTTGAATTCCAGCGAATTCTGAAGACAGGAGAGAGCGTCATCTACACAGACACCATGTGACTGGTCACCCCTCTTGGGCTATACCAATGAGACATGAGGCTAAGGCTTTAGCACAATTTCCCTCTAAAACATCTGCTCATAAAGAATATGTCCATCTTCAAGTTGGTAGATAAGCTCAAGGGATTTTAACTTACCCTATGAAGTGTAGATAACACCAGTTTATCTTTTAAAGAAGATACACTGCTGCCTCCATATCATCAATAATGAGGCCCTTACCACCCGAGAGTGACTTTCTCCTGAACTCTGGCAGAGCCGTAGGCCCTACAGCCGTGATTCATCTTCTGTTTAGTAATTCGGCAACTCCCTTGGTTGTGCATTGCTGCCTCAGTGGAAGGAAGAGGCAGAGAAGAAGGGGACGGAGGGGAGGGTAATGGGATGCTGGGCTCATTGTTGTATTTCAGGAAATTGTTATCCTTCGTTACCCCTAGGGGTATGAGAATAACCCTATTTCTGCACCATATTTTATACTCAATTAATTCCTGGAGACATCACCAGAGATTGATATGTGCATACTGAATAAGCTTGGGATTTTTTTATTGTCGTTATTTGTTTAGATCATATTTTTTGCAGACAACAGTACTATATTAAGTATTCATTGGGGGCATAGAATAGCTATCCTGAAACTATCATTCTTTATTTGATTCGGTTCATTAGTTCTTATCACAAATGCCATTGACAATGGGGACCAAGAGCTGAGGGTCCTACTTGAACCTATTTTTGTGTGTGAGATACTGAGATGTTTGCTCATTTTTAAGTTTCAACATTTTTATAAAAAATAAGGGTGAGAAATGATCATTGGACAGCCTGAAACCTTTGAGAACTCCTGATGTGAAGACACCATGGCCATATAAGACATGGCAATGGACACCTAAGTCCCCAGGCCCTGATTGGTTCAGGTGGCATCTGGCCATTTCAATACTTAGTTGGTTTCACTGCCTAATAATGTAGGAGTTTATGTGTTTTATAAATTCTTATTGGACAGTTGTTGATAGGTGGTATGGAATCCATACTGCATGTGCCAAAGAAGCAGACCAGGCCCCACTTGTGAGTTTCATGTTCCCCCTGGAGGGTCAGAGGCACTGAGTGAGTCAACCACTCATGCCATTTGGGCCCAGATCCCTCCCCTTTGTGTTGGCTGTTGGAAGGACTGAATTGATAGGCATTAGAAGTCTGCACAAAGACCAATAACCTCCTCTCTAGCTGTTCCTTAGTAATAGGTTTTTTTCTCCTTCGTTTCTTGGTCAGTTGATAAAGTCAAGTTTTTGTTAAAGTTCTTGAAGGACTCATCAGTGCCTGAAAAGCTCCAGCCAGTGCCTTCTTCCACATTACCCTATGCTTTGTGGGGATACTTTTCTTCCTTATCTGGAGGAGTTAGAAAGCAAGCAGGTTTTCCCTCTGAGTTTCTCTTGCTGTCATTCTGGGTTCTATTAAGGTACTGGGTTAGATTTCAGAGGAATTGTTTCATGCTTTGAGCAATTAGTACCTTTTTAATATTCAGACATCTTTCAGACCCTGTCCCACAGATTCCTCTGAAATGCTTTTGTCAGGATGGTTTATCTGTCCTGGATCATGTTTTGCCAGCTGCTCAGGCCAGCAGCATAGAGGAAACACTTAGGCATATGGTTCAGATGCTTGCATTTTTATCTTAGTAAAATCTATGTGAAAAGACCTCAGACTTTAAAAAGTCAATCAGAGCATATGATGTCAGAATGTTTACTGTTTCTCTCCTGGGGCATTTTCTTGGCATCCCAGTCTGATCTAGGTGTGTCTAATTGTTCCAAAGGCACAGCTGTGTAAGTTTGATTTGCCTGAAGGAAAAAAAAAAGCGCCATATCTTCCAACGTCATGGAACAATCTCTAACTTCCCTCTTCACTCTCACCTTTGAATTTCTATGAAAACTCCAGACTTTAAACTTTTTTGGCAGCTAAATATAAAGCATCATTTCCCAGTCAGCCCCAGAGACTGACTTTCAGTATCTTTGAACTTGCTCTGAAGAACAAGGGCCATTCAGAATTGGCCTCATCACTTGGACTTTTAAGCACATTCATAGCTCAGAGCTAAAAGGGAGGAAAAAAGAAAGAGAAGAAAGGAAATTTTTGCTGATTTTTCTCTTTGTAGATGCTTGTGTGACCCTTTCCTGTAGGGCTTTGTGGAGGTGTTGCAGCAAAAGATAGCTTTGCTTCAGACAGCAATTCTGTTGAAACACAACAGGCTCATTTTCCTGGAGCTGAAATAAGCATTTCAACATTGATGTTTAAGGCTCCCTCTGAGCCTGATCTCAGGGAAGCAGGAAGCTACTATTTTTAGTTGGGAAAAATATCAACATAAGATGAAGAGAATTGGGTCATGGCCAAGTCTCTACTGCTTCTTCAGGTTACTCAAGGTTAATAATGTCAAAGATACTTGCTAAGCAATGGGCATAGCCCTCTGGGCAATTTTCTGACATGATTAGGTACTCAAGTAATGTAACAAAGCTGGCAAAATCCAGTGAGTGTAGACACTTCTAGGAAGAACCTTCCTCTTGAGAACTTTCTGCTTGGAGTAGTATGCTATGGCCCCGCCCTGTTACCTCCTCATCTGCTGCAGAAAGAGTTCAAGGTGTGTGAGCCTGGGAGGCTCTGCTCCAAGAGTTGGAACGCCTATGGTTGTCAACTTTTCCCACAGCTGCCTGGCCCCGTCCTCCTGCTTCTGGAGAAGTCCTCCCTTCTTGCTTTGGAGATTGCCACCCAAACACTGCTCTGACAGTGACTCAGCCACCAAACCTCCCTCACTGACCCATTTGAACTGCTGTTATATTACTTATAAAGTAAATAGCCCATTCTCAATTATCAACACTCAGAAGAAAGCAGTGCCATAACACAAAAGACACACCCAACCAATTTCCAAAAGTTTTGTTTTTGAATTGCTATATTTTCTATTGGTAGGGTGTGATCTTTCTTAAGACCAGCATAAATCCTACCAAAGCAGCCTTTTCTCACCATTTTCACGAGACATTATTATCATTTTTGGCAGGTGTCAAGAGTCAAAGAAGGCCCTTATAAAGGTTTATCTCAGGGGCACTGTGTCAGTTACAAGTAACAAAAACTTCAAAAAGGCTTAAGCAGAAAAGGGAATTTATTGATGAGATGTAGTCAGGGTATAGGAATGAGAGGCTTTGGGACTCAGTTGATGTAATCATGGCTACTATTGTCATCATCATATTTTGACTTGGTCTTTCATTTTGTTAGCTTAAAACTCTCAATTCCATGTGACAGCATGGAGTTAGGTTCAAATCCAGCAAGCAAGAACAATGACAGGACCTCCGTTAAACACCTCAGCAAAAATCTCAAGATACCTCACTGACCCTTAGGATCACGTGCCCTTCCTAAGCCAATAAGTATTGAGAAATGCAGCGGTCTGTTGGGCTGGCCCAAATGAGCCTGGGGTAGAAAATCATCTCCCCCAGAACTCCATGGACTGGAAGTAGGACATAAATAGGTTTCCAAAGGAAATAGGGACTGTTTCCACAAAAAGGGGAAGTGGAAACCGAGTGTGACAGAGAACACAAGCATGTCCACCATAGGCACGGGTACATCTCAGTAGCTATGCTCAAACGGTGCCGACTTCATGATGGACACTGGAAGTGTGGGTGAAAGGAACAAAAGAGGCAGACAGGTGCCAAGATGAATAAAACAGAATCTTTGTCAGTGAAGAACTCAGCATTTTAAATTTGGTTTGGGCCAGAGATAGCAAAGACATGGTTCAGGTGCTAACACATCTGCCTCTTGTGCCCATGGCAGACATCACCAAGGAGCCCTTCCTGTTGAGCCCGGATGTGGTTTTAGAATTCTTCACTCATTGCGCTCCTGGAAGCCGCTACAAATCAACGGATACCGGTGCCTGAGAAGATACTTATTTTGCAACCTTAGACTGATACTTAGTGAGTTGGACCAGATGAACATTTACTTTCAGTATGGTTGGGTAAAGTGGGCTGGGTGTGAGCTGGAGGGGGAATACAGCTGGTCAGCAATTTATCACCAGCCGCTAGTTGTCTGGAAAACCCTGAGGCTGTGTGAGGATAACAGCAAGCTGATTATATTTCAAGGTCTGCAGATATCTAGCTTCCTTCAAATAGGTCAATGAGTATATCACACTCATTTCTTTTCAAAGCATTTTAAATAATACTAGAGGAAAATAAGAGTGGATAACTAAGCTCTTTTTTTTTTTTTTTTTTTTTTTTTTTTTTACAATTTTGTTGAGTGAGATCTTTGAGGGGTGGGTGGAAATTCTTCTTTGACGTAACTATAGCAGAATTAATCTAGCTCTCTACTCTCAATATTTAGAAATCACATTCAATTAGTTTAATGGGAGAGTAAAAGGCTAAATTTTCCATATAGTGATGCACGAAGCCAGGAAAAAGGATACACAATACAAAATCATGACTGGATACACAAACGTTTTGGAGGCACATGCTTTCTTTTTTTTTTTAATTAAAAAAAAAAATTTTTTTTAACATTTATTTATTGTTGAGACAGAGAGAGACAGAGCATGAACGGGGGAGGGTCAGAGAGAGAGGAAGACACAGAATCTGAAACAGGCTCCAGGCTCTGAGCAGTCGGCACAGAGCCCGACGCGGGGCTCGAACTCACATACCGCGAGATCGTGACCTGAGCCGAAGTCGGACGCTTAACCGACTGAGCCACCCAGGGGCTCCGGCACATGCTTTCTTAAGGCTCTGAGGACAACCATGAAAGCAGGTTAACTGAGAGAATATGAAGTGATACCTTAAACATGTCTAAAACATTAGAGGTAAGCAAGCACGTTTCAATTCATCTAGACAACAAATTAAATCAACAAACATTTATTGAGCTTTTACCAGGTACAAGTTATTCTGAAATGCTTTGTGAGATATAAGAGGATAAACTCATCCCTTTCCAAAGAAGAGGTAGACAAAATGAAAGACATAAGATTTACAAAATGAAAACTTAAATCACAGCAAAGCATTTAACAGTAAAAAAAAAAAAAAAAAAGAAAAAACAATTGAAGAGACGTTAGTAGGCAGTCAGTGGTTAATTGCCAAGTGAATTATATGAATAATTACAGGAAAGTTTTAGGAAGGAGTGATTAGTTCAAGCTAGAGAATGAAGAACCTCATTAAGGAAGGGTGGAACTGACCTTAGCCTTGGGAGTCAGAGTCGGGTTAGGAAGGCAGTCCTGGTGCAGAAAGCAACCTACAAAAAGCAAGATGGATAGAAGGAGCAAATCACATTTGGAAGCGAATGAGCAAATACACATGTCTGGGGTTGACGTTTTGTGTAAAGGAGCGGGATGGAGAGGAGGTTGTAAAAATATATTGGGACCAATTGTGGAGGCCAAGCTGGTTTTAGGTGTAATCATGTAAGCAATGAGGAGTCATGGAAGGTTCCTGAGTGACAGAGTGGCAGGGTCAAGCTGTTTGGGGGAAGGACGATTTGACACAGAGGTGGGGGATAAAATGGAGGTTAACAGATACTGGCTGAGGAAACCGTCAGGTAACTTTTTCAGTAATACTAGGAAAGTAAAAGGGGCCAAGTTAGTTGTGTTGGTGGTAGAACTATTGTCACTTTGTGGAAATAAGAACATGTGGTCACCGATGAGACACTTTCTGTAGAGGAGAGAGGAGACATAACATTGAGATTTCAGTCTCAAGAGATTGGAATAGTGGAGGAATCTGAAGAGGAGACCATTCTGGGCTCAGAGGTGAAAAATAGGCCTCGAAGTGGAGGCTTAGGTGAAGGCCCAGTGACCAAGTGCGATGTCCAACACCTCACTGTGTTGATGGCCTGTGAGGTTTTGGTTGGAGTTTCAGGAGTCATCTGCACGGAGGAGATGTTTGGAATAATACTTATCATCCAGTTTGAACAATTATCCATACCTGGTCAGGCCTGTTTCATCCGCTCTCCACCAATTTATTTTCTGGAATGAGGGAGCATGCTTGCTGCCTTCTCCTATGGATCACTGAGGGTCCACCCTTTTCTTTCTAGCAGAGAGCATATTGTTTCACATTAAATTTGGTTTTTTTTTCTTTTTAATTTTTTTTAACGTTTATTTATTTTTGAGACAGAGAGAGACAGAGCATGAACGGGGGAGGGGCAGAGAGAGAGGGAGACACAGAATCGGAAGCAGGCTCCAGGCTCTGAGCTGTCAGCCCAGAGCCCGACGTGGGGTTTGAACTCACTGATCGTGAGATCATGACCTGAGCCGAAGTCCGACACTTAACCGACTGAGCCACCCAGGCGCCCCTCACATTAAATTTGGGATGAAAGTGATAAAGCTGAGGTTTGAGGAAGAAAAAACTCATTGTTTCTGTTTGGAATTTTTAGACTACTTGTTTGTTAACTACAACAAAAGAAATTGGTTGATATATCCTATTCTTGGGCCTTCTCCAGCTTCAGTTCAGGATGTCCCTGAGCTTCAGACGCTATATGCATGTGGTACGAGCTATGCCTTGGAAATCCCTGTACTGTGTGCAGACAGCCATCCTGCCTTTTTCATTAGCTCTGGCACAGATGTGTGACAGGCATCCTCATGCTGACAGTCACTCAAATAGGGACCGAAGTGTGGAAAATAGGCAGGAGCGAATAGCTCTGGTCTCTGTGGGAAGCAGGGGTCAGAGTAAATTGACCTCTGCTTGTCTTGCCTTTGGAGGTATCCAAAGCCATAAAGAGAGAGATCTACTCACAAGAGTCCACCTTCAGGACATTACCACCAATGCCTTCCACAACAAAACGGCAGTGGAAAGGGTTCCTAGAGAAAATTCTTTTTTTTTTTTTTTCTGGTACTTCCCCTCCTTGCCATACTCCTTTAAAATATAAGCCAACAACGCCAGCAGTGTGGGAAGTGGCCAGGTAGCAACGATTGGTTAAGAGCATCACTATGGTTGCTTCCCGAATCCATTGTGGAGTTTCACTTAGTGGCTGCCTTTCTATCCTTGTCTACCTCCCAGGAAACTCTTTGGACAAGACTGCCTTAACCTGATGGTAAAGAATGTGCAGGGCTCCAATAGAACATGCTGGAATTGGATCCTCCATGCCTGATGGGAGAGGTGGAGACTTGGTGGGCTGAGCTGACGTGTGATGACCACCTACGCTGAGGACTTTTGCTTCCGAACTTCCCAAAGTCCTCTATCAGCCGATGTACAGCCAGCTTCTGTGTGGCCCAGGTTTCTACCTACAGGGAAATAAATACAGGCAGGGAAGAGCCCTGGGGTTTCAGTCCTCTGTCTCTCATCAGGCTAGGGTTCAAAGAGGAGAGCAGAAAAGAGCAGAGGTGAAGAGCTAGGGTATCAGTCACCGGCTTCAGTCTTATCTTTACCTTGCGTATAATATCGGAATAGGATAATATTCACCTCAGAAGACTGGGATGGGACTCAAACATGGCGATGCATGTGAAGGGCGGGGCAAAGCATCTGGCACATGGTGAGTGCTTGATAAACATGAGCTCCCACTATGCTCTAAGCACCATTTTTCCAATGAAAGCATAAGGGTATTTTAGGTTGTCAGAATGCAACATTTGCCAGGCTTTTGAATACATGAAGTAACTGGCCAGGATTTGATTAGTGTTTTGATCCATACACACCTCTGACTTAAGTTTCCAAAATCCAGTTGCCATTTTATGGCATCGATACCTCAGAGGCATCACCCTGCATGGAGCTTTGGGACAATGGTGGACTTTGTCCTGCCACAGATGTGCATGCAGCGGTGGGAGACACATAAGGATGAAAAAAGGTTTTGGTAGAAGTTATGAAGAAGAAAACCCTCCTTTTACAGTTTGCAGTAAGGTAAGGGGAAACTGGATTGATTTTCCCATTAGACCATTTTATATTAAAATGCAGCCTCTTGGGGCACCTGGGTGACTCAGTGGGTGAGGCATCTGACTCATGATTTCGGCTCAGGTCATGATCTCATGGTTCATGAGATCGAGCCCTGCATCAAGCTCTGCGCTGACAGCATGGAGCCTGCTTGAGAATCTCCCTCTCTCCCTCTCTCTGCCCCTCCCCCCTTAAAAATAAATGAATAAACTTTAAGAAAAATAACATAAACTACAGTCTCTTAACCACAGACTAGTGGAAAACACAGTGCCCTCTCCACATGGATCTGAAACTCGTGGTTCTCTAATAGTCACTGCAGATGTCATATTACTCTTCCCGGCATCCTTCGCCTGACCACTGGCCTGTTGTGTTTGCCTCCTCTCTCCAGTCTGCTGCTTGTGGCCACCTTCGTCAGGGCTCTATTTTTCCTTGCACTCTGTGTCTCTCTTGGAACCATTTTCTAGAATGAAAGTCCTGTGTCCACCACTTACTAGCTGTACAAAGTTGGGGCAGATTCTCACACTTGTCCACTTTTCTCCTTCATAAAGTGGGACTGTGGACAGCCCCGCACTCATGGGACTGTTGTGAGCAAATGAGATGATGCACGTAAATGGCTGAACACAGAGCCTGGCACTCGTGGGCACTCAAGAAATATAGGCTGCTGCCATTGTTATCAGCAGCAGCAACAGCATTTCTATTACCATCATCAATTCCTGAGCAAAAGTCTTATCAACAGTCTTTCTCATGTTCCATGTTGTCTCCTGAATTTACATCTTTAGGTCATGCACTTGTCTAATATATTTTTCAGATGCCTGGGCCTCCAAAATGTCTACTCACCCAGTTCAGAACGTTATGTCTGTTTCGCGCCTGAGCACCTCGATGAGAAACGAAAAACTTAATCAAATGCTCAGGTATTCAACATATCACGTACCAGCCACTTAGGTTGTTCTAAATATCTGGAGGATTGACTGACATTTTTAGTCTGAAATCTGATGCCTGTCACCAGGCAACACTGCCTTATCCTGAATAAGGTTTCGAACAGACAAGGCACTTTCATATAACTGGTTTGTCATACAAAAGACATTTTGAAGAATCAAAACAATTTTCAAAATTGTTTTTTTTTTGCCAAGAATTGAGTAAATCACCATATATTCCTGCGAGATGAAGGATCAGATGAAGATTAGGATTGAGGTGAGGAGATCTCTTGCAAGTATTGGCATATATAGTTCCACGATTTTTTAAAAAGTTTCTTAAGGTATAATTTACATTCAATACAATTCACCAATTTTAACTATATGGTTTAATGAGTTTTGAAAGATACACACCATCATATCAAGATATAGGAAATATTTCCATCATCCCAGAAAAGTCCCTCATGGCTCTTTGTGGACAGTCCTATCTACTACTCCTAGCCCTTTCCAACCATTGGCCTCCTTCTATCACTGTAATTCTACCTTGTCCAGAATTTCATAGGAATGAAATCATATGGTATGTAGACTTTATTTCTGGCTTTTTTTTTCTTTTAGCATATTTTGAGATTCACCCATGTGGTTGCATGTATCAGTAGTCCATTCCTTTTTATTATTGACTAGTATTCCACGATACCCTAGTTTGTTTTTTCATTTACCAGTTGATAGACATTTGGGTGGTTTCCATTTTTTGGTTATTCTGGATAATGCTGTGATGAATAATTTCCTGTACAAGTAACAGCATGGACATGTTTTTATTTCAAATGAATAAATACCTAGGAGTGAGGAAGCTAGTTTGTATAGTAAGTGTATGTTTAACTTTTGATGAAACTGTCAATGTGTTTTTCAAAGTGGCTGAACCATTTTACGCTTTCAACAGCAGAGTAGGAGACTTTACATGGGTGATCTTCCTTATTTTAGCCATCCCAGTGGGTTTATAGTCGTATCATGTGATTTAATTTTTCATTTCCCAAACCACTATGATGTTGAGCATCTTTACACATGGTTGTGGGCCATTTGTACATCTTCTTTGGTGAAGCGTCTCTTAAATCTTTTGCCCGTTTATTTTTTAACAGATTGTTTGTCTTATTATTAGATAATAAGAGTTATTTACATATCACTAATGTCCTTTAATAGACATATGTCCTGCAATTATTTTCCCCAATCTGTGACTTGCCTTTTCATTGTCTTAACAATATCTTTTGGAAAGCAGACGTTTTTAATTTTGATGACGTTCAATTTATCACTTAAAAAAAGAGATTGTTCTTTTGGTATTCTACCTAAGAATCTGCTTACTCCAAGGTCATATTTTCTCTCATGTTTTCTTGCAGAACTTTATGTTGTTTTAACTCTTACATTTATACCTAAGATTACTTTGAGTTAATTATCTTCTAGGGTAAGGCCAAGGTTGAGATTCCTTTATATGCACATGGATATTAATTTTTTATCCAGCAATATTTGCTGAAGACTATCCTTGAATTACCTTGACACACTTGATAATTTTAAGAACTGAATGTTTTATTTTATTTTTTTTTAGTTATGCCAAAGTGTCTCCTCCCAAAGGATGTGGCAAATTTTTGTGTACCATTTTTAAAAATTAGAATATTAGCAAAAAGTTACCCCAAGTACAAGAATATTTGTACAATATTGTTTATAATAGAAAAAACTGAAAACTAAATATCTACCAATAGAAAGCAAGTTAAATAAACTTGCGGCATATTCATATAATATTGCAGCCCATAAGAATTCTAATGTTGATCTACATGTATGACTAGAGGAAGATATTCACAATCTGCTTTAATGGAACACATATGGACCACAAACAGAATGCCTTATATTCTGTTTTTGCAAAAACAAAAACAATAAAAATTACCGTCATTTATGTAGGTAGAGAAAAGAAGAATATGAGGTAGTACACAGTGTGTTTATTTTTGGATGCTGGGATTCCAAACAATCTATTATTTTTTTACATTTCTCTTTCAGATGATATAGATTACCTTTAAGATCAGAGAAAAACATTCCTTTACAAAAAAGAATCATGGACTCTTGGTTCCGACTTTTAAGGATTCCGCATATATGTGGCTTAACATATCAATATGTGATATTCTCACCTGAAATGCTTTTTGAGGTGGAAAACCAGGTACCAGCTGAAATCTGGTTTGCTTAAGCTAGAGAGACCCACAAAAGGCTTACTGAAGAAAATGAGGCATTCGAAGCTTCATTTCCATTAAAATGCAAATTAGAATTAAGGTTACCCATATGGTGATGAATCTAATTTTCCCCCAATGCTCTTTCTAACCAAATAAGAGATAATTTCTATTTTTAAATTCTTTAATGATGTAATTGCTCACAGTTATAAGTATATGTAATACGCTCTATTTTTCTATCAATAGCACAAGATTGATGCATCTGATCACTCACATGGCCATATGGTGTGATGAGACACGACTCTACTTTTAAAAGTTTTATTTTCCCAGAATATATTCTGCCTTCAGCTGCATGTACATCATCACTCAGCTTTTTGGAAGGTGTCTCTCAGAACTTTGACTAAAGTCAGAACAGAGCTAGACTGGAATGTTCCATGAAGATAAGGATCTGTAGCACCTAGCACTATACTGGACTCCCAATGGGCCCAGATAAAATGCCCATTGAGAAAAGGAATTGGAAAAGAGCGTGACTCTTGGTTTAAGAACGAGGGTCATGTTTATACTTCGATGATCAAAGAAAAAATGTTTTAACTTCAGGGGTCCTTGCTTACGTCTTTTGTGATGTGAAAATTAGAATCCTTGGCATTATCTTACTTACCACATGACAAACCTTATTCCTCCTGGTTTTTTAATGTGAGGAAATTGACACCTGGATAGAAAGTGTCAGAATTGAGACTCTTCCCAGGTCTTCTCTTTAAAGTCCTGTGCGCACATTTCCTTCCTCCTCCTCCTCTTCCTCCTCCTCCCTGCTAGTCCTCAGCCCCAGGTGTCCCTCATCTCCCACTCGAGGCTTACTCCAAGAAAATAGCCAAGAAGCCTCTAAATGTGAAACTGTATATACATACGGCACAATGGACCAAAATGTTTTATTCACATCTTAAGGAAAATAATCTGTAAAAAAATGTGTAGAATGACCCCAGAACCAAGTGAGGTGAATCTGGCCACTGCTAGTTATAGGCAACTCAGAAAGAGCTTATAGCATTAACCAATTAACTAATTCA
This sequence comes from Panthera uncia, assembly GCF_023721935.1. Lineage (NCBI taxonomy): Eukaryota > Metazoa > Chordata > Mammalia > Carnivora > Felidae > Panthera > Panthera uncia. The sequence continues at coordinate 54,042,645 of NW_026057577.1, read as the reverse complement.
GTGAGTATTGATTACATACCTACCATGTATTAGACACATGGTAAGTATATCACATTCTTGCTCATACTTAGTGCGCAAATTTGTTAGTGATGGGAGACTAATTGGCATAAACACATGTTGAGTTATTAGATAAGAAACTTTTATATGTAGATAAGAAATCTCAGAGTTATTACATAGGAAAATACATGTAAAATAAGTGATATATTTACATGGTGCTTTTCAATTTTCAAATGATGTATTCATCTGGTTGGATTTGCACAATATCTAGGATGAGAGAAACAGGTGTTAGCCCATTTTCCAGACAAGGAAACTGAGGCTCAGGAGGCCAAGGACTGTCTCTAGCTAGTTAATATGTGACCTTACATTTTCTGAATCTTAGGTCCTCCTGCAATTTATTTTAAGGCTTTGTTTGGACAAGCTCATTTTTTTGTTTTAAGGGAGGTAGAACTATATCTGTTTGCCAAAATAGAAAAGCAAACTAATAACTAGCTTGGCAGAATCTCCTTTTCTTAGAATGGACATAGCAAGCTATAACACATAGTGTTTGAGGGCCATGGCAAAGCAGCCATGTTGTGATTACCCCCTCTCAGTGCGGTTGTGGGAAAGGCAGACACTGGCATAGCACATGGGATACATTCTTTCTTATTTTAAAAACCATATAAAACAACCCAAAGAATTGGGTTCAATCTGATTCTTGCAAACGCACACTCTGCTTATGAGTAGAAGGCACAAACCCAGATGCTTCAGCCCCATTTGAGAATGGCTTTGGGAGAGTGTCAAGAGTGCTGTCATGCTTTGAGCCCAAGCAGTGGCTCCTAGGGGGGACCAATCAGAACAGATTCCATGGTACCCATCACTGACCTAAGTTCATGGTGCTTGTGTTCTGTAATAGATATCACAATGAAGGAGAAAAAGTGGTGGGAGGGGTGGGTTATTTGGGAACCAGAAAGGTCAGATAAGATGGCACCAGGTGTAAGTGTTACTTACAGAGTTGAACAGTTTGGTGTGGGTGTGAGGATAGCTCTTTAGGAACCATTAATAAAGATAAATATTGTTCCTGGAGAAATGTTAATGTCAGGACATGGTGGCTATTAATGACATCATAACTAGACCCTGTGCCTCCTGCCATTGTTTTCTCTTTTTAAATTTTTGGTTATTTACCTCCTCTCTGATGCTTAAATTCCAGAATATAGATTCATTTTGGTGAGTTGAACAAACAACCCAATTGACTACAGTGAAATCAGGAACAGAAGCTCTTCTTTGAGAATGATTTATTTAGGGTACCAAGACCTGCTTGTCTTTATGACCTTGCTACCAATATTCTCCATTTGCTCATCAATCAACACTGTGGAAGAGATATGTGCCAGGCACTGTGCTGGGCACAGTGGGGGAAATGAGGTGAAGGAGAGCCAGCCCTCTGGCCCTTGATGGGCTTACAACTGAGCAGAACACACACATGACATAGGCTATCATGATGAGGGCTGTCAGCAGCTGAGCCCAGCACAAAGACTCCTCCTGTGAAGAAAGAATAAGGTGGTGTGGAATTTGAGCTGGAACTTAAAGAGTGGGGAAAATATGACAGTCTGAGGAATGAGCAGGGATTTTTGTACTGGCAGTGGTCAAAAAGGATGGAACCCTTTCTCAGGAGCAGTAAATTCCCTGGTTTGACTAGAGTCAAGGTCTAAGGAAGGAAATGGCAAGGCCTAAGAGTGACAGGTAAGCTGAAGCCAAATTATGATGGTTTCAGGTGTCAGGCTGAGGAACTTTTACCAAGCAGTGGGGGATTAATGAAGGACTTTGGCTGAAGGCAGATGCAAACAAGACTGTGCTTTTTACTGATTAATCTAACTGGATTGAAATGGAGGAACATGGTGAGAGAGATCGGTGATGTGGGAGACTACTGCAGTAGACCAGATGGGATACCATGTGAGCCTGAGCTAAGAAAGGTGACGCATAGCTCGTGAGCTATTCAGAAATGAAAATCAGTGGGCCTCGGGGGCTGATTACATGTGGAAGATGAGGGACAAGGAAGAGTCACTGATCAGCCAAAAGAAGGGATACTGGAGGAGGAACATGTTTTAGGAAACGCACAGTGGTTTCAGCTTGGGACATATGTTGATTTGTTAGGGTGCCATAACAAAATGTCACACACTGCGTGGCTTAAACAACAGAATTTTTTCTTACAATTCTGGAAGCTAGAAGTTGAAGATCAAGGTGTTGGGGAGGTTTGGTTTCTCCTGAGGCCTCCCTCCTTGGCTGGTGGATGACTGTCTTCCAACTATGTCCTCAAACGGTCTTTCCTCTGTGCGTGCACCCCTGGTATCTCTCTGTATGTCCAAATTTTCTCACCTTCTAAGGACACCAGTCAGATTGGATTAGGGCTCACCCTAATGGCCTCATTTTAACTCAATCACCTCTTTAAAGGCCCTATTTCCAAATATATAGTCACATTGTGATGCAGGGCTCTTTATCACTTCTCAGCCTTTTGGCTAAGATCAAGTGTGATGCAGGGCTCCAACATAAGAATTCGGGGAGGACAAAGTCAGCCCATAATACAACATGTGAAATTTAAGGTGCCTTTGGATATTCCAGGGAAGCTGTCCAGTAGATGATTTGCATTGTCGGTTGAAGCTCAGGGGATGGGTTCGGCTGAGAACGCAGAAGTGAGCAACATGAATCAAATACAGGGGCTGAGGTCAGGGGAGAAGATGAGAAGAGCTCGTTCTGGGGGGTCATGACAACAAAGACAATCATGAAGTAGCAGTAGCTGCCTTGTATTGTGTTTTCCATTTATCAACAATGGGTTAGGCCTTCTGCAAGCTTGGAACAATTCAGTCAAAGAGTGATTTTTGTTGGTATAATTCCGCCTTACTTTATAGAAAACAAAGCTGAAGCTGGGAAAGTGAAGTGGTTTTCTAAGGTCTGATAGCTCATAAGTAGCAAAACCAGCATATAGAATTCAAGTAGGTCTGCATTTAAAGATGTGTGCCTGGGCGCCTGGGTGGCTCAGTCGGTTAAGTGTCTGACTTTTGATTTTGGCTCAGGTCATCATCTCATGGTTCATGGGATTGAGTCCTGCATTGGGCTCTGTGCTCACAGCACTGAGCCTGCTTGGGATTCTGTCTCTCCCTCTTTCTCTGCCCTTCCCTCCCCCATTCACGCTCTCTCTCAAAATAAAGAAACTTAAAAAACAAACAAACAAAAAAGATGGGTGCCTGACTGTCTCTAGGGAGAGCAAGTAGAAGGAAAAGAGAAGAAAGTCAGGGACAGAATCAATATTTAGAAGGAAGAGAGCAAGGCAGAGGGACAGGGAAAGGTTGGTCAGAGGACAGAAAAGCTAGGAAGAAATGGTGAGCTGGGAGCCGAAGGTGGTTGGGGGAGTATAGCCAACAATGCCAAAGGTGGCAGTAAGAGGAGAGGTAAAATATGTCGGAGGTGGGGACAGGGAGATTGCTGGTAACCTTGATGAGAGCTGGTTTTCTGGGGTTTTGGAGGCAGATGATAGGTGGCATTGTGTTGAGGAGAGAGGGAGGTGACAAGAGGAGGTGGCAAGCCTTGTCATCATGGGAAGGAGCAGGGAGAAAGTACTCTGTTGGGAAGGGAAAGCAGAATCAAGGCAGAGTTATTTTTAGAATGGGACAGATAGATTGTAAAATCTTGTGGCAAGGGAAACATCCTTGAAGACAGGGGAAAAGAAAGACTTTTTCTTAAATTTTTATTTATTTAAAATTTTTTTTTAATGTTTTTATTTTATTTTTGAGAGAGAGACAGAGTGCAAGCAGGGGAGGGGCAGAGAACGAGCGAGACAGAATCTGCAGCAACATCCAGGCTCTGAACTGTTAATGCAGAGCCCGACACAGGGCTCAAACTCACGGACTGAGAGATCATGAAGAAAGACTTTAAAGAGCAAAAGGCTCTGGAAGACATAGGGCTGGCAGGGTGGGATTTAAGGTTGAAAATGGCTTTTAAAAGGAACAGGGGCTCTTCCTCTGAGACAAGAAGGATCAGTTAAGGATGGGTGATGACAAAGAGTAGCCCCAAGGTTGGCTTGGAATAAAATAAACAGAATGGAAGTTTCTGAAGCAAGTTACCGGCAGAAACGATGAGCTCCTAAACCACAGCTATACCAATGAAGAGAAGGTTCTCTTTTCTCATCGTAAGAGATTGGGCTGCTTCTTAAATTAGGGCAAAGCTGAACCAGAGAATGGACCCAAATTGCCTCCATTGAAGGAATTATTGTCCCCAAGTCAATAAATATTTGAACGTAGACACCAAGAAACATTTCCCATCAGCTAATATTGGTAGAGTGACCTCTCTGTGCAAAGCATGATACATTCTTCCGAGAGTGATTCTACAAAGTTTTCCCAACCTGGCTTTGTGTGTAAATTAATCCCATTCTTAACCTCTGATATATGTAGGAGCAAATGTAGAACCTGGATTAGAAATGGTTTCATGCTGGTCGCTGGTCTTCTCAACATTGTCTTTCTAGCTGTTTATGTTTGTTAGAGTTGGCCTGAGTAATATGCTAATCATACAATAAAGGGACTCAGCCTCTAGCCAATCTGGCTTGGCACTATGAGAGCCGACTAATTAGAAGGTAATTTAATGACCCTGCTTTTAAATCATCCATGTGATCTAACAGAGGATTCTGGGCTTTTCAAAGTGATAGGCATTGTTTGGGAGAAACGCAGGTATGAGTATTTAACAGAGTGGGAGTGAGAAGGATGGAGACCAGCTGTTCTAGGAACCTTTCCCAGGCTCCCACGAGAGTAGTCACCAGTGGTTGGAGCGTCGTTTTGGTCATGTTTGGAAGCTTGCTTTGTGGGCAATGAGAATGGCCAATTTCTTCTCAGAAGGTCTCCTGTTGTGGGAAGACCTTGGCCTAAGTGACCAGATCTAGTATGAAGTGGATGTCCAGATGGTGGAAAGCAGAGGAAGGTTTTACAGATGCCACAAATCATGTGGACCACACATAAAACCAAAAGGGAGCATGGTGAAGGCTGTCACCATTTTCCCCAGGGGCTGGCAATAGCTCACTGGTATATGCCTCCTGGAAGGCATCTGAAAGTTGCCTTCTTAAGTACTCAGAAGCAAATTAGTGCTGTGGAACTTGGCTCAAGGATTCCTGGGTCTGGTGTTCCAGCCTGTACCGTAATGCACAGGAAGCCTTCACAGCCAAAACCTGAGCTTCCAGACAAAACTTTAGACATACTTCCCTCATAGTCAGTTGTCACACACCTTTGGCATTAAGAAGGCATTTGTTTTATTTATTCATTTTTTTAAGTTAAAAAAATTTTTTTAAGTTTATTTTTGAGAGAGAGACAGAGAGAGTGAGTGGGGGAGGAACACAGAGAGATGGAGAGAGAGAATCCCAAGCAGGCTCCACGCTGTCAGCATGGAGCCCAATGTGGGGCTTGAACCCACGAACCATGAGATGATGACCTGAACCCAAACCAAGAGTCAGACGCTCAACTGACTGAGCCACCCAGGCACCCCAAGAAGGCATTTGCTTTAAAATGACAAATAATGCAAGAGGAATTTGAAGAACATTCAGCATGGTATTCTCTGGAAGGCAGAGCTGAGAATGCAGGTGCCTGGGAAAAACATGCTCCAAAATAAGATTCTTCAAGGCCAGTTATGGAATATAGAATACGTAGTTTGAAAGCACAGTTCTATTTTTTTTTTAAGGAAAGACAGTAGAAGCATTGAACTACAGGAGATATTTGAGGCCATTATTCTCTCCCCAGTGAAAAGGAAGAAGAAACACATTGCATGCCCCTGTTAACCGCTTGGTCCAGACTAGCCCAGACTGGGACAGACGAGGAGCTCTGTCAGGGTTTGCCGAATGAATGAACAAATGAACTTCTCTCTTTCTCCCTTTCATGCACACCCACTCATGGAGTTGTCTGCAGTAGCTACTTAGCAAGTGCTTTTGAAATGGATTACATTAAAACACAGGCTCAATATATCTGAAAGACATTTAAATGAAAATTAAAACCCTAAAGTCAATTAATATGTGTGTAGGCGGTAGCATGGCAGGGATAATTATTCCAGAAACTTAGACTAAGGAATGCTACCAAATACTGCCTGCAAAACGCACCTCCGAATTTCCCATCAGTCAAAGAAAAAAAACCCAAAAAGATGGATTCATGAGTTCTTATTTTTAAAAAGTATGCCATTTCACAAAGAGAGAAGTTTCCTGAGCATCAAGAGGAAGTTGGTGTAAGGGTTATTATATGACAACCAGCTATAAATATGGCTACTTTTTACATTGATTCTTAATAAAAAGGCTCAACATTTACAGAGGTGTGAAGGAGTGCTAAGGGAACTTAGCAGTATAGTCTGGTCTGACTTGCAGGAGTGACTGGCATTTCTATAGGAGGCATTTCTTCCAGGTATTAACTTGGGATGGCTGGGGGGGCTCAAAGTCCCATGATAAACAGAGAGCACAACCATGGATGCTCACTTAATTCAAATATGGGGGTGTGCGGGGTGGGGGGGGGACCAGCAGTTTGAGAAGTTTCACTGATACCTTGAAATATTACTTGTTAAAACACACATGACATATTATGATGCATGGTATATAACCAAAAAAAAAAAATCACAGTAATATTTTTATGATGAAATCTCTAAAGAAATTTCTTTACTTAGCAGGACATGTCAGGCTATTACCCCCAGACTGTCTGATAATTATATTTGCTCTCTGCTGACACTAGGAATGATTTGAAAGCAAAATCTGAAAACTTTCTCAAATATGAGACTTTTAATAGGACCTATAAGGTTGACAATTCAAAATTAGGATCCCCAATAAGAATGTGAAAAGCAGACACTGTAGATTGAGAAAGGATGCCCGTGCCCTTGTCTCAAGCAAACAGGCAGGAAAAATGAGATTTTGTTGTTAAATGCATGCATCCCTCATCATTGCTTCTGAGCAAAGAGGCTTTATTCCAGCCAACACACAAATGCTGGCAAACCTAGACATGCCGAGATTGAGAAATAGATAAACTGTGAGTTATATTCACTATTCTAGTTTAAAATCTGTGTGGTTCTGTGAAGGGTTTTGCATTTGCCCATAATACTCTTTGCTGTCATTTTAATCTTCACATTAAAAATGGGTCTTTACATTTAATTACTTTGGGCCACTGCCAGGGTTGAAGAACAGAACTAAGGTTTCAAGCAAGGCAAAGACTCCTTCTGTTTTGTTTGGGGAAGAATTCTGTTTAAACCCAGGGATGCGAGGGCAGCAGATTCTGCTGCTTTTCATTACTGGGGCAGTCCCACATTTTTACAATTATTTGATTCAGAACGTAACTGGTGTCCCTGCCCCAGGCATGTTGTTGGTGAGATCCTTGGAAAATGCCCCTTCCATATACAAAACTCTCCAATGGTTTCCCCTCACACACTTGGAATAAAACCCACAGTCTTGTCCATGGTCCACAAGGCCCCACAGGGTCTGGCTCCTGGCTGCCTCTCTCCTCCCTTTGCCACCCACGCCTAGTTGGCTCCTCTCCAGCCACAGTGGCCAACTGCTCCTCAGATGTGCCAAGTTCCCTCCCGCTCCGGCTCTGCTCTCTACCCCAAGCACTCTCCCCAGCTACCCATATGTCTCCGTCCCTCACCCGCAAGTACTGACTTAATTTTCACGTTCTCACTGTACATTTCCTCAACTGCCTTATTCCTTTAACCTTACCAAAGCTTGCTTTCTCCTCAAGGGATTGTTGCTAACATACAATCCATCTGTTTGGTGACTTGGTTCATTGCCTATCTTTTCCCACTACAGTGTAACCTCCGTAAGGGACGGGAGCTCTTCTGTTGCGTTCATTGTCATGCTTCCATTATCTAGAACAGTACCTGGCCCAGAGTATGTGCTCATTTTTTTTTCTCTGAAGGAATAAGTCAATACCTCATATCCTTGTTTATCTATGGATGATGACAGGCACTAACAATTCATTGATTTTTCTTAGTTATATTGAAATCATAGGTACTAATGTCAATTACAATAACAGATCAAAATTAAAATATTGAGGGCAGTTATGTGACTCTGAAATAATTCCTTCTGAAAGCAAAGGCAGAGCATGTGCCTCCTCAGCTCCAACAATCAGATACTCTCTACTGGACTCTCCAAAATTTTACGAATTGCTCGAGGGCCCTCATTATCATCTAAAATACTGTGACCTGCCCAAGGTCATAGTAAGTTATTGGCAATGTGATTACACTGGAATCCTGGTGTTGTGGTTCCCATGTTGGTGCTCTGGAGTAGTATATGAACGATTTCCCATGGAGTCTACTCACATGCCAGCTCTGCTCATGTTATTTTCTTGGCATAACAATAGTTATTATTTATCAAATCTATACTATGTCTGTGTTGCGTGGCGTTCCTAAATTTGATATGATTCTAACAGCAACTTTCATAAATGGCACTGTTACCCTCATTTTACTCCATAAAAAGGGGAATGGAGAGGTTGAGTAACTTGCTCAAGAACTCACAGCTAGTGAGTGCCAGAATCATGTTAACCTAGGTTTTTTGGCTTCAAAGCCTATGTTCTTTGTTATACCTTGCTGCCACTACACCCAGTACTAGGTTCTTGTCCATGACTCATCTACTAAGAAATTGTGACCTGGAGTGGTGGTCATTTAAAATTATTTCAGTGATGGAACCCTTCCCCCAACTAGGCAGGTTACAAAAGGCACTACCTCTTTAATCAACTGCTTTCTGAACCCCAGGGAGGTCAGGAGACAATTGTAGGGAAAATGTCTGGGAAGGTGGGCAGAGCTCCTTTAGAGCAGGATGAGCTCAAGTTATTTCCATAGTCACCCAAAACCCCTTAATTTTCCACAGCTTTTCTACCTCTTTCCTTAGCTCATCCTCATCGTCCACACACACACAGTATATTATTTATGTCACAATGATCTGGAAGTTTTTCTGAGAATCACATTTCATTTTCTGGCTATTTTTAAGGACTACACAATCATCTCTCTCATACAAGGTGCCTCTCTAAGCACTGGCAGACAGAGAACATCTCAAGCAGTGGTCACAAATGTTTAGAATCTCTAAAGGTCATATCTATTGCCTAATGAATGTTTGGTTTCTGATAATGGACTTGTGACAAACACCTATCATTTAAATACTAATCACTATGATTTACATTGAATTCTCATTGGCTGCCTTGCCACTTGATGTTCCAGAAAGTCCCTGCTGGGTAAAAGACATAGAATCATGTCTGGCATTGAGATGTTGAAAGGAAAACAGTACACTTTGTTCTTTTGGCGAGTTCCCATTTAACTGACAAATCTGTTGAGCTGGAGAAGTTTTGTTTAAGTAAGGAATAAGGAATGATTTAGTTCATGTGACAGTCTAAATATGTTATTTCCAAGATGGGCTGGGAAGGAGATGTCTGACCTCTTTTCTCTAAAGAAGGGGAGAACTGTAGCTTGGTGAGAAAAACATGAACTTTACAAGGAGAAAGAATTTTTAATTCCAGTGTCATTGTTCATTATTATTATTGCTGTTATAAGGAATGATAATACATCACACCTATAAGCTGTATTCTAGATGCTTGCCTGAATTACCTTATTTAATCACCACGACAGTTCTATGATGTATTATCATTAGGTATTATTAGTCATCTCCTTTTTATAAGTGAGAGGATTGAGGCTTAGATGGTGAATCAGTCAGGGTCCTGGCACAGGCAGCAGAATCGAATTCAGGTGGTTCCAATAAGGAACATTTAATAAAAAAGACTCATTATGGGGTGGAGCAGGGATAAGGGAACCGACAAAGGATGTTGAGGCACCAAAGACTGTAGCCTGGGTAAACTATTACGATCCCTAGTGCTTAAAGGGCAAGAGGAGGAAACAGGGAGTGCTAGCATGTGCAGAAAGTCTGCCTGGTGGGAGCTGACATCACAGGGGAATGCTTCAACAGCCAGAAATGTGAGAGCACATCATGGAGGAAGCAGGGAGGAGCTTCTCTACTCTCTCTCTCTCCTTGCCCTGATCTCCTGCCTCTGCCTCCTGCTGACTAAACCCCATGGGAAGCCAGAGGGCAAGGGAGGATGCTGATGGTTTGCAGATCAGCTTTCCCCGGGCACAAGCAGCTTAGAGGGTGAGAATGAATTGAGGGTTGGACACTGAAGCAGCAGAATGGACCCTGCCCTAAATTTGGTTTTGGTGTTGAGACTGATGCTACATACATACACTAAGAGACTACGAAAAGGTTTAACTCTCATAATGAGGCTTTCTGGGAGAGCATGGCGGCCCCAGACAGGTACGAAAAGAGCTTGAGAGAACAGGGAAAGGAGACTGGCGTGGTATTTTTACGGTGGTTTGGGGCTTGGGCCAGAGTGAGAGTCCCCATGCATGGTCTAAATTTCCAACCAGCCCCAAAGAAGGGAGCATCCAGGCTTTCTTTTTTTATTTTTCTTTTTTCTTTTTTAATTTAAATCCAAGTTAGTTAACATATAGTGTAATAATGGTTTCAGGAGTAGAATGTAGTGATTCATCACTTACATGTAATACTCATGCTAGTCCCGACAAGGGCCCTCCTTAATATTCACCACCCATTATCCCCTCCCCCCACCCAACACCCCTTCAGCAACCCTCAGTTTGTTTCCTGTATTTAAGAGTCTCTTATGGTTTCCCTCCTTCTCTGTTTTTATCTTATTTTCCCTTCCCTTCCCCTATGTTCATCTGTGTTGTTTCTCAAATTCCACATGAGTGAAATCATATATTTGTCTTTCTCTGACTCATTTTGCTTAGCATAGTACATTCTAGTTCCACATTCTCACAAATGGCAAGATTTCATTCTCATTCTTTTTGATCTCCAAGTAATATTCCATTGTAGGTGTGTGTGTGTGTGTGTGTGTGTATACATACATATATCACATCATTATCCATTCATCTGTCAATGGACATTTGGGCTCTTTTCATAATTGTAAATAGTACTGCTATAAACTTTGGGGTGCCTGTGCCCCTTTGAACCAGCATTTTTGTATTCTTTGGATAAATACCTGGTAGTGTAATTGCTGGGCCATAGGGTAGCTCTATCTTTAATTTTTTGAGTGACCTCCATACTGTTCTCCAGAGTGGCTGCACCAGTTTGCATTCCCAGTAACACTGCCAAAAGGTTCCCTTTTCTTCACATCCTTGTCAACATCTGTTGTTTCCTCGATTGTTAATGTTAGCCATTCTGACAAGTATGAGGTGGTATCTCATTGTGATTTTGATTTGTATTTCCCTGATGATGAGTGATATTGAGCATCTTTTTATGTGTCTGTTAGCCATTTGGATGTCTTCTTTGGAAAAGTGTCTGTTCATGTCTTTGGCCCATTTGTTCACTGGATTATTTGGTTTTTGGGTGTTGAATTTGATAAGTTCTTTTTTTTAAAATTTTTTTAATGTTTATTTTTGAGAGAGAGAGAGACAGAGAGAGACAGAGAAGAGTGCAAGTGAGGGAGGGGCTGAGAGAGGGAGACACAGAATCAGGAACAGGCCCCAGGCTCTGAGCTGTCAGCACAGAACCCGACGTGGGGCTTGAAGTCACAAACCGTGAGATCATGACCTGAGCCGAAGTCAGACGCTTAACCCACTGAGCCACCCAGGCGCCCCAAGTTTCATAAGTTCTTTATAGATTTTGGATACTAACCCTTTATCCAATATGTCATTTGCAAATATCTTCTCCCATTGTATTGGTTTCCTTTTAGTTTTGTTGATTGTTTCCTCTGCTGAGCAAAAGGTTTTTATATTTTTTTATTTTTTTAATGTTTATTTTATTTTTGAGAGAGAGACAGAGACAGAGACAGAGACAGAGCATGAGTGGAGAAGGGGAAGAGAGAGGGGGAGATACAGAATCCGAAGCAGGCTCCAAACTCTGAGCTGTCAGCACAGAGCCTGACATGGGGCTCAAACTCACAAACCGTGAGATCATGACCTGAGCTGAAGTCGGATGCTCAACTAACTGAGCCACCCAAGCTCCCCAAAGCTTTTTATCCTGATGAGGTCATAAGAGTTCATTTTTGTTTTTGTTTCCCTTGCCTCTGAGACATGCCTAGTAAGAAGTAAGCTTCAGAAAGGAAGCAGCAAAACTTTTTCAAAACAAAGCAGCAAAACAATGTCAAAGAGGTTGTTGCCTGTTTTTTCCCTCTAGGATTTTGATGGTTTCCTGTCTTACATAAGGTTTTTCATCTATTTTGAGTTTATTTTTGTGTATGTTGTAGGAAAGTGGTCGAGGTTCATCCTTTTGCATGTCGCTGTCCAGTTTTCCCAACACCATTTGCTGACGAGACTGTCTTTTTTTCATTGGATAATCTTTCCTGCTTTGTTGAAGATTAGTTGTCCATACGTGTTTAGGTCCTTTTCTGAGTTCTCTATTCTGTTCCATTGATGTAAGTGTCTGTTTTTGGTCCAGTCTTGATGATTACAGCTTTGTGATCCACCTTGAAATCCAGAATTGTGATGCTCCCAACTTTGGTTTTCTTTTTCAGGATTACTTTGGCTTTTTGTGGTCATTTCTGGTTCCATAGCACCCAAGATTTCTCATCAACTTGACCAAATGTGGGGCAGAAGAGGTAGAGTCTTAGAAGCTCAGAGAGATTCAGCATTGTGCCCTAAATCATTTAAATACTAAGTGCTGGAGCTGGATTTTCAACCCAAGTCAGTCTTTAGCTAAAACTCATGCTATTTACTACCACATTAACTGAATTTGCTACCTTGAACAAATTACTTCACCCCCTGAGTCTTGGTTTTCTCATCCATAAAATGGAAATCATATCTCTGTTTCCGGTCCATGGCAGGTGTTCCATTAATGACAATTATTATTGTTAACCATTTTGTTTCTGTTGAACTTGTGTTTGTTGACACTACTTGCTTCTCCTATCTTGCCTATCTCCATCAGGATTGGATACCCTGGTGTTCTAGTGTCTCTTTGTGAAACATCTGGGACACAGCTACTTGCCTAAGAAGTATATCCTTAGGTAATGAACTATTGCCTTTTTCTCAAGATAAGGTTGAGAATAATCCTCTTCCCAAGTGGATCAAGAAACCACTTTAACATCCATTTTCCTGGTAAGCTTCAGAAAGGAAGCAGCAAAACTTTTAGTAATTCAGACACCACAGCAATGTGACCAAGGAGCTAGGAAGTGAAAGCGACATCACTCTGTTCTTGTCTATCACCTTTGAAATACTGTCTTTCTAAGGTCCTAGTGAGAAAAGGTTTGAGATGGACAATTTTTCCCCAATGATCCTGTAATGTCATGTGGTTCTAGAATCTTCTATTCCTCTAATATTACTCCAGCACACACAGCCCACAGGGCTACAAGGTGTTTTGCACATAATCTCTTTTTAATTCATCTTATTCATCTTTGTTGAATTAAAACAAACACATTAAAGACTGATTTTGAAGCAATGGCACATTGCCACCAAAGGCTTATGTAGTGTGTGTGTGTGTGTGTGTGTGTGTGTGTGTGTGTAACAATGAGGCTAATAAGATTAATTATAAAAAATAAGGGGTGTTTCAGAAAGTATTTTGCTAGGAGCCATATTTTCACATGTGGGGACTGAAACTATTTCTGAAAACTTCCAGGTCCCTAGACTTCATGCATATGAACAATTGATTAATCAGGTGATGACATCAACCCACAGCCTGGAACTCGGTAGCTATGGGGCCTGCAAATGCCCATTCTTTCAGCCAAGGGGCTGAGGATGTAAGGAAAAGATTACTCTCAAAAGCTGTGACGGAAACTTTACTGAGAATTTTAAAAATCATCATTGAAAAAAAAAAAAATCCTGGCCTTTGTCTTTCAGCCAGCAGTCCTCTTGTGGATGGGAACAGATGCTACCCTGGCTAAGTAAAAAGCACAACATGAGCCTTTTTCTTTCTGCCTTTTAAACCAGTAAACACCATCCACTGTGGACCAAAACAAGACAGGTGGCAGCCATTCAAATTGGAAATGAGGCACTGAGATAATAGATTGTGGGATCCACCGTGGCCAGCCTCAAGGGAGTGGCTCCGGTCAGAGGGCTCATTGTTTTTCTCTTTTAATGAGCAGACTCTATAAAATGTACAGCTCCTGATGCCACTTTGATTCCCTAAATTTTATTAATTGTTCTTTTGTGTGCTCTTATTTGCACAATTTACTTTTGATGAACCACGAGTGTTCGTCATGACTGAATAGAGCTGCCTCTCACAGAGACCCTGGGCTTTCTGTGAAGCAACAAAGAAGAAGTGGTTCTATACTGGATGATTCCCAAGGAGTGTGTGAAGTTCTGAAAGTGCCTGTGTCACCTCCTTGGCACAGTTCCTCAGAAGCCAGGTATCTTTAGAGCTGGAGGAATAGAGTTGGAGTTTACAAGTGAAGAAAGCCAGAGGATCCTCAGCCATATTCTGACTGGGAAAGGCACAGTTGTGTGGTGTGGTGAGCAGGCAATGGGTGTTTCTGCTCCTCAGTCAGTGTCTCATCTTTCTGGGATAATGTGCAGAACAGCCCCTTGCTGCTCTGTCTTCTCAGTCCCTTGATTCATGCGAAGTGTGGTGGGGAGACTGGGGAACAAGGCCCATGTTTCAGATTTCTACCCTTTCATACTGTGCCTCATCTTTATATGCCCCAACAACAATACACCCACACCTGCTGGCACTCTGGGCTCAGTGAGTGGTTCCCCTATTGCAGTAAAGCTCTCAGGTAAAACAGGAATGCCTCCTAATGGTGTCCACTTTCTAGCCCCAGTAATGGTAACTTTGATATTTTCACAGAATCTTCTGTGCTTATAACCAAAACTGGGTGGAGTGGATTTTAGTTACCAAGAAAGAGCTGGTTTTTGGAACTATTGGGGAGCAAGGAATATCTTTTTGTTCACTGGAGCCCCTCAGATTAAGCCAAAAGGACTCAGCATTAGGCAGTGTGGAACCATGACAGAAAAATGGGAGCTGATAGTATCAAAAAGCCCAAAGTTTTCATATCTTTGGATCTAGTAGCTGCAACTCTAAGTGTCTGTCCTAGAGAAGAAATATTCAGAAATGTAGACAAAGCTGGATGTGTAAAAATGTATGTTATAGGAGTGGTTTGTGTGTGTGTGTGTGGGGGGGAGAATAATTATTCTAAGGGCTGGCAAATAATCCCTTTAAGAGAGAAAACTGTCTTGGGTTAGCGTCACAACTTCTGGAGTAGTCATGGTTATAAAGACGAGGTCCCTCTGGTGATGAACAAGAGCAGACAAAGAGGTAACTACTCTTCTCTGCCTTATGATGTTTGTGGAAATCTAGGGGTCAGGAAAATAGAGGCAAGAAAGGAGAATTCAGAACAGATCATCTGAAAGGGGGGTGGCAGAGAAGTTACAAAGAAATATCTGGCCTGGGGCACCTGGCTGGCTCAGTCGGTGAAGCATGTGACTCTTGATCTTGGGGTTGTGAGTTTGAGCCTCATGTTGGGTATAGAGATTAATTAAAAAAAAAAAAAAGAAATACACTTATAAAATCTGGGATTATGGGTAAGTTGAGGGAGTGGGTAGGCTTTAGACATCGATCTGTAAGAGTTTATTTGAATGGGGGAAAATGAAGGGAAAAAGGGGACAAGTTGGATGGGGAATACAGAGGTATCCACCTGGATTCCTTCTTGGGCAGAGCTCTAAGGCCTAAGCAGAGTCATTATTCTCACAGAGGATTTCTAGAGTCTGGCTACTCAAAGCATGTGTTGGGGCCAGCAGCATCAGCCTCACCAGGAGCATTTAGACCCACCCAGACCTCATGAACAAAGATCTGAATTTTAACAAGGTCTCAGGTGATCTGTGTGCACTTTGAAGTTTAGGAAGCACTGCCCTGGGAGACCCATGGTATCCAAGTACATCTCAGAGAGTGAGAAAGAGCAGCATCCCTCTATATCTGCCCAGAGAATTGCTCTGGGTTGGGACACAGTACTGGAAGGAGCCAATGGGGCCTTGGATTTTCATGAAGGGTGAGAAGCAGATAGAATACATTCTTCCTGCCATTTTTAGATGGTGGAAACCAATTAAAAGGACTAAGAGAAAAATGTGCAGTGATTACTTTAAAAGAAACATGAGGTATGCTAGAAGGTCTCAAAAATGATACTGAAGTTTGGAGAAAGGAGGGATCTTATACACAAGCCCTCTTTGGGTTAATACTGTCACCAGGACCACTGCAATGGTCTTGGGAAGACTCGGTGACATGTGAGGCTGGTATGATCCTCATTAGAAGCAAAATAGACAAAGGAATATTATATTGCCTATAATATTGTTTTTAAAATATGCTTAGAAAAAAGGATGGAAAGGGAATGTACCTCTATCTCTGAGTGGTTTGGGATTTTACTTTCAGACATTTTTGTACTTTTCAAGTTTTCCACGATGATCATAGGTAAATACAAGTACAAGCAATGCAGCAGAATGTAAATTGTGTCTGCTTCTGAATGGCAAGAGTGTGGATTTAGCCCTCCTTGCATTCTTTTTTGTCCTTTCCAAAGTTTGTCCGTGGGCTATTAATACATGTGTAATCAGGAAAAGAAACAAAAAGGAAGCATGAAATGTAGAATCAAAAGACCTGTGTTCCAGGTGGACCCCTGACCTTAACAGTTGTGTGTTCTATAGTCACATAACCTTGCTCGAAGTCTCCTTGCTCATGTGCAAATGGGACACTGTCACTGATCTTAAGGGATATGAACATGATGGGTGTGGAGGACTTTGTGAACCGGTAAGTGCTAACAAACCTGAGTCCCAAGGCTGGCTTGGTGCTATCATGTGGAACCCTTCGTCAGCTCTCCCCCAACACCCGGTGGGAGGGCAATGGAGAGTGTCTGGTTTCAGCCTCAGCAAGGCTTATCTCTCTCACAAATGAGTGGATACACAGGCCCAACGTGCTTCCCCTTTGGCTACTTTGACTGAGATAAAATTCTCCAACATTCCTTAGTAAAATGCCACCTACCATCTATCAGGCAAGAATAGCCTTTCACATTGATAACATTAGGGTTGGGCCATGATGTTTTCTGTTGATCACCCATTGCTTGGTGTAACAGTGACATTCTTTAGACAGATTTTTGGGTTTCTATATGAGGAATTGTAATTCTAGTTTCAGAGGAGAGCAACAGTAGCAAGAAACCCAAAAAGGATCTACCTCTAAAATCTTGAATAGTTCTCCGAAATCACACTAGTTATAGCTAACAAGTAAATAGAATAGTCTATAAGCCCAATTCAGCATATGTGGAAAACCTCCTTCCTACACAGGCTAAATGTTTCGCTAGAGATCTTTATATATAAAGCCATCTTGGCCCTACAAGCCCAACTTATAAATCATAGAGGGTTGCTGGGTCCAGAAGTATTTTTGACTTGCAGTCTGGGGTGCTGCAGTTCAGGACAATCAGTAGGCTGAGTGGAGAGGCCTCATGTCCCTTGCTTTCTCCTAATATGATTATTGATGTGATGTGAAAACCGGAAGGGCACTGGCTTAGAAGGGTGCTTGGAGGTAGGTCCCCTCCCTGGCGATCCAGTGTCTGATGACAACACAAGACACCTCACTAGACCAAAGCCCTACTGACCGCACTTTTGAATTTTGCGAGGCAGAGAAATCTAGGGCAAGATTTGCTCTTCTTCACAGTTCTAGGGAGATTTCTTCCTTTGCAGTTGTGGGATGCCAGGCCTTTTGTTAAGACACAACTATAGCCCAGCTCACTGACTTATTTCTTAATGACCATGATACTCATCAGATACAAGCTAGGCCATTTGTTGGCGAATTTGCCCTTGTTTGTAGTCAATGTGGGATCAACAAATATTGACTGGGCAAACTTTTCCTGGGGGCTGGCCAGGCAGACTCTCTTCCCTACTCTGTTTCTGTGGCTGTTTCACGGAGCTTGGCTGGGCAGAGACTCAAAGAGTCAGCTGGGGAAGAAGGGCCTGCCAGGCAGTGAGAAAGAGACCAGAGACCCTTGTTGGCATGTAGACAACCTATTAACTCTATACCCAGCCAGGTGAGGAGGGCAATATAGCCTCTCTCTCTCTCCTTTCCACATCCTTGCCCTTCAGGCTGCATACCATCTTGTCATTACTTGTTTTTCCTTTCTAGGATGCATCCGATGTTAATTTTCACTAGCTTGCATCTGGAATAAAAAAGGAAGTGGGTTCATGATAGAGGGGACGCTGTGTGTTTTTTCATGGGTGGGTCTTGAAAGCTAGACTCTGGGCTTCTGCAACTTGGGGAGAAAGGTCTGGTGCACAAGGAAAGATCATACAAAAAGTAATTCTAGCTATATTTGTAGGGACTCTAATTTTCCAGGCATTGAGATGGGTATGCAAATATGAGTACATTATTTATTTCTGCTTCATTCCTGGGTTATGGGAGGCCACTACTGGTTTTCCTAAAGGCTGAGTTTTCTTTCCCTTAGGAAAGATAAACCAGCTCTTTGTTGGTGATGGGCCATTGGCTTCATAAATCATCCCGCATTTCTCCCCTACAGCTACTAAATCTCTGTGTGAAACCAGAGGGTAGGAAGATGTGCTTCTTTCTTTCTGAAGGTTGAGAAAGGCAGAGGAGAGTGGAGTTTTCCAGGATTCAGGGCAAGGCAACAGGCATGGTTGGTACATTCCAAGATTAGTAAAACATGAGCCTGTTTGTACCCAGCACTCTACAAACTGCTGGAGCTTGGAAGGAAAGGGCTCAGGGTTGCTGGAATTCAAGAGCAATTAGTCCCCAAGGCCAGCTAGGCATGAAGGGAGTGCAGCCACCCAGCGGGGCCATCTGCCTTTGACAAGGCTCTGTGAGTCTGGCAAAAAGCCTCTTCAGAGGTGATCTCAGTAAACCGATAACCTGAGGCCTCTTCCCTGGATTTCCTTGATTATTCCTTGATTACCAGGTCAAGGGGTTAGGGGTGGTAAAACCATGGCAAATACTGGACTGCTCGTGACACTTGGTAAGAGCAGAAGGGGGTCTGAATTTGACACGATTCAGAAAAAAAGTAAAACAACAACAATAACAAACGATGACAGTCCAAAACAGGCCATACTAAATACTACCTTTTGGAAATACACATAGGTGGTAAAACTGTAAGGAAAAGCAAAGGAATAATTATGAGGAAAGCCATATGGGAGGCAGGCTAATGTGATAGGGAGTTGCCTGCTGGATAGGACTGCAAGACAAAGTACAAGACACCAGTTAAATGTGATTTTCAGATAAATAGCAGTATTGTAGTGGAAATATTTCCCAAATATTGTACGAGATGAACTGACATTAAAAAGAAAATAATCCATTGTTTATCTGAAATTCAGTTCCTGGATTTTTAAACATTTTTAAACATTTTTATTTATTTATTTGAGAGAGA
This sequence comes from Panthera uncia, assembly GCF_023721935.1. Taxonomy (NCBI): domain Eukaryota; kingdom Metazoa; phylum Chordata; class Mammalia; order Carnivora; family Felidae; genus Panthera; species Panthera uncia. The sequence goes on along the minus strand of NW_026057577.1, from coordinate 54,023,335 downwards.
GAGAGAGAGGTGGGAGGAGGGCAGAGAAAAGAGAGAAAATCCCAAGCAGGCTCCACACGGTCAGCGCAGAACTCGATGTGGAGCTCAGACTCACAATCCGAACCATGAGATCATGACCTGAGCCAAAACCAAGAGTCAGATGTTTAACCAACTGAGCCACCCAGGCACCCGAGAATTTTTGGTTGGTAAATCTAGCTGCTAAACTTCTAAGGGACTGGTAATCTTCTATTTTGTGATGATGGCTCTTCTGTTCTTTGACTGTGGATCTTCACTTTCGTTTTTTATAAATGTACATTTATGTTTTATATACTCTTCTGTGTATATGTTATCTTTCATAAGAATTTTTTTAAGTTTATTTATTTATTTTGAGAGAGAGAGGGAACATGCACACTGGCAGGAGAGGGGCAGAGAGAAAGAGAGAGAGAGAGAGAGAGAGAGAGAGAGAGAGGAAGAGGGAGAGAGAGAATCCCAAGCAGACTCCATGCCATCAGCACAGAGCTTGATGTGGGGCTCGAACCCACGAATAGTGAGATCATGACCTGAGCCGAAATCAAGAGGAGGATGCTTAACTGACAGAGCCCTATTCATAATAAATTTTGTTTAAAAGTTCTTGAATACTGTGAAACAGTCTTTGCTAATTAAAAAACCATCATCTATTTATCCTGTTCCTTCTTCTCCCTACTCTCCCCCAACAAATGTTATGAGTAAGAAATGTATCCATATCCCATTATAGATGAGGCGATTGAAGCTCAAAAGTTAAATAACTTGTCCAAAGTCACAGAACTGGTAAGTGGTAAAATCGAGTTTGAATCTGATTTTATTACTAATTTTACTAATCTAAAGCCTATGCTCCTAACTACTGTAAAATGCTTATATTGTATGGCAACAGACACACACACACAACACAGACCAAAATATGGAAACCTGAAAACATGTTTGTCCTTAGAGCAAGGGATGGTTGAATCATTCTGACAATGGGGTAATGAGTAAAATGTTTTGTAGAAGAGAATAGAAGATATCACCAGACACCAGCACTGAGATGTCACATCTGTTGGAATTATCTGACAAGGATTTTAAAGCAGCCATTGTAAAACTGCGTTAACAAGCCGTTATGAATGTGCTGGAAATAATGAAAGAAAGTGTCAGTAAGAATAAAAAAAAGTAGAGGAAATAAGCAAAAATTTTAGAAGCCAAAAAAAGTAATGGGGCTCAACAGCAGAATGACGAGGACAGAGAAGGAATCTATGAACTTGAAGATAGAATAGGAATTACCCAATCTGAGGAAAAGAGAAAATATAGACTAAAAAAAGGTAAAATGAACAGACATTTCAGAGAACCATGGGACTGTAACAAAGGATCTGACATTCATGTCATCAGAGTCTCAGAGAAGAGAAAGGGGTAAGACTGAAAAAAGCACTTAGGGAAATAATGACTGAAAACTTGGTAAATTGGACACACACAAAAAAATGAGAAACATTCACTTTCAAGTAGTTGAGAGAATTCCAAGCATGATAGATCCAAAGAAATCCATACAAAGACACATTAAAATCAAACATCAGAGGGGCATCTAGGTGGCTCAGTCGGTTCAGCATCAAACTCTTGATTTCAGCTCTGGTCATGATCTCAAAGCTTTGTGGGTTCGAGCCCCGCATCAGGCTCTGCACTGTTAGGGCACTGCTTAGGATTCTCTCTCTTTCCCTCTCTCTCTGCCCCGTCCCAACTTGCACTGTCTCTCTCTCAAAATTCATTAACAAACTTAAAAAAAAAAAAAACCCAAACATCTTGAAAGCAATGAGAGAGCAATGTCACTTTACCAACACAGGAAAACCAGTTTGAATGACAGTGGATTCCTCATCAGAAATTGGGACAGAGTGGGGGCGGGGGGGAAGGCAAAAAAGAAGTAGCACAACATATTTTTAAGAGCTGAAAGAAAAGAACTGTGAGTTCTATATGCTACGAAATTATCCCTCAGGAAGAGAGAAATCAAAACATTCTTGGGTGAAGGAAAACCAAAAGAATCTGTTTCTAGCAGACCTGCTTTGAACGCATGGCTAAAGGAAGTTCTTGACATAGAAAGGGATGAATTCTAAAGCATCTGGAAGGAAGAGAGAAAAAGAGTAAAAGAGTAAAAATATGAATAAATAAAATGGACTTTCCTTCTCATAAGTTTTCTAAATTAGATTTGTCAGTCAAAGCAAAAAGCATAACATGGTCTGATGTGGATTCCAATGTATATAGACGAAACATTTGAGACAATTATACCATAAATCATGGCAGTGGCAGGAGGGACAAGGACATAAAGGGAGGTAAGGTTTCTACACTTCACTGAAACTGGTAAGATACTGTTGCCAGGAGATCTTTGTGGTGATCTGTATCTTGATTGTGCTGGTGCTTATAGAAATGTATACATGTGATAAAATGGAATAGAACTATACACATACAGTGTATCAATGTCGACTTCCTGGTTTTAATATTGTGTTAGAGTTATACAAGATGCAACCATTGAGGTAATTAGATTAAGGATACATGCGAACTCTCTGTCACAGCTTTGCAATTTCCTATAAGTCTGCAATTTTTTCAAAATAAAAAGTTGAGTGAGAGAGAGAGAGAGAGAGAGAACGAGTAGAGGGCTACAGTTCTCATGTTCCTTTGGTTGTAATTGTTTGACTTTAGGGTGTCTAGGAAAAGTCCAAGTGCTTTTAAGATACCCGAGTTCAGGGGTGCCTGGGTGGCTTGGTCGGTTGGGCGTCCAACTTCGGCTCAGGTCATGATCTCGCGGTCCGTGGGTTCGAGCCCCGCGTCGGGCTCTGTGCTGACAGCTCAGAGCCTGGAGCCTGTTTCGGATTCTGTGTCTCCCTCTCTCTCTGCTCCTCCCCAGTTCATGCTCTGTCTCTCTCTGTCTCAAAAATAAATAAAAGTTAAAAAAAAAAATTAAAAAAAGATACCCGAGTTCAGTTCTGGCTGTATAGAGACTAGTAATTGAATGGAGGCATCTGTGGGTCAGCCTGAAACAAGACGATTTTGTGCGTAGAACACATATTGGTTTCCTGTGCCCTTTCAAGGGAATCGATACACTGATTTTCATTTATCTAGCCATATGTAGCCAGGACATGGTTTATTTAGAGAGTCTCCTCTCCCTATGCATCAAAAGACAGGGAGGCCCACAGACACAGTTTTCCTAGAGAACAGGTTACAAGATAGAGAGCCTTTTGGAATTTCCTCTTCTTCCTCCTCTTCCACTGTGCCCACCGTCTAGCCTGTATGGCTAATGTGTGCAGCGTGTACACTTGGACCCTCTGTGATCCCTCACAGCTCCACCTCCAGACTATACTTCACATTTCCCCACTCCTTTCTTTATCCATTGCCATCTTCCTCGTCCAAGTCACCTTCACTGCCCCCGTGAGTTACTTCAGTATTCTCTTCTTGGTCTCTTTCTTCCGTCTTGCACCCTTTCTCCATTCTCCGCACATCAGTCTGAGTGACATTCTGTGTACATCGGGTCATGCCACACCCCTGCTCAGCACCTTGAATAGCTCCCCTCGTACTCAGCATAAAGTTTGCACAGATTACCCCGGCCTGGAGGATCCCACGTGACCTGGCCCTTGCCTATTTCTCTGACTTTATCTCAGAGATTCACTTGGTCTTAGGCACACGGGCCGCTTCTCAGTTCCTCCACTGTCCAAGCTGTTTCACACTGGAAGTCCTCAACGCTCTCCCTGGAATAGGCTTCTTGTGCAGCTGACTCAGACTGTGCACCAGAGCTGGAATGCTCCGCCTCTGAGTGGCCCTCTGTGACCCCCTGCCTAAAGCAGCTGCCGCTTCATTGACTCCCCATTGCACGAGCCTATTAATTTTCTCTAAACATTTACCATGCTTTCTCATGATTCTCGTTGTTTTCTTGTTTATTGTCTATCATTCTCCCAGAAAAGTAAGCGACATGAGGGCAGGGACTTTGCATTCCTAGTCACTGTAGCAGCCCCGATTCAATAAATATTTTGTCAAAGAAGTGAATGAATGAAGAATTATAGACTATTAGACCTGGCAGGGACCTTCTTTCCCCAAGACAAGAAGCCCCCTGGGGACCCTTGGAAGAGGCTGCAGAGAGAAGATAATGACGGTAATCTGACAGGTACATGCAGCACCTTGGGGTTTGCAGAGCATTTTGAATTATTGTGCCTTCCTTCAACAAATACAGAAAAGCAAATGTCTTTGGGGGTCGCACAGACCACGGCAGTGAGGAGCCTGGACCCAAGGAGGACAGTTGAGCTTCTGAGCACACAGGCACCTGGCAGAGGGCTTTGGAACCAGTGTCCCCACCATGGCCGGCAGGTGAACAGCCTTCACGGTTCGCCTAGCAGCAGGGGCTCCAAGTGGTCTACGTTAACCAGATCACCTGACCTATAGCAAAGCTAACAAGGAATGTCCCAGGGAGGGAAGAGCCGTCAAGAAGCCATGGAGACATGTCAACATGATGTGGAGAGAAGAGACAAAGAAGTAGGAAGATAGCTGGTAAATGGATAAATGGAAGCATTTTTTAAGCTGAGCTAGTGTCCTGGAGGCTTCAGTTTGTCAAACCCTCAGCCTCTGCTCATGTGTTCCAGAGAAGGGTCAGAGCAGGGTCTGGTCTGTGTTCCTGTGAGGGCCTCACGGTGCCTCTCTGGCCTTGGTGCCGAGAACACAGAGGTGTGTACCCAGCTCTGCTGCTGAACTGTGGTGTCCCATGAGATCCTCTGTTGCCTCTGTCTTCTTGAAAAAATGGGAACGATGGCGAGAGCATTTCAAAAGTGACTCTCTGTTGTTGCTTTTCTCTTGTTTCCAAAGACTCATAGTATTCAAGGGACTAACAATCCCCGTCTCTAAAAAGCATCCAGTTGAGCGAGAATGTTACCACAGAAATTCCACTTGCATATACCTTTAATCATGTGGCAAATTACCTTATTAACCACCAGGGAGTCTAGTCTTATTACTTAATTAAACCATCTCTTTCTTTTTTTCTTATTAAAACCACATGGGTTTAAACTTCTGTGTGGTTTTAGATTCTTTTACCTTTCTTTGGATGTCTGTGTAATAATGGCCGCATAAAGAATTTCTGTTATTTTGCGTTGATAACTAAAGGGTTAGCAACATGAAATAAAAGGTGGGGGGGAGGTTGGTAGAGATGGTCTGGATAGGCTCACACTGGCCAGTGACGTAACAGCCACTTGGGTGGTATGAAAGTCTGAGATGTGTACCCGTCACTTATTGCTTCTCTCGCCAAAACATCTGCAATACAAAATCCTGTCATTAGACAGCCCACATGTTAGAAAAACAAAAGGAGAGAGAGAGAGAGAGAAAGAAAGAAAACCCAGTCCCCCCAAATGGCTGGATAAAGCCTCATTATTACTGGTAGGAAATTAGACATTTAAGGTTATACTTCAAAGCAACTATTTTTATTACAAGAGGCTCCACATTTTGATTTATTGGGCAGCAGAACAAGATTGTGACAAATATTTCCACCTCAAAGAACAGACAAATCAGGCCTCTAAGAAGTCATATATTAAGTAGTTTAAAAATAAAGTTTGTTGCAACAATAGTCATAATGATGAAAATTGCATGCTTTTGCTCACAGCCCCCCAATGACTGCTTTAGCATACTTGCCAAGAAGAAGAAATAATTTAATCTTGTGGGAATTTTCTTCTAATCAAAGGAAAGTACTAAAATTTTGTGAAATGAAACAGCTGAGTTGTTAGTAAGTCTGTGGTACCTTTCTCCAAAGGTCAGCACCAAGCAGGGCCTGTTTACAATCCTGTATCTCAGTCTAAAATGCACCAGTCTAGAGAGATGTTAAGAATGTAGAATGGGTTCTGAGGAATCTATAAAGATAATTAAAGAATAAAACATAGGGTTTTGAGACAAAGCTGAAGGAATTTAGAATATTCAGCCTTGTTAAAAAACACACACATACACCAACCTAGAGGGTTAGGTTTTTAACCATTTTATGTAGCAGGGTTATGTTGCACTAAAGGCTGACCATCTAAACCCACATCCATCTGGACACAACCTTTTCTCTTATGACATGGACAGTTCTGATTAGATTGAGTTAGAGGAAGTTTTCAGTGAGAGTGTGCACAAGTCAAACTGGAAGACAAGTTTCTCAGACAGGATGTAAAGTCATCTTCTCTGTAGGTCTCTGAATAAAGAAGCACATATCTGCCTAGGTGTGGGAACAGAACTTAATGGAAAGAGCGCAGGCTGTTGATGTGAGGCTCATAGCTTGGGTTCTAGTCTCAGCTCAACTGTCGATGGACTCTGTGACTTCTGGCCAAATCACTTCACTTCTCTGGCCTTGGTTTCTCATCCATAAAATGAAGATTGGACTAGGTGATCTAAAAGACTTTGTGCATGACATTTTGATTCTAGGAGGGAGACAGAATGATCATAGGAGAGCAATAGGGTCCTTCTTTATTTTATTCTTATGGCTCCACTTGCTTGGAAGGGAAGTTTATGTACGTAAGTGTCTCTGTAGGTATGAGTGTGGTTATATTGGAGGGAGGGAAATGGAGATTCTATGCACCCTAGGTACGTTCATAAAACTCTAGGTGTAATTTGAACTTACATAAATTACTTTCTCCTTTAAATGCCATGTAAACAAATTCTAGTGATGAATGCTTTGTAAATTGAGTAATCACTGCCACATTTTATTTGTAAGCACACATTATCATTTGTCAGGGGGCCTGCTGCAATTCTGAATGCCATGTTGAGTTCCATCAATGTGCGTGTGAATTAACTTCTCGGTAATGCTGAGTGCTTCCACAATCCTCCTAAGGACTGGGATAATGAATTTCAAGGAAGTGGGCCTCAAATGCTAACAGAATTCTGTTGCATGTTTTAAATCCTCAAAAGCTAAGTACATCTTGCTCAGTCCCCTTTTTTCTTTATTATAAAGGCACTTCCCTGAGGACAACATTGCCCTGGGAGTATTTCCTAAAGGGAACAGAGAATCTTGGAGAGACAGAGTCCTGGTGAGTTGGGAGAGAGGAAGGAAGCCAGCACAGAGCTCTCATGCCCTAGAACGGCTCCCTCAAACTCATCAACTGACCATTATTGGGCTCCCAACTTTGGACTTCAAGACATTTGGAAAATGTTCATAAACATGTTCAGAATCCCCTGGTGTAAGCAAAACATTTTTATAAGATTGTAAAATAAAGAAAACTGGCACACATTTTGTTTGAACAAGTGTGCTGGCGATTTCTTTTCATAAGGTGATGGACTCTTAAACAAGACTTAGTAATTGCTCTTGGGGAATTTGGCCTCTTAATTTTGGAAAACACAATAAAATACATGCAAATCTCTAAACCTTGTAGATGACAGATCCTAAACCTCAGGCACATGGGGAGAGAATGTGAACAAAAGAGGACCCTTCGCAAGTTATAGTTTGAGAAACAGAATTAAACCGGAGACAATGGGATTCTTGCTTTGATCATTGCTTATGTAGAAACATGAGAATTTGGGAGGATTTCTTCATCCAGAGAACTCCCACAGACTACTCTAGGAGGTAAAGTAGGCCTAACCACTCATAAACTAGTTGTTTCCAGAAGAATGAGGCATAAAATGTCATTGTTGTGGCTAATTCATATTAAATGCCACTATTAAAAGTTAAAAGCTTAAAAGCAAAGAAAGGGTGGGAAACTTTTTTTGTGACTAGATACAATAGAAATTATACATAAATTTCCCCCTTTTCTCTTTTTAAGAAATTTCCTTGAAGCTCCAGGAAACCCCACCTCTGTTGGGATTTGAGCATGAACTGGGGAAGACAGAAGGGAATTATTCCTTGAGGAAGTTGTGGCTGGAGACCCTCTTTTCCTCCTCTGGCCTTTTTTTTACTGGTTTCTAAGGCATTCCTCTTAGTGAGGGCATCAGCTGGAGTAAACAGTCTTGGAGCTCTTCTGAGGAAGGTTGGGAGGTTGGGGTTTTTTCCTTCCAAGAGAACAATAAAAGGAGATGTATTTAAGCAGTGAGTAGTGACTCTAGGTTAACACACAGCCCTGGTCTCCCTGTTTCCACTTAATGACCAACCGGGGGGCGGGGGGCGGGGGGGGGGGGGGGGCGGGCAACAAGATCAAAGTTGCTTTAGGGCAAAATTACTGACATTCCTGAAATAGCCCCAGATTCCTCACATCCCAATAACCAAGAATCAAGTTCACTCACTTGTGAAGAGGACCCACTACAGCCTTCAGTTCTTTTGTTACCTTGACTTTTAGCTCATTGTCCTGTCTGACCTCTTCTTAAACCAAAGAGTAATGATTGCTGATTTGACCACTGTTCTCTGCGTATAAAGATGTCAGGGGTCAAGATGGGTAGCTATAGAGAATCCAACATTCCAGGAAAAAAAAAAAGCAAACTAAAAGAAAGCTCTATTGATGTGGTTAAATATTTAGATGTATAAAGACAGCCTGCACGTAAAAGTAATCTGAAAGAAAAATCAAAGAAAGTGAGAATCATAATTGACCCATTAAGGCTTAAGAGGTTTCAGAGATGACAACACACTCATATTATCTAAAAACCTAGAACTTTCTCAGGGTACTGGTGGAAGGGTGTGTTACCTAGCAATACTATGTATCAATTTGGAGTCTGAAGTCTCTTTTCCAATTCATCAAGAACCATACTTTTTAATAGTCCATAATAATAGTGATGCTCTTGATAATACTACTGATGATAAGAGTTCCGTCTTATGTGTTCTAAGTTTCAGAAAAGATGTGAAAGGGAGAAAAAATACTAAAAAATTCAGTCACTCAAAATATTAAAAGGAAAATTATTTAAGGAAAATTTTTAGCATTTAAAAAACAGCAAAACAAATATAAATAAGATACCTTACACTGGAAAGTGATTGTTACAAGCCCTTGTGCAGATGTATGTTTTCAATTCCCTTGGGTAAACACCAAGGAACAGGATTGCGTCATGTGTATCAGAAACTGCCATACTGTTTTCCAAGGTGACTCTATCATTTTGCATTCCCAAGAGCAACGTACGTGAATTCCAGTTGCTCTACACCCTAGACAACACTTGGTATTATTAGTGTAAAATATTTAAGACAATTTTGATTTATTATTTTCTGCAGCTACAAATGAAATCACAATGGTATCAGTAGTCCTGAGTTTCTTTTGGCCCACTTGCTTATCAAGAATCTTGTCTTCACGCCTGGCTTAGTACCTTTCAAGTGTTCTGTGTCTAAGTATTTCTTGGTACTCCTGAAGGGAATCTCCCATTTCTTGGGAACACGTGTGAGCCATAGTCTGTCCCCCATTATGTGCCTTGGACTCCCTCTGTGCCTCTGCTGGACCCACAGCCCACTGTCCCCCCATTCTCCATGCTGATGCTGTGTGAAAATGCCCGTGTTCACTTGGAGTGCTGTCTATCTCCAATGTTGCTGTCAGTTTCAACAACGTCAAAGGGGGCCAGGTTCCGTGTAGCAATGGGGACATTGGCTTTCCGCTCAAATCAAGGACTCTTGGGCTTAAAGTAGCACTGTTGTTGCCTGGGGTCTCACAAAGTCTCCCAGAAATCCAGCTCTTTAAGTTGCTGTTCTAATCTCACTCCTCAGGGAGCTTAACACCAGCCTAGGAGTTGGGGTGAGGAACAGCTAACAGGCACTTCTCTCTGTGATGTCTCTCCATGCTCTCTCAGGGTTGAGGGCATGGAAAAACTCAAAAAAATGTACAACCCCTCTCAATGTTCTTCCTCCACTTTCAGTCCCTAAAACAAAATATTCCATGCCTATGAACTCAAGACAAATGAATACTAAAAATAATAATCATTATTCACATTATTGTTTCTTAAAAATAGTTATCCCAGCCTACCAGTTCTGAATATTGATTGGCTATATTTGGGCACAAGTGGAATTCTCTACTTATCATCTTATAGTCCTGAAAATGTAGACAGGAAGTGGTCACATAGTAACGAAGGAAGTGGTTGCTGAACCCAGATACCATACCCTGAGGTCATCACTATAGAAGCTCCAGTAAATTGCTGATTCTGTATTCATCTATTCGGTCAAAGAAAATATTACCTCAGGGAGGCAGTCATCAGTCCATCCTGGTATCTGAATAAAGCAAATGATCAGATTGATCAACATGGCCACACCAGTGGCCCCCAAAGACTCTGTGCTGGAAGAGAAGTGTCGCAAGGTTTCTAGAAAGTATTTCTTAATAGTAATTTTGTGGCTTTGGGGTAAGATTTTAGCAAGAGAGGCTGTCATGGAACACTGAGAGACTTCTCAAAAGATATTTCTGGGAAGTGACTGGGAAGGTTAATGAAAATATGTGTATTTAGTTTTTGTCAAAAGGATCCTGGCATGCTCAGTAGGGGGTGTGCAATCCATCAAATCAAAGCATAATCAAAGGCATAACGTGAAGAAATATAATTATAACTTATACATACTCTTAGAGTCCAGACCTCACCCTTGCAACCTCCCACTTCAAACTCAAATGAAAACGAAAGCAAATCTGCTGTACCTCAGACAAAGCAGCATCAGATTTATGAGCGACAAATTTGGGGGGGGGGTGGGTCTGTGGGGAAGACTTAATTGTATGACTGAAGGACTCCACTGAGTAAACCACTCCAAGTATTATAGAATCCAGACCCAGGCCCTGTTAGCGTAATGCTCCCACTGATTTCCAGAAACATAACAATCCACCAGGGGAGAAAATGTTCTTTCACTCACTGAGGCTATGCTCCTTATTGATTACAATACAATTCTCACATACCTGGAGATAAAAATAGATGACACATATGGGGCGCCTGGGTGGCGCAGTCGGTTAAGCGTCCGACTTCAGCCAGGTCACGATCTCGCGGTCCGTGAGTTCGAGCCCCGCGTCAGGCTCTGGGCTGATGGCTCGGAGCCTGGAGCCTGCTTCCGATTCTGTGTCTCCCTCTCTCTCTGCCCCTCCCCCGTTCATGCTCTGTCTCTCTCTGTCCCAAAAATAAATAAAAAACGTTGGAAAAAAAATTAAAAAAAAAAAATAGATGACACATTTATTTTCTTTCTTTTAATAAATACTGTACTCTTCTTTTTCTCTAAATTTTAAGTAATCTTTACACCCAACGTGGGTCTCGAACTCATGACCCAGAGATCAAGAGTTACGTGCTTTACCAACTAAGCCAGCCAAGTACCACAGTAAATACTGTACTCCTAAGAAAATAACTCTCGGGGCACCTGGATGGCTCAGTCAGTTGGGTGTCCGACTCTCGATTTTGGCTCAGGTCATGATCCCAGGGTTGTGGGATCAGCCCGTGAGTCTGGTTCCATGCTGAGTGTGGAGCCTACTTGGGATTCTCTTTCTCCCTCTCTTTCTGTCCCTACCCTGCTCGCTTATGCTCTCTCTCTCTCAAATTAAAAAAAACAACAACAGCTTTTTTTTTAACTTAAAAAAAAGAAAAGAAGAGAAAAGAAATCTCTAATTTTGGTCTAGATTATCTTTCTGTTCTAAAAGACAGGTCGAGGGCGGTAAGACATACAATTTTTCACATTCCCAGGGGCCAGGTACCAAAAATCAAGCTCTCAGAAACAAGTCTTGGGAGAAGGGCAAAGAGTCGTGGGCAGTAAGAGAGAACATGCCTCACTGAAATGACATTATAGGGTCAATTGGAGGACAGACCTGCTGTGGGCTACCTAGAGTTGTCACAAAACCTGCTACCCTTGTGCCTTCTGGACCTAGCTTACTCCCTCTGCAATTCTAGTAGGCCCTGGGCGTTCCACCTGAGAAAGGGAAAGAAAGGTGATTTGACATCCAAAGACTACATCCCATGTCCTGCAAAGGTAAAGGGTCCATCAGAGAATCTACCAAGCGTCTGTGGTGAACATGTCTCAGGTGAAGAATTATCTCCTATGAACCAGGAGAGCCAGGAACTACAGAATCTGTGTCTGAAAACATCAGAGAAGGTTCCTGAACCACACTGGCTGCAACTCCACTCTGCCCTGGTAACTATTCAGGGACGACAACAGTAATTCTGCCAAGCAGTTTCGCCAGTGTGTAAGTAGACAGTCAACAATATTGCCATGGTGCATCTGTAGCCGTGATGGTCAGAGATCAGAGGCAAAGGCAGCTGCTGGTTAGTCCCGTTTTACCTCCACAAGTGGAGAGGGAGATGTTACTAATTCTACAGTCACTTCCTGGTAGCTTCCAAATTAAGACCGACTGTGTCCCTACAGTGATTTTTACTTGGCTGGCCTAGTAGAGATTTCTACCATGACTCTTCCAGAAATGACCAAGAGGAGATTAGAGAGGCTGTGATTACTAAGAAAATCTTAAAAGAAGGTTTTCTAAGTCAGTCTGTGCCCAGGCACCCCGCCCCCCTGCCACCAACCCCACTCCAACACATACATACATACACATATGCAGAAAGTCCATATGCCCACCAGCAAGGACAAGGAAAACCTTCCTGTAGCCAATCTTATTTGGGAAGATTGTCACCTATATTCTTCATACTCAACCTCTTCTCCTTTGCCAAGTGTTGCTTCAGTGAATTTTAAATATGGTACCAGGATATCATCTTGGAATTGTAAAGGGACCAGATTGTTTAAAATAGAGGCTCAAAGAAGAAAGCAAAGAGAAGGATGGAATGGACTACTGAGGAAATAAATCCCTGACCCACGTAGTCAGAGTGGGCTAGGCTGCAATTTTCTCCTCAAAAATATGCAACACTAATTGCCTCCACCCAAAGTAATTTTCCAAGCAGCAAATTAAGAAGCTTAAAAAGAAATAAGCCTCACTCAGTGTGGATTAGTAGATGAGCAACTCTGTAGTGTAAGATCCTGATTGATGCGATAGAGAGTTAAATGGGAGAGCTGGGGGTGGAGCTGGTACTTTCTCGGAAATGATGAGGGAGCAGCCCCTCCCCCTCAAGTGCAAAGGAGCAATTTGGGGGTTTTATGCAAGCCTCACTAAGGAGGAGGTTTATGTAAGTCAGAGGATTTTCTAGGCAGCCCAGTCAGGGCCACTTGAAAAGCACCGCGGGCTGCTCCTAAAGACATTGCCATCCTGCAGATTTGGGTCAACAGCATTCAAATGGAGAGCTTGGGATTCTGCCTGTTGATCTTAAAGGGGTTGGTTGATCAAGTTTTTCTCAGAGACTCATTCTGCCTCATCCTCATGCAGTGTAGTACACTAAGAGATAAAAGAAATTTTGAAAGGACTATCTCAAGGGGCGAATTCTTTTCTGCTTTTTGGGCATTCCCTTCCTGGTGCTTCTCTGTTCTCTAGTTCCCATAAGTGTAGTCAGAATGATCAAGGCTAACACTTAGAGAACACTCATTTTGTGGCAGGGTTTGTGTGTGCCTTGCATTTACTTTCTTAACTTTTACAACCCCACCATGTAGTAAGTATTATGGTTATACCCAATTTACAGATGGGAAAACTAAGACACCAGAGACCTAAGTAACCCGCCCACAGGTTCATAGCTAGAGAAGAGATTTATGCAGAGCTTGAGGTCCTGACCATCATGCGTGTTTATATATCTCTATCTTTGACCTCCCAGGATTCTCATCTGCCCCGGTGGAATCGAGTTGCTCTCTTCATGAACACCCACCCACATCTTTAGTCCTTTTCTTGGCCTTCATGAGCTTGCATTCTCAGTGATGGATCTGTCTGCTGCTGCTGAAAGTGAACTGAAGCTCACCCATCTAAATCCAAATACCACTTTTCCCCTTAAACTTGCTTCCTATCTTTAAAATATTTTTTAAAAACTTAAGTATTTATTTACTTATTTGAGAGGGACAGAGACAGCATGAGTGGGGGAGGGCAGAGAGAGAGGGAGAGAGAGAGAACCCCAAGCAAGTTCTGAGCTGCCAATGCAGAGCCCAATTCAGGGCTCGAACTCACCAAACTATGAGATCACGGCCTGAGCCAACACTAAGAGTCAGATGCTTAACCAATTGAGCCACTCAGACACCCCTAAAACATTTTTTTTTTCTTGAGAGAGAGAGCACGGACAAGAGCATGCTCGAGTGGGGGAGGGGGAGACAGAGAGGGATAGAGAGAGAGTCCCAAGCAGGTTCCATGCCCAGCTAGGAGCACCCAACTGGGGGCTTGATCCCACAGCTCTGGGGGCATGACCTATTTGAAATTCAAGAGTCGGACACTTAACCAACTGAGCCATCCAGGTGCCCGTATCTTTAAAGCTATTATTTTGTGATTTTTTTTAAGTTTATTTATTGATGTTCAGAGATAGAGAGTGAAAGAGAGAAATACAACGGGGGAGGGGCAGAGAGAGCGAAAGAGAGAGAATCCCAAGCAGACTCCGCGGAGTCCAACACAGGATTTGGAACCCATGAACCGCGAGATCATAACCTGACCGAAACCAAGAGTCCAAGGCTTAACTGACTGAGCCACCCAGACGCCCCTTATTTTGTGATTTTTAAATGAGACTATATGATTAATAATAAAAGCTAGCACTTGGTGAGTGCATGCTATGTGCTAGGCACTGCTCTGAGCACTTCATATGTACTAACTCATTGATTCCTCTTAACCACCTCATGAAGAAGGTGCTATTATTACTAATCCCATTTTACAGAAAAGGAAACAGAAGTTACAGCTACTTAGTGGGTTGGGAAGCCAGGTTTGGGCTCAAGCATTTTGGCTCAGTGCCCATGCTCTAAATACTGAGCCCTACTGTCTCCCAATGTATCATCAGCCTCATTGATCCCCTCTCCCATGATCAAAACCCTGGTGTCAGACACGATTTTTCTCTCTTTCTCTCTCACCAATCATCAAATCATTTTCTTACTTCATCCTAATATCTTCTTGTATACACCCATGAAGTCACAGACTCTCACTGGTCCTTGCAAGATCCATCTAGGCCACCTCCCGATCGGCTGCCTCCCTCCAATCTCTTCCTTTCCAGTCTATCCTAAGTGCTGTTCCCACCTCAGTTTTCCTAAAACACTGCTTTGTATGCATCATACCCTCCCCCCCCCCCCCAAAATCCTAAATATGTTGCTTACCAAATGAAGTTCAGATTAAAAAAAATTTTTTTTTTAACGTTTATTTATTATTGAGAGACAGAGAGAGACAGAGTGTGAGCATGGGAGGGGCAGAGAGAGGAGGAGACACAGAATCTGAAGGAGGCTCCAGGCTCTGAGCTGTCAGCACAGAGCCCCATGCGGGGGCTGAAACTCACAAACCCAGGGAGACCTGAGTCGAAGTCAGATGTTTAACCGACTGAGCCACCCAGGCGCCCCTGAAATTCACATTTTTTATTTGAATCTCCACAATCTACAAAAAGTATCAATTATGGCCCCTTGGGTCATATTCACTCACTACCTGTTTTTGTTTACCTCATGAGGTAAGAATGTTTTTTTAATGATTTTTAACGGAAGGAAAAAATCAAAGGAATGATATTTTGGGACAACATGAAAATGACATAAAATCAAAAGTTCAGTGTTCCAAAATAAAATTTCATTGGCATCTGTCTACTTTTATTTTTTACTCTTGGTCTGTGGCTGCTTTTGAGTTACAACGGCAGCACAGAGTAGTTGCAGTGGAGAACGTCAGGCCTGCAAAGACTAAAATTACTCTCTGGCCCTTTTCATAAAAAGTTTGCCAGTCTGTATTAGAAACCATATTTTTCCACTCAGTCTCCACTATGCCACTACCAGTGTTCTTACTGGTCTTTGAAGATCTATCAGGTACTTTTCTGTCTTAGGACTCTTTGTTTGTTTCCTGCTTTTTTCATCCTTTGGCTTAGAGCAGAGATTTGGCAGAGTTGTTTTTTTTGTTTTGTTTTGTTTTGTTTTGTTTTTTTGTGAAGGTCTAGATGGCCAATTCAAACGGAACCCTCCTGATTTGCTAACTAGGGAATAAATAGCACAAATACTTTGTGCCCCCCTTCCCAATATCCACTAGAACCAAATGTAAATATACTTTAAATAGCAGAAATTACACCTCTAGGTATATACTCAAGCGAAATGCTTACAGAGGTGCACCAAAAGTCATGCCTGCAAATGTTCGTTGCAGCCATGAATTCATAAGAACCAAAAATTAGACAAGACCTAGACCTCAAATGCCACCGGTAGTAAAAATGTAAATATACCACAGTACATTGAAAGAATACTGTACCACATTAAAAAAGAGCCAAGTACTGTTATATACAATGACATGTATCAACATATATAAACCCCATACACATAATGGCGAACAAAAAAAAAAAAAAAAAAAAACCAGACACAAAAGAGTACGTGATTCCATTTATTATGAAGCTCAAAATCGCATGGGACGATCCACGATGTTAGGAGTTAGGCTAGTGGTATCACAGCTTGGATTGCCCAGGAGGCCCGAGACGTGTGTGCAGGAAGCTTCATGGGGAGTGCTCTGGGGTCAGCGCTTGGGAGGGAATGAAGGAAAGCAGATAGGGCAGAGGGAGAGGGTGATGGGTGATGAAGTGCCAACTTCAGCTAACCTAAAGGGGAGCTCTCAAACTGCTGTGTTCATCAGAGTGTTGAACTGGGTTGAGGGGTCAGGTCTCCACACTCCCACACCGCTCCCCCCCCCCCCGGCAATCACCGGACCTAAGAGGCTCTTAGGAGAGTGCATGAACTTGGGTAAGCCTCCCTTCAGCCCGAGGAAGTCTTAGAGGGAAACTAAGCTGAGAGTTATTTGGCCACCAACACTCCCAGTAGCTGGGGGGAATGAATGCTTCATATCTGGAGGGGTTCTGGGTGTCACCCCCACAGGATCCACTGCTAGTGGTTACTTCTCAGCAGGGGTAGTAACTGGAAGGGGGCACTGAAGCAGAGGTCTTCTGGGGTACTTGGCGATGTCTTGTTCATCCAAATGAGGTTTATAAGGGTGCATCCGCTTTAGAAACATTTACAAACTTATATGGCTTTTGCACGGGTCTACATTATATTCTATGCCAATTAACAAGGTTATTTAAGAAGGAAAGGAAGGAGTGAACAAGGATGTCAAAAGCACCTGAGAACTCAAGAAGGACCAGGAATGCAAAATGTTCCCTGGGTTTCAGAGCAGGGTACCCCTAATGGCAATTGTCTCAGGGTGACAGTGAGGTTAGAAGGGCTGAGGGGTGAGAAGGAAAGGGATGGAGAGAGTGCAGGGGTGACACTTTTGAGATGTTTGCCTGCAAACTGGTGGTGGCTTGAGGAGCAAGAAGGGGCCAGTAAGGATTTTCTTTTAAATGGAAAATACTTGAGCCTCTTAAAGATCTGGTGGGAAGCAGCCAGTGAGAGGAACCGGTTGTATATACTGGAAAGATAAGGGGTGGTTGGTGGGGTATGGTTCCTAGGAATACAGAAGAAAATGGGGTTCAAAGCACGGGGTGGTGCTTTATATACAAGGAGGGCATCTCTAACTTCTGACTGCACCCACTATTCAGGCCACTCATCTGGTCCCTAGCACCTGATGCCTCGTGTTGTTATGCCTCAATTGATATGTAAGATTTTTATCTTTTTAAAAATCTCACTTATTTATTTTGAAAGAGAGAGCGAGTGTGAGTATGCAAGTGGGGGAGGGGCAGAGAGAGAGAGAGAGAGAGAGAGAGAGAGAGAATTCCAAGCAAGCTCCATGCTCAGTATGGAGCCCAAGGCGGGTCTTGATCTCGCCCAACCGACTGAGCCGAAGTCGGACGCTCAACCGACTGAGCCACCCAGGCGCCCCCCGACTGATTTTTCTCTTTCGATAAAATTCTCTTGAGGACCACGAGCATGAGCCCTTGCAACCCCACCGGTCACTTGGCACAATGCTCTGTATGCTGTAGGGGTTCCATAAACATGCTATGGCAGTGGATGACGGCGATGATGATAGAAATAGGAACAAAAAGGGAGCTTATCCATTTGTTCAGATCTGATATGGCACTTAAGGCAGGATACATTCAGGAGAATTCCCTCTGAATACACTGACTTTTTTCAAATGTTTGCTTTTATTGGCATAGTGCATGCATCTGAGGATGGGTTGGAAGGGTCAGGGCAGTGAGCAAAGTGGGCGTCCCAAGTTAGGCAACTAGGATTGGGTATAATTCTCTTGTTTCAACTCCTTAGCAGGACTATGACACTTCCCTTTCTTACTCTTTCGAGCGCCTTCACAATGTGGAGAAAACACATTCCGAGAACTTCAGCAACTTGTCCAAGGCCACACAGCTGTGGATGGAAGCATGCCTAGCACTCGGGTCTCCTTCCCCAGCAGCTCTGTAGCCAGTCTGCCTCCACTGACCATGTGCTCCAGATGGATTGCACATGCTGGGGTGTGAACATGCTGGGCCAGGAAATCTGAAATGTGTGTTTGATCAGTGAAGGCGAGGGCTTGGTCCTTGGTGAAAACTCACTTTTCCCTTGGACTTGTCTCTCCAGACATATTTGTATTATGATGACAATTAGTAATTACACGGAGTCTTTCAACCTCAAAGACCTCAAACCTCTTCTAGATTGTAAATAGACTCGTGCCTTCTGTTTGGCTGCATGAGTCATTCTGCAGAGCCCGAGCATCATGGAGGTGGCTACCTGTTGGGCGTCCGCTGCTGGAGTCTGGGTAGAAAATCCCAAGCACAGAAAGGAAGATCTGTAGGTGAAATCTTTAAACCACGACTCTCTGGATTTATTGTCCCAGACGTTCCAGATCATAACATTTCAAGCAACAGTGTTCAACATAGTTTGATTGCAGATCACAGTTCATTTTCTCCTTGCCTTTTCTTTATGTCAGAAATATTACAATTAAGTGAAAAATGAGCGCTCTGTATTTTCTCTGGTTAGCTGAATCTAACTGCCTCTCTCTTTGTTAACCCTTTCTTTCCTACTAACTTCGTATCCTTTGGCTTTTTCATTCTGCAATCTAGTAAGGATGATCTATGAGGAAGGCACAACAGACTCAGACAAAATGCTACTTTCTGGAGCAGATGCTGGGAAGATTCCCTCCACGCACGTTTGAGTTCCCGCGTAGCTGAGACGGACAGTTCTGGCATGTGGACAGTTCCCACCTCAAGCATGTAGACCCTCTGCTTCTATTCAGCTTCTTTCTACCTGAGGGCTTTCTAGGGCAACAAGGGTGCATCTCGGCCCTTACAGAACAGTGCAGAAGTCTTATGAATTGACTATTCCTTGGGGGAATCCTCAATAATAAGCCAGTAGAGTCCGAGGATAAGTAGCCCCGGGTTGCAAAGAAGCCAAGCAGCATTGTTGAGATGTGAATACGGGACGTCCAGCTTCAGAGTGTTCTCTTCCTCAGGACACTGTGACACGTTGCATACCCATGGGACTGGAAGATCAGGGAAAGCTTGGTGGAGGATGGAGCACTGGCCTTGGAGAAGTAGGTGGGAGGTAGGTGTTTAGAAACAGAGGCAGGCGTCTCACCTAAGTGGTAGGAATCTATGCTGGATGCCAACACACTCTGAGACTATCTTCTGCTTCTTCGGTCTTTAAGTTGACGTCACTAAGCGGAGGACTCAGTTTCCATTTGAGAAAGGATAAATTAATAAAAGGTACTGTTTTTTTCTAGTTTTCTTCTTCTTTTTCTTCTCCATGATGCTCTGCTGCAAGATGCAAAGGTTTGGGGCGATTTGACTGAAGGGCACGAGAGACAATACATTCTGGGAAGGCAGGATGTACTTCCAGTGGAAATCCCCATGCAGGACACATATTCCATCTGTCTGCTGAAGCACAAAGATGAATGGCATGACAGGAGGGCAAGGGAGACGCTTCTAAAGCATCGAAACGCTTGAAAGCGGAGAATCTTGTAGGGCTTAAAAAAGACTTTTATCTCTCAGATTCATTTCTCCAGGGAGCATTCGCTGCCCTCAGACTTAATATCACCCTTGAGTGGCCGGGATGCAGCAACTGGTAAAACTATTTTCACTGTCTCTGCAGAGCCCCTGTAGCACCAAGAGGCCAATCCCTCAAAAGAAGGCATGCAAATGGCAGTTCCAACTTGCAAGAGGCAGCAAGAACTGTGCGGGAATCACAGGTGTATTTTACAAGCTTTGAGTTGATCCTTGCAGAAGGGCAAGGTCTGAAGGCTTCTCAGGTATCAAAGCTGTGTTCTATGCTGCGGGGCCCAGAAAACATTGATGTGGCGTTTATCTGCGACTCACTCGTGACTCCAGGTTCCAAGCCACGGTCACCAATTGCTTAATTACTTTTGCGTGGCTCCTTCTGCTCCCTCCTTTCCGTTTGATGCAGCCAGGAATTATAACCCTGATCGTTCCAGGCTGTTTCTTGAACATTGATGTGTTTCCCTTAACTGGAAATATGCAGCGCAGCCGCCTCCCTTCTGGGACTGGAAGATGAGATATTTTGTAAGCTCGTCTCATCCTCCGAAGCACACGGGGGGTGGGAGGGGGGGGGACCCTTTCTCTGACCCTTCCCACACACTGTCCTCCTCCTCTGAATGCACAATCACTTCCTCCCGAGTCCCACTCTCACCCCCAGAGTGATAAAGAATGAAAACCTTGCCCCGGGATGAGTTTCCCCGCTGTGAAGCATCTCTTGAATTTTAAATTTACGACAAATGTATTCAATTCTCAAGATTCACAGAAATGATAGGCCACGAACTCTGCATGTGTATGAATGCAAACACAGTCGAAATGTACATTTTAATTGACCAAGAGTACAATTCTGAGTTCCTATAAGATAATTCTTTTAGCAAGGCACAGTGTGGGCTGGGGCCCAGGCATGGCCGGCTTTGCCATCACAGGAGCCAGATGGCCAGTGGCCAAGTCTTCTGGTAGAGCGCTGGGGAAGTGACCCCAGAGCAGGGGCCCCAGACAGGGAGAAGGCCAAGTGCTGCTTTCTGGGAACTGTTTACAAACCTTCTCCTGCCATCCTGCTGCAGCTGCTGGGGCACATTCATCTACCCAGGCACCGGGGCCTTGCTTTGTGCCTGCTGGACATTTGTCTTCCGGACAAGCTCGCATCGTGTAGGTTCAATGGGGTAAACCCAGGCAAAGCCTCACCCTGGTAACTGCCAGCCAGTGACTTCAGTGTCTCTACTTTTGGAGAAGAAGCCTGTGAAAACCTGTGCTCCCTTCCAAGATGCAGTTCATTTTTCTTCTTTCTAATGGGGCTGAGGAGCGGGGCAAATGAATTCTTCTTTGCAGAAGGCCCTTCATGTGGCTGCACTCTGGGAAACGTTGGTATAGGCTTGGCTCTGACACCACATTGTCTGTTTTTCTCTTCCACCCCTTCCCCCGCTTCTCAAAACAATATTCATCACTTATTTTCCTTTTCCTCTTATTTTCAAAAGCGCATGACGCCAACATCACAAAAATTTAACGAAAGTCTAAGCGAGGGGCAAGACAGGCCATCCACAATGCCACCACCACCATCAGCCAGGCTGCGTCCAGGTTTTTGTCAGCCTATTCACCAGAGCCATATGAATATGTAACTTTACTGGCATAATTATAGCAGAGATACATTAAAACTTTTTTTTTTTTTTTTTAAGTTTTGAGAGAGAGACAGAGTGCAAGTGGGGGGTGGTCAGAGAGAGAGGGAGACACAGACTCTGAAGGAGGCTCCAGGCTCTGAGCTATCAGTACAGAGCCCAACGTGGGGCTCGAACCCAGGAACTGTGAGATCACGACCCAAGCTGAAGTTGGACACTCAACTGACTAAGTCACCCAGGTGCCCCGCAGAGATACATTTTTGCATCCATTTTTTTTAACTGAACATTATATGGTGAGCCTTTTTCATGTCACCACATAGCATTTATATTTATCTTTCTATTCACCATTCTGTTGGACAGATATAATGTAACTGATTTAACCATTTTCCTACACTTCATCAATATGAACAGCTTTCAGCTTCTTGCTGTTATAGGAAAGCACTATTCTTTTTCCCATTGGGATTATTTCCTCGTGATGACTTCCCAAGAGTTTCTTCTCTATTTTTGCTTTGGATCCAGAGGTCAGTGCTATTTTCCTGTTTATATCAATGTCTTCCTTGGTCTGACTGAAGGCTGGCAGTCTGGGTGGGAACTTTCTCCCCTGATGTCTTGGGTCGTGGGAGATGGACAGGGGTAGAAGAGGGGGCAGAGGCCTTTATAAGAAAGTGGAGAAAACTCACTGTGCAGCTAATTAGAAAGTGCCATGAAGCAAGTCCAAACTTTATGGCTTTCCTAGAATTGATGACGGTCTCTAACCAGGCCTGCCTGTTCTCTTGCAGGTGTGTGCAGCCTTCGAGACCATATGGTTTTCGGCTGCCCTGGGCCTCATTCTTTGTTTAGCCCGTGATCTTGTAACTGAATATCAGTTAATAACTTTTCATAATAATGTAGCTTGGATCAGCTTTGAGGTCCAAAAAGAGGCCCTGTACAAAGCTCTGTTTTTCCCAGACTCCTGCCGCCTCTCTGGCACACCTGCCAGGAGATGTGGGCCCCATGGCCGTCTCCAGGGCAATAGTAACATCCTAAGTTCACGGAGGGCCAGCTGCACATTCAACAAGTGGAGAGGCCAGGGCACGGAGCTCATTCGTCAGCAGGAACTTGTCTCCATTGGGATCTGCTACTAAGGTGGGGGTCCTGTGACTTAAAAAAAGGGAGGGGGCAGGGCTTTTGACTAAAAGCTATTTTAAAGCC
This sequence comes from Panthera uncia, assembly GCF_023721935.1. NCBI lineage: Eukaryota > Metazoa > Chordata > Mammalia > Carnivora > Felidae > Panthera > Panthera uncia. The sequence continues at coordinate 54,000,788 of NW_026057577.1, read as the reverse complement.
GTTTACAATACCCAGGCAGTGCCTGACTTAGGTGAATTGATTTACAGGCTCTCCTGAGAGGCCTGAGGTCCCCTGGGATCTTGAGATCAGCCCAGGTCAGCCCTGTAACCAAAGGAATTCTACACTCTTCCCATGAGCTGGGGGATTTCACCCTCTTTTGTCCCCCCACACCCACTCACCTTCCCCTTACGGGGTCCTGCCATTTTTCCCACTGTCTCCTCTCCCTGGATGGGAGGGATCCTGTATGGCTGCAATCTGCCTCCCCCCTTGGCCCCCTGAGCCTTCACACTCCAGCCAGATGTCCAGTGGTACTTGTGGGCTCCATTGGCCAGCAGTGCCAGGGAGATGGGTGTGCCTTTGATCCTACTGGAATCTGTCTGATCATCAGAATCACCAGGAATACTCTGCCTGGGCCTCACTGCAGACCCACTGAATTGAAATTTCTCAGGTGAGTGCCAGAGATGTCCTGGACTCATTCAGAAAAGCAGTCATGGCAGTAACTGTCTTCGTGAGCTTGTGCTTTGGTGCTTCATGTAAAGCGAGAACATTGCCACTTGACACACTATGTCCTTCCCACTATTACGAAGCAGAAAAGCACCCCTTGAAAACCGTCTGCCAGAGATGGGGCAAGGGAGGCAAGAAACTCTGTTCAGCTTGGCAATTACCTGGGAAGGGAGAGATGGGCCCAGCTGAAGCCACAGACAGATGGGTAGATATACCCTGAAGCCCTGAGCAGCAAACAAAGTGATGGGGCATAAGTCTGGGGTGTGGGGGTGTCTAGGACCTTGCCTGGAAGGATGTCCTCACCCCTTAAATGTTCTCATCCACTAAGCTGGACCTGTGCCAACCAGACATCCCAGCACCCAAGGCCTGAGAGGGAACAGAGCAAGCGTGGGTTTGGATTTTTCGTCTTCATTCATGCCATGTCCCAGCATCCAGCACAGAGCCTGGCCATGCTTAATCAAGACTTGTTGAATGTTAAACTCTAATAATTATTTATTTAAGTATTTGCAGTCATCTACTGGAACTGTACTAACCATTTTGCTTGTATTATCTCATTTAATTTTTACCACCCTAGAGGGTAGATACTGTTATTATCCCCATTTCAGGGATGAAGGCGAGGCTGACTGAGATCAGGCAATTTGCTAAAGGTCTCATTGCTAGGACGAGAAGAGTTAGGATTAGATCCCAGGCCATGGGGGTCCTGCTTTCTCTGTTCATGGCCGTGTGGCTGGCAGATTTTGTTCTAAGAGTCAGCCCCTAAACTAAAAAATGTCGTGAATCACATAGGCTTTTGTTAGTCTCCTTAGTGCCTGATCCTAATGTGGGACATTATCCCTATGGAAAAATGTTCTCATCATTCCAAACATGAGGCTTAGGGAGATCCTACTGGAGCCTAGCCAATGGATGAAGGGCAAAGTACAATTTGGGGTCCTCAGTATTCCTAAATGCTATCATCCTGGATGACATTCCCAAGGAATAGAACGAAAAGGAAACTTTTAATTAAATACTGTGCTGATTCTTAGAACATCCACTCTCCATTCCAACCCCCTTCTCTCTCCTTGATATAGCTCTAGGGACAACTCAGAGGTCAGTCTGATTCGGGTTAAGACCTGGGTGTGGTGGGACAGAAGTCAAAGAGAGATTGCTCCCCCACCAGTCTAAGCGTCTATGCTATTTCCTGAGTGATTCAGCCAAATTTGGGGCTGAACTTGCTCCAACTGGCCTCGTAGGCCTTTCTAGTGGGAGTCCAAATCCTCACAGATGCACTGGATCCAGCCAGCACAAATGCCTTGGGGACCTTCCAATAGGGACTTGGGGGCATAGGCAGAACACTCTACCATTTCTTCTAGACATGAGAAAAGCTCGAGGACAAATGCCAGGGCAAAAAGATTGTCCATTTTGCTCTTTTCCACTCCAGGTCGAACACATCCATCTTCTTCAGTCTCCCGTGGGCCAGTGGGAGGGAGACGTACTGGAGAAACCACTCACAAAGCATTGCAATGAAGCAAGCAGAATTGACAGACACATTACAAGGGAGAGATAGCTCAGCCTTCAGAAATAATTTAGAAAACAGGATGTGAGAGGGAATGAATCTAAAACTATGTATGTGGTGTGGAGGGTAGAAATTCAGGCAGGCGTGGAAACATTTCCAAGTCGGAAGGGGCAGACTTTTGCTCCCAAAGCAACACCACCAGAGACAACAGTGACTTCCTGGCAATACAATTTTCCTCTTATGTTCATTTAAAACCCTTTCTTCATTCTAGTTAGCAATCATGAGTGAATGCTTGTTGGTCTCAGGGTTATATACCAGCCTAAAAATATTGGAAGAGACACTGGTTTATGTTGTAAACATATAGACTCTTCAAAAGAGAAGCGCGCGCGCGCGCGCGCGTGTGTGTGTGTGTGTGTGTGTGTGTATGTTTGTGTCATGCAGTGTGGTGGGAGGTATTGTGAGTACCCTGGAGGGAAGACTTCTGACTTCCACTTATTTGGTGAAACAGCACAGTATAGGTAGGTAAACAGCAAATATCCCTCAATATGATTCTCCTAGTACATGTTTTCCGCCACAGATGAAGTCAGCAGACATCATAAGTTGGAGAAAGAAAATGCTAGATGACAAGGGTTCTTGGGATTTATAAGAAAATGATACCTGTGTTCATCTTGAATTCCCCGGAAACATGATTGGTGTTTTATGCAGACAGGAACATGGAATGTTACACAAAGGATCTGGATAAGAAGGACAACATTCTTAAGAGCTGGCCAGCACATCTATACCTGCTCTTAGTTTCAGTGCAGCTAGCCTATGACACTGTCACAGTGGAGCCCCATTACCTCCAACTGTTGGCACTGGGCTGAGGCTGATGCCTCTTTTCCCACTGGGACAACAGGAAAGCATTGACCTGCCCAATGCAAGGTGAGGTTGCAAAAAGAGCAAACACTGGAAAGTACTAACCAACCCTACCTGCTCAGTCTTCTGTCAATATCCAACAACCTCATATCTCCAATGGGTTTCTCTTTGGTTTTGTGTAAGGCTCTGGGATCCTCAATTTCCCTCTCACTTCCCATCATTGTTTAGAATTGAGTTTACTTTGCCATATTGCTCAGAACAGGTAAAGATTTTTACTTTTGATTATATATTTCTTAACCAGCCACGTTATGAAGCTATCTTATTTGGTCTAATTATCTGTCAAGATTTGGAGCCATTAGGTGATTCTCTTAGTATTACAGGAAACTCTGATAATCTTATTTATTTTCATTTTGAATGTAGTTCATTTTATATAGCACAACAGTATAGCTGTGGGGTTCCATAGTCTTTCAATTCAGAGTTTAATTGGAATGTTACAGCATCACCAGAGCATGCCATTGTGTGGATCTTACTTTCTTAACTAATTTGTATCTTCTGATTAGAAGTCTCAAGTCTTTCTGCGAGGACATTATTACTATCCTTTCCTGGGGAAAACATGTCTTCCTGCACTTGCCCTTTGTGTCTCTTATAGGTTGATGCATCGTATAATTTTCTTTATCCTTTCCCTGTGAAGAGTGGACAAATCATCTTATTATCCTCATTTGTGAGTTTGGTATCTAGCTTGTTCTGTATTATCTGTCTTGCCTTCATTAAATCTTGAATTTGCTAACTTTTAAGATTCTGAAAGGAATCTATGATAAACTCAGGTTATGTCTTCTCAGATCTCTACCTGTCCATGGGTCTCATATTTTTGGTAAGTGTTTTCCCCGTTTCTTAGGAGTGCAAGTCATATTTACTCTGAATCTTAAGAATAGTCCTTTGTTTGGAACAACTTTGTCTTTTTATATGTCTAGTGATCTGTCTTCCTTCCTCCCTCCCTCTTCCTTCCCTCCTTTCCTTCTCAACCACAGCAGGAAGTCTATGCATGTCTAATATTAGATGCTGAGATAGATTTTCTCAGAGTTTTTGTAGGTACTCGTCCAAATATTTTAGTCCCAGACTAAAGAGGAATATTGAGTTTAAACTTTCTCTAGTATAATTAAACTGAGATTCTCATTGTCTATGAAGCACAGGGAGGGCACAAGATCGGAGGCAGCCACGGGCCGGTGTTACGATTCTGAAAAGAATTTCCTGTGCATATGTGTTGTGGCACACTAAAATTAACCGCTCTTGTTTCTATCTGAGGTGGATGCCCACTTGAATAGATGGTTGACACAATTTCCCATTTTACCTGGTTCTTCAATACACATCAGGTGAGCTTCTTCATGTGTGGGGTAGGGATTTTCCTCAAACTGTTTGACCCTCAGCTCACCCTAACTCCTATCTTCTGTCCTATGGACCTTGAAGGGATACTTTGGCTTTGTTAGTGATCACAGGCACTTCCTCCAGTTGTGTTTTTCTGTCATAAATTTGACAGACTGTATTTGCAAAACAGCCACAAGCCATCCTCATTCAGAAGGATACGTCTCCTCATAACACAAAAGGACAAGGAGTTTCCTTCCCCCTTGAACATAACTTGGCCTCTAGGAGTAGAACGCGGTGGAGGTGACACTAAATGAGTTCGTGGGCTAGGACAGAAAAGGCGATATAGCTTCAGCCTGGTTTTCTCTTTCCCTTTATCTCTCCAAACACCTTGGGAGAGGTTTGCTGCCCTGAAGCCTCAGGGCTGGAGATACAGTGTGGAGCGACCACACAGAGATAGAATGTTCCAGGACCCTCGGGCTTCCCAGTCTCCACCACTAGACCTGTGAAGGAGTGAGCCTTCAGATGATTCCATGTTCCAGCCCTTGACACCCAGTGCAGCAGAGATAAGCTGATTCTGCCAAGCCTTGCACCAAATGCAGATCCATTAGCAATGTTGTTTTAAGTCACTGAGTTCGAGGTGCTTAGTCACTCAGCAGTAGATAAATGGAACACATGTTAACTTACAGGCAGGGACTTGTTCCATCCCATTCCATTTTTATATATTGGGGATGTTTTTCAAAACGTCTGGCCTTTCACGTTACCCTTCCCTGTCTCATACTAGTAAAGACATTGTTATTTATTTTATTTCTTATTTAAATCACTTTAAAAGACTTAACATTTGTATTCTCGTTGGTCATTTCATTAGAATTACAGGTAAGAAAATAAGAATGTGGCCTCCAATTGCCGCTTTGAACAGAAACTTGGGGTTTTGTTTCCAAGCAGGAGGCTGGGTGATATCCGGAAGTACACATCCTTTACTCCCGTGTTCAGAGTGAATGAGTTTATCACATCAGCTGTTGGCATTTAGCGACGCCCAGCTCTGTTGGACTCTTTGGCCCTGACTGTGTGTAGTCGTGACAGTAATTTATAATTTAGGAGGATTTCTGCCCGCTCATCTGCTTGAGAGCAGAATAAAATACTTCTAAAAGTTAATCTATCAAGGCAGCTTGGCACCAAATAACCAGAGCAGAGTGTTACCTAAGGATAAATAAAAGTCATAATGCTCTGCTTTCATGTGGAATCAACAGTTCCATAATCACCAAAATCTGTTAACAGAATGTCAGCACCAAAATATTAAAATCCCTAAAAGATCGCAGTTGTGTTAAATTGGTAATAAATCATCGATCATCTTCCATCTGAGTTGGCAGATGATTTTTAATGTTTTTTTTTCTTGACCAAGCTGCATTACAGAGTGACTCTCACTGCCCTCGCGTCCTTGTTGGTTTCCAGAAGTTGAGCCCTGGAAACTTTTTTCTCTTCTTCCTGATTGGTACTTCTTTCTCATGTTCCCTCCTTTTATGAGGACATCTCAACAGGATGCAGACCATTTAAGTCTTTGGGGGAAATAACCTCTCAATAGTTAAGAGGAGGAATGGGTGTGGAGGAGAATCACCTGGCAGGATGGAAAGGGCACAGACTCTGAGATTAGACTTGGGATTGGACTGTGGACACTGACACAGTCTTGTGATCTCGGGCTGTCAGTTTCTTTATCTGAAGAACAGGCATAATCAGATGCATTATTTGTGGGCTGTCATGACAGAGTACCCCAGACTGGGTGGATTAAACAACAAAAATGTATTTTCTCACAGATCGGGAGGCTACGAGTCCAAGAGCAAGGTGTTGGCAGAGTTACTTTTTTTCTGAAAAGCCTCTCTCCTTCGTTTGTAGACATTCATCTTCCCCCTGTGTCTTCACACTCTTTCCTCTGTGCATGTCTGTGCCCCAATCTCTTCTCACAAGGACACTCATCATGTTGGATTAGGCCTACTATAATGACCTCATTTTAACTTAATTGCCTCTTTTAAGACCCTATCTCAAAGCACAGTCACATTCTGAGGTTAGGGCTTCAACATATGAGTTTTTGGGGGGACACAGTTCAGCCCATAACACACATCAGCCCTAAAGAGATAATATAAATCAAGTTTCTTCTCCCAATTCCAGAATCCTTTGTTCTTGGTAGAAGAAGAGAATGCATCTCCTTTACCCTCAATCTAATTTTCCATCTTTTTTCTTTCTAAGAAATTATTTGTGAGAAATGATAGATATGACTTCATTAGTCTCGAATGGAATTCTAACCATTTTCCTCCTCTCTCGGAATGAGGATATGAACTGGAGTAGCTGCCCTGAGACTAGGAGGTGAGCTTGGGCTTGGAAATCCCTTAGAAGGTGGAGGAGTGAAAAACAGGGTATTATAGCTGACTGAAGTCAGGAGCACGGCTGGTGTCAGCACATGCTCATAAATCCGTGTTTGAGAAACTAGGAGAGGGAGGAGTGGACAGGATTGGAGTGAGTATGGAGGCAAGTGTTATGTGATAAAGTCAGATGACTACGCAGGAGGTAGATCATGGACAGTTTAACAATCCTCTGTAAGAGTTTGGAAACTTTTCTAACTGATCATGGAGAGCCATGATCTAATTTGCATTTTCAAAACCCTGATGTTGCTTAAAGAAAGCGCTGTAGGGGCAGGGGCAAGTGTAAAAGAAGAAAGCCCATTTAGAAGACCAGCGATTTACTAAAGGAAGTAGTGACCTGGACTAAGGAGGTGGCATTGCAGAGGGAAGAAATGTACCTTGGGAGTAGAACCAACAAGATGTGTTGATTGTTTGGAAGCAGCGTCTGAAGGGTAGGAGAGGTCAAGGATGACACGAAATCATCTGGTTTTAATGACTGAACTGATGGGTGGAGCTAATTAAAGAGACAGGGGCGGGGTGGCAGAAAGAGAAGCTGGGTATTTTGGGGGAAGGGAGATGGGATACAGTTTTAGTGATGTAAATTTTGAAATGCCTGCAATATACAAGTGTTAATATTGACTAAGCAGTTGTCCATGAGTCTACTCTTCAGGGGAGAGGGTGAAGCCAGAAACATAAATTTTGGAGACATTGCTTTAAGACAGCATCAGAAACCACAGGACTGGAGGAGAACATCTAAGAAAACACATATGGACGGAGAGGTTCTGAAATGAACCCTGAGGAGCTTTATTCTTTAAAAGGTGGCTAGAAAAGGAAGATTTAGGAAAATAGCTTAGAGAGAATAGCCATTAAGGGAAAAGGGAAAGTAAGAATGTGGTGTCCTGGAAGCCAAGGAAAGATGTAGAAGGTAGTGACTAAACATGGGCAATACTGTTGAGGGTGTTAGGACAGGCAGTAAAGTGTTCACTGGCCTTGGCAAGATCAACGTCATCTCTGATGTTGAGAAGAGAGAGCAAGTCAGTGAGTGAATGGGAGGTGAGGAAGTGAAGGGAGTGTGCAGAGATAATTACTTCTGACTTTCCCTATAAAGGAAAGCAGTGAAATGGAGTTGTAGCCAGATGGAAATGTGGGATCAAAGAAGAATTTAAAAGTTTGAGAGATATTGAGCATGTTCATATGCTGATGGGACGTATCTAGTAGAGAGAGAAATTGGTGATAAATGAGACAGAGGGAATAATGGAGAGAATGAATTCCTCAGAGAGCTGGGCCAGAGAGTAAGTTCTAGATAGACTCTGATAGGAGAAGAAACATTTTTGTTCTTAATACTATATTTTGTTCTATTTTGTTTTCTTAATACTATAGCAGATAATTTTCTCAGGGAAAAATTGTCAGGGTCAAGACCATGGACATTTTTTAAGGCTCTTGACACATCTGTAAACTTGCATCCAGAAAAGTTATTTCAATTAACATCTCACTTTTATCTTACGTTCCTTTGACTATTTAAAAATATTTTTTAGTCATTATGATTTTCTTTCATGCAGTATCTCTTCTACCTTTTAAAAATTGGAACACTGATGGTTATTAAAGTATGAGTGTATAAATTTTTATAGATTAATAATTGTTCCCGTTGCCATATTTATGATAAATTTATTTCCCAGTTTGCTGTTTGTCTTTTAAACTTTTAAAAAATTTCAATTTTGCATGATACTTTTCTATGAGTTTTTCCTTTGTAATTCCTTCTATTGATTTTATCCTTATATAGCATATTTTCTCCTAAGGACCAATACTTTAAATAATGATTTTGAAAGCACAACAATGTTGTGATTTAGATTGCCCTGTAACTCTGTACTAGGAACATATGGCTCAGAAATGGAGCAGTTCACCTAACCCCAATGCATTTCCAGCCCCAGGAAATGAAATATTCCCAGAGAAAATGTATTATATTTCATGCCTGCTAAACAGCAAACAACAAAACTCAAAACAGTTGGCCATAGAAACCTTCACCAGTGAAATTTTTGCAACATCAGAAGCTAAGCCAAGCAACAACCACCCCACATCACAAAGCCCAAAATGCTGAATCAAGTTACCAGTTTTTTGGTGTAAACTTGCTTTTCAGTTGTTTATCTGATGAACTACTACTTTGTTTCACCCAGAGAAACTTCTGGTGTGTAATCATAAAAGTAACTTCCTTCCTTCTTTCCTTCCTTCCTTCCTTCCTTCCTTCCTTCCTTCCTTCCTTCTTCATCGTCAATGTGAAGCACAGGAATTTATGATGGAACTACAGTTATTATTACAGGAAAATCAAGTAGTAATGTAGGTGGAGGGATAAAACACGAATCAGGCATGGACACTCAATTTTCTTCACAGTGTGAGTGGTTCTACCAATCTAGAGGAAGAATCATGACTTGATACCCAGAAGAATATCAGGTCCATAGTAAAATAAAACCAAAAGCCACTTTTTGAAGGATTTCTTTTGTCTTCATAACCTGCTATTTTCTCCTCTCTCTTACTTCCTTGACCTTTCTCCTCTTTTCTATCTGGTACCGTTTTCAGACCTAAGCAAGATGGCTCTTGTCCTGGACTCATGACTCATGCTCTTGTTTTCCTCCTCCCCTCCCCATGGTATGAAGACTCCACAGGCCAAATGGTCATGCCCTAGATTCTGCCCCTCTTCAAGACCATGCTCTAAGTAATCAGATAGAATTCCCAAATTGCCCCCAAAATGCCGTGCCTATTTCCAGAGACTTTATGGGCATTTTCCCTGGATCTGGCATCTGGTGCTAAGGTGTACCTCTCAGATCTGAGTGATAGCCACAGGAGGCTGTTTGGCAAGGGGTATGGTCAGAGCTTAGAGTCACAGGCAGCATATGAATGAAACTCCTGGTGGTGTGGAGACTAACCCAGGGTGAGAAGAGGAAGGGAGCAGATTGTGTGATGAGAGACCAGGGCAGGTGACTGCTCTCCTTGCATCATTGCATTCCAAAACTCTGAGGAGTTCAAGAATGTAAATTTATGGGGGCGCCTGGGTGGCGCAGTCGGTTGAGCGTCCGACTTCAGCCAGGTCACGATCTCGCGGTCCGTGAGTTCGAGCCCCGCGTCAGGCTCTGGGCTGATGGCTCGGAGCCTGGAGCCTGTTTCCGATTCTGTGTCTCCCTCTCTCTCTGCCCCTCCCCCGTTCATGCTCTGTCTCTCTCTGTCCCAAAAATAAATAAAAAAATGTTGAAAAAAAAATTAAAAAAAAAAATAGAAAAAAACGAATGTAAATTTATGAACCCTGGACTTCTCATTTGCTATAAAGATGTATTTGTCAAGGTAAGAGGATATTACATATTTTACTTATTGAGTCTTTTCACTTGTATCCTTCTATTAAGTAAGTCTTTCCACTTGATGTCCAATTGATTTATAACTTTTAAATATTTGGACACATAGTAAATAGATCTTCATTTGCCCTCTTGCCCCTGGCCCTGAAAGTGCTGGGGTGGTTCTGTCCACACCCTCCCTCTCCTCCATTTATTTCTCATTTTCTGCTTCTCTCCCCTTTTCAGCCAATCTTCTTTTCTGAGTGACACCATTGGGACTTGCTGGGTTCTGGAATTGACCTTCAGGAATGGTGGGGGTGTTGTTTCTCTTTCTGATTCCTTGCCAGTCTTGGATCATTTCTCCACCTTGCCAGTTTGAGAATCCTGTATATAATGATGGCTATTTCTGAAGGATAAGCAGAAACCTTTATATGGCACTGAAAACATTAATTAATAAATGAGTAAATGGAAACAGATGCTAACTACCACTAACATAGGCTCAGGTGTGTCCCTTTGTTCTATTTGGTCTGGCCAAACCATTGCCTACCTCCACGTGCCTCTCCTTTCTTGTGTCATTCTGGGGGTGTGGTAGGTGGGAAATGGGACAGTCGTACCTGTTTAGCCACACATTGGTTTTCATAAGACTCTAGGATGATTTCCTTTATTCCCACTGCCAGAGTTTCTAGAAGCCAGTGGTTCTCAAACTTCAGCGTGCATCAGAATCACCTAGAGGGCTTTCGAAAACACTGGGCCCAATGAGTTTCTGAATCAGTAAGCAGGAATGGGGTGGGACCCAATAATTTGCATTTCTAACCATTTCCCAGGTAATGCCAGAGCTACTAATCCAGGTCGTACTCTGGGAACCACGGCTATAGGCCATCAAGTTTTATGGGATTTTCCCTGTTTGAATCACTACCGCTGACATGAGATTACTTGTAACTTGTGGTCCATGAACAGACTGAGCGCAGAACACTGCACAGGGACAAGAAAAGTGATTTGAGACTCTAGCTCCTAAGTTCATATGCCCCTGCCCAATGGACAGGGTGGCTGCATAGTTAGGGATGGCCAGGGAATTTTCCTCACAGAAGCGACTTGAGTCTCCACTTGGCAAAATATAAAACAGCCTTGGCCATACCCTTTCTTGCAAGCTTCTCTTTAATTGCAGAAACCTGGGTGGACTTCACACAAGTTGTTTGCACAGCAAAGGAAGAAAGATAAGTTTGGTAACCTTGGAAGACCCAACCTCTTTTTTCCCAGCCTCCTGAGAAGCAGTGCCCAAAAGAACAAACGTTGTGTGTGGGAAACCAGAGGGGCTCTGGAGGGTGGACTGGTGAGGCCAAAAAGGGGGTGGCTTTTCTTAAAAGTAAATGTCTCCTGATGTGTCCTGCTGTGCAAGAGGTCATTAGCTGGAATCCCATAAATGACAACAGTCCGAACTTCCATAGCTAGACTCCAGGACGTGATTCTTCTTACCAGGCTATAATCACACAGAAAAAAAAATTTGGCTCCTACTGCTGGGTTATGGCAGCCAGTTCAAACTATGGCTCCTAAAGTGACTCTCTTAGGGATTTGCATCTTATAGGGACAAGGAATTCTCAGCTCTGTCAATAACAAACCACACGGGCTTCAGGGCACTGACGCAAGCAGGATAAACTCAGTCGCCAGCCAGGGTGCCGAGGATCTAGTTGTTACTTGCCCACTTTCTCTTGTGCAAATCTATAGGTCAATTGCTGGCTTCGTTTTCCAACCCCACCTTTTCCAAGTGACTTTTGTTATGGGTTGCTGAGGCGACCCCAGATCCGTCAAGCTATGAGAGCCTCCTTGCAACGACTCAGTTTCAATTTCATAATAACAGTAATAACAATAATAGGTGCTGGTTAGTGAGCATGAACTCTGCATCAGGACCCAGGCCAAGCATTCTTATCCATGATTTAATGTAATCCCTACAATAATCTTAGGAAATGGAGTTAATTACCCTGAGACTACAGGTGAGAGAACTGAGGCTCAGGAATTAAATAACTCTCTCAAGATGACACAGCCAACAAAAGGCAGCCTCGATGGAAACCCAAGCTTGTGCCAATGTTCATGCTTTTATATTTTGTACTTGATAAAAGTTTATTAATGTAGGTCAATCCACATATCTACATATGCATTAAGGAGAAATCCAAAGGCAGGTTTTAACCTCCTACATTATTTAGAAACAGGAAACTCATTTAACCAAACACTCCATTTCCCAGCCAAGTCACTTAACCGAACTGTTATAGTATCATTAATACTCAATCACTACTCAATTACTTGCATCATAAGAGGTAGCATTAGTGGCAAAGAACACTGTGGGTAATCAATATAGCTGTGTTTGTGATGGGACTCAGCTGCCTAGTACATGAAAATTTCGTGTAAAGAACATGGCTGAGAGTTGTAGCAAGTAGGAACCAAACCCATTTTCCTGGGAGAATTTGCAATTGTCATTTTTTTCAGCAGCCTGTTCCCATAGGCATACCAGACTGTATGACAAGCTTCACTTCTTCCCAAAGCACAGCCCATGCTCTCAACATCCTCTTGATGGCTTTACACACGAGTGTGTGTGTGTGGGGGGGGGGCGTGGGCGTGCAGGCAGATGAATGTGTGTGTGATGAGACAAAAGAATCTGTACTTGAGAAACAGCACCTGCAAGCAGTCATTCCTTCCTGCCACAGCCCAAAAGGGTGTAGGAATTACCAGGCTGTGTTAGACCCACATTTGCAGAGGGAAACATCATGAGAGGCAAGTTGCCTTCAAGTCAAGTTCTGATGGTCAAGATCAGGCTGTAGAATACCCTAACCTACCACGGAGTTTCATTCCATGCAGTTTTCTAAAACCATCTCAGGTGTATGGTTTTAACCTGTAATAGCTTTGGGGGTAATAATTCCATGAGTTTACCTCTATCCTTCCTTTGTTACAATTCACTTTGACTAAATCTTTCAACCTTATTGACATGCTCTGGAAGAAATATGTTAAAATGAAAAATTATGCCCGTTTTTAGATTGACAATACCTAGGTTTTAAACCTAGCTCCGTCGCTTACTAGCTGAGGAGGAATTTCAGCCAAGATGGCCTGAACTTACACGAGAACCCCCTGACCCCAGTCTTCACGCATAACAATGCTTTACAAATAAAGTATTTGAACTACCTGGTTGAATTCAAAAGCAAGAAAGGGAAACTTCAAGGCCTGAGGGATCCCTAGTAGTGAAAGAATGCTGAGGCGGCCACATGGCCTGTGCTGACACAGAGAGCAGATGCATGCCTGAGAGAAAAATGTTTTATAACTGAGATGGGACTGGCAGGGGGAGCCAGGACTGGCTTCTCAGGACAAAGCTGAGAACCAGAAAAGTTCTCATGAATGGGGACAAGAACGTCTCTACTCTCTGTCCCAAGAACAGCAGACTTGGGCTCCTTGTCCTAGACCATGAATAGAAATGGAGCTGAGAGTCAGACCCCCAACTCTGCGGCACACGATGGGGCCATGGGTCCTGAATGCTTGTATTACACGTGGTGTGGAATTCTGCAAGTGTGGGAACCCAGAGACCAACGTAGAAATCTGTCCTGGGCTCGCAAACCGTGTGGGTTCCAGACAGAGACCACCACAAGGACACTTCTAAAAAAAATCTCCTAAGGAGCTCACTGACCTGTGGGAGAGCACCTCCCTGCAGCTTTGCTCCCCCAGCCTCAGAGACACACGGGTGCTTCGAGGGAAGACTGTGGGGTCTGCGGCAAGGTGCGCCAACTGCTTAGATCACCACTTACCCTCTTCGCTGTCCCTTTCTCCACACCTCCCCCCACCATCACCAGGAAAAGGCTACAGTTCCCTGGTTATCTCCCTTTGTCCTGAAAGAAACCTGTGTCCTATTCTCTTTCCCAGAAGTGTTAGCAACTGTAGATACTCAATCTATCCATAGATTGAGTGTTCCCAGAGGATTGGTCACAGAGACATGCTTCATGGAAGGACAAAGTACAGCTTCCTCTGGGGCCAGTCGCTGGAGGCAGTGTTCTCTGCATGTTCCGGTCAAGGCTCTGCAATCCAAACAATGTTTCCTCCACAATCCCACTAGCTTGCCCCCAGATTGTTCCCTTGGTTCTGTCTTGTATCACGATGTCCTCCTTGTGTATTGCCCATAGGGAAGTAATATGTCCCTTCTCCCAAAGTCCCACACCACGTTATCTGTTATCTGTCCTTCCCTTAACGTGTTTGTCACTAGCTCTCTTTATGCACTTGCCTAATCTCTCTTCCCCATAATAAACTCCTTGATTCCAAGTCCAAGGAAAAGGAAAGCCACAGAGCCATACTCTGCCTTCAAGTTGTCATATTCTACAGAGGGATAAAAACCACACAAATAAGAACAACTTTTTCCCCTTTCCACTTTGAAGTCACTCTCTTCCTTCTCTGTTGGTCGCTTAAGTCCCTTTTGGGACAGTGTTTATTCACAAATGATTCTTGTTTCCTCTTCAGAAAAGCCTTTTTTATTAATTACCTACAATGGTTAATTTAAAAACCATAGAGATTTGTTTGTCATCTATGAAAGCAGATAAGATTGTGTGTGTGTGTGTGTGTGTGTGTGTGTGTGTGTGTGTGAGTGCGCATGTGCTCTGAGGTCAACTTATGTCAGTCTTCCTCTTGAAGTGAAGGAATGGGGCTGGGTCACAGGGATGCCTTGAGTTATTGCTCCAAATATTATTGAAACCATCAAAGACCTAGCTAAGCAGATAAGAAAAGCCAGCCTGTGTTTCAAAGCCAGTGGCAGTGCCCCACCTTCTTGTTTAGGGCAGGACAGAACTTTGATCTCTTTAGTGTTACTCACTGTTTACTTCTCAGAAGTTTCTGTGTTTACCTCTTTCCTATTTCTTGTCAACAGCCAACACAACTTTTCCCAGTTAGGCAGTCCTGAAGGTTGAAAGTGACAGATACCTCCGGAAGACTAGGGCGAGGAGATGGTTAGTTCAAAGGAAACTGATGGAGTGGCTGGAGAGAAGGTTTTAGCCAGGGAGTTTTTGGTTTCTAGGAATTGAAATCCTTTCACGGAAGCTCAAAGGAATAGGGGGTTTATTATAGGATGCAAAGGAATACCACAGAACTGCACTTACAGAAAAGACAGCAGGGCTTCCCAGGAATTGGAAAATTGTATCTCTTGCCCCTGTCTCCACATGCTCATTTCATCTTTCTTTATCTGCAACCCTGTTCCTGATTTCCTCATCTACCTGCAAACCACTGTTCCATTCCCTGAGTCAGTATCCATTTCTCCTCCCTAGAGCTCCCTGATCTCTGGGTCCCAGCTCCAAGTCCCTGGAGGAGTAAATCGGATTGAATTTGCTTGGATCAAGTGGCTTTCCCAGTCTAATACTGTGCCAGGGATGGGAGCTGGCAAGGTGACAGAAGGGAGGAGAATTTCCTGAGCTATGTATAGGTTGGCTAATGTCTTTAAAGAGATGTGGATGAGAGGAAATTTGGATGGTAACATCCAAGGTCAGTATGCACACTGGACCAGCTTGAATACGAAGCTAGCCTTTTAATGACCCTGACTGGCCCCAGATTCTACTTTTCAGCTAAGTTTTTGTATTGAGTGATAAACCACTGGAATAAACAGAGAAAGACAAAGTCGTTGGAATAACCTCATCTACTGTCTACTGTCAGGTGGTCACCACATCAAGGAGCTTTGCCTTCAAAGGAAGCAGTTTATTTCTGTGCATGATTTACAGATGCCTCATTTGGAAAAGTTGTGAATTAAGCTTCTTATTCAATTTAGGTTTAAGAAACAGTTTGTGTTTCTGAGAACACCCACTTCCCGAAGCATATTTCTTGAGGTTTAACAACTATTCAGGGACTGGTAAGTGGAGAACGGACATGCAAAGTTTTGACCACCCCAAGTGCAAGAAAGGAAGAGTTGCAGCGTTTGTGTTTTCCTGAGTGAGTGGTTTTCTGGACTATGGGCCCTTTAGAGCAGCACTTCTGCCTTACTCCGTGATGTCCTCCCAAAGAACCTGAATCAGTGCATGCACCCATTGGTTGATCAGTTAGTGAACTGATCAGTTCAAATCGCGATGCATGCTACCAGCTAATTCAAAAAAACGAAGGTGGTGAAGTATTAATAACAGTCGTGGAAATAGTGGGGCTCCTGGGTGGCTCAGTTGGTTGAGCTTTCCACTCTTGATTTTGGCTCAGGTCACATTCCCAGGGTCAAAGGATCTAGCTCTGCATTGGGCTCTGCATTGGGCTCTGCAGTGAGCATGGAGCCTGCTTAAGATTCTCTCTCTCTCCCTCTCTCTCTTTGCTCCTTTCCTGCTCTCACGCATGTGTATACATACTCTCTCTAAAATAAAAAAAAAAATAGTAGTAATAATAGTATAACAACAATAGTATAACCACAACCATTTCAGTAGTGACCTCTCAGAACTCCCTCGCATTTTATATCCATTACATTATTTAATACTCACTACAGAGCTGTGAGTATGGCGTTGCCTTATTACGCACAGAAAAACTTAGGTGATTTGAATAACTTTGTTCTTTCATCCTGACAAGACAGTGGACTCAGGTTGTGTCTATACAATGCCCACATGCTAGTCCGATCAAGGCAGTTTGGGAGTCCTACATACACAAACCAGTTAGATGAACTAGCTCTTATTTGGGGTAGTGTCTTGGCTTAAATACTCCAGTGGTTATTTCGCACTATCAGCATTTATAAACTCACATATTCTCACTTTTGCACAAAGTCAAACAGAGACTTCAGTTCAAGACTTGTTTTGAGCTATGTATGCTACCAGCTAATTCAAAACAATATATAATGTTTAGTTCATTAAACCACAGGCATGATCAAGGTTCCACAAAGCAAAAAAGAAAAAAAAAAAGGGCTCTGTGGCTAATTGTATGTAAAACCCAACGTGTGAATTTCAGTAAGTTGCATAAAACCTTTTTATTATGCGTTTATTTATTAAGGTCATTTATTTCCCCACACAAGGTAACAGACACGGATCTTTCAGACGAGATTTCGGAAGTGTTCAAGTCATTCTTTATGGATTTAAATAACAAAGGAAAATAAGTTTCTCCCTACTTGTAAAAATATTATTTATGATTGCCCTCTCATGAAAGCTGCATTATTGATCATTGTGTTCTAGTAAATATTTCACATTTCATGAATATATACAATGGCATGAACAACGTTCTCCATATGAGACTGGAGTTAGGAACATTTTCATCACATTCACTTTATTTATAAATTTTCATAGTCTACTGTCACAATAGACCTCTCCAAAGTGATCCACTGAACAAATGAAGTAAGTTGGGAACTTCAGAGTATTTTGAGTTTTTATTGGTGTCAACCTGGGATTTCTAGAGGAACTTTAATCTTCTGGCTTTTTGGTGTCTGTGACTTTGAAATGTTATAAAACTTATTTTCAAAATAATGAATTTGATCTTTTCTTTCCCTGTTAATACAGATGTGATGGTAATCTCAATGTGTGGGAGGCATCCTTTTTCTTTACTTCATGAGAATAGAAAGGCCACGACATGCCACACAGAGCACAAGGATTACAGGTCAGGTAGAGCTGGCTTCAAATCCCAGTTCATCTCTTACTAGTTTGTAACCTTGGTAAACACTTAACCTCTTTGGGCTTCAATTTCCTCATCTATA
This sequence comes from Panthera uncia, assembly GCF_023721935.1. Classification (NCBI taxonomy): domain Eukaryota; kingdom Metazoa; phylum Chordata; class Mammalia; order Carnivora; family Felidae; genus Panthera; species Panthera uncia. The sequence continues at coordinate 53,983,211 of NW_026057577.1, read as the reverse complement.
AAATAGAGATAATAATGATCTCCCAGAGAAGGAATGACAATGAAACAAAACAGTGTAAGCAAAATGCCTGGTGTAATAGGGTCTCAGGAAATAGTTTTGTCTCCTACTACTTTATATAAAATGTTACAATCAACAGTTTGGCGATGGCTTTGAGAAAAAAATCTCCTCCTCTTTCATGGAGATGTTTTAAGAACAAATGAAAGATTACTTCTTTCTTAGTTCATGCATAATGAACAGAGTGATTCTCCTTTTTTCCTATATTCCTTCTGTTCACTTTTTTATTAACTTATTTACCAGATACATATTGATTGCCTATTAAGTTTTGGGAATATTTGAGAAAAACCGATGCAGGGAGACAGGTGGGAGTGGGAGTATATCTTGATGCTGCAGCAAATCAGGAAATTTAGCTTTTTCTTTATTAAATAAATATGAACATAGATATAAATTTTAAAGGTCTAGAGTCACTGATGCAAATCAGGGCAAGTAACCTGCATTGGCGATCACGTGGGGAGGCGGGGTACCTTCATTTAAATCCCTCACTTTAAAGAATGAGTCTTGTTGCCTTGGGTCAGTTGTCAGTGTCCTTTGATTTCCTGGCTGGTGAGAAATTTTTGGTGCCAAGAGTCACATTTTATTTTTTTTATTTTTTATTTTTTATTTTTTTATTTATTTATTTATTTATTTTTTAATATATGAAATTTACTGTCAAATTGGTTTCCATACAACACCCAGTGCTCATCCCAAAAGGTGCCCTCCTCACTACCCATCACCCACCCTGCCCTCCCTCCCACCCCCCATCAACCCTCAGTTTGTTCTCAGTTTTTAACAGTCTCTTATGCTTTGGCTCTCTCCCACTCTAACCTCTTTTTTTTTTTTTTTTTTTTCTTTCCTTCCCCTCCCCCATGGGTTTCTGTTATGTTTCTCAGGATCCACATAAGAGTGAAACCATATGGTATCTGTCTTTCTCTGTATGGCTTATTTCACTTAGCATCACACTCTCCAGTTCCATCCATGTTGCTACAAAAGGCCATATTTCATTTTTTCTCATTGCCACGTAGTATTCCATCGTGTATATAAACCACAATTTCTTTATCCATTCATCAGTTGATGGACATTTAGGCTCTTTCCATAATTTGGCTATTGTTGAGAGTGCCGCTATAAACATTGGGGTACAGGTGCCCCTATGCATCAGTACTCCTGTATCCCTTGGATAAATTCCTAGCAGTGCTATTGCTGGGTCATAGGGTAGGTCTATTTTTAATTTTCTGAGGAACCTCCACACTGCTTTCCAGAGCGGCTGCACCAATTTGCATTCCCACCAACAGTGCAAGAGGGTTCCTGTTTCTCCACATCCTCTCCAGCATCTATAGTCTCCTGATTTCTTCATTTTGGCCAAGGAGTCACATTTTAAAGAGAGGTTGGAGCAAAGAGTAAGGGGAGGAGATTCTTTTATTTTTACTGTAGTAGCTGCCAAAGTTAATTATCATGACAGTAACTTCATATAATTCCTAAGTCATCATTAGAATAAATATGATGCCTCTAGAGTTCCGTGTCATTTTACTTATTAATTAGTACTTTTGAATGCTGTTGAGCCCCAGTTTGAAGATGACACTACTGAAATTGAGGCCTGTCTTGGGAGAAAGGCTGAAATGGCCAATGGGAAATGAAAGAATTCACCAGTGTGCACAGGCAAGGCTCGTCCTTTAGCTGTACATCTATGGCCACTGTTGAGAGTTGGGAATAGTCTAATAGTTACAACAAAAGAGACTAAAAGACAGAAGAACTTGATTTATTATTCATTGCTCTCTTATCAAACCAGGCCATTAGCTGGCATGCTGTACAGGTCAGAGAAGGGCCAGCAGTGTCCTTGCTTAGGCCTTTAAGAATGTTCTGCCTTCCTTCTTTTGCATTCTGAAGAAATAGCTTCAGGGTTTCTGTTTAAAAGGCTAGATCGAGGGGTGCCTGGTTGGCTCAGTCGAGCCTGTTTCAAATTCTGGGTCTCCCTCTGTCTCTGCCCCTACCCCACTCATCCTCTGCCTATGTCTCTCAAAAATGAATAAACATTAAAAAAAATTAAAAGGCTAGATCAATCCTTCCATAACTGAGAACCGTTTTAAGACCATTCAAGTCAGAAGGCCAAGTCTGGCTGAGACACGAGACAAAATAGTCAGTCCTCTTATGGGAACTAGTTCTATTGTCCTTCTGGAATTTTAAAATCATTAATAGCACTGTTAGCAATGTGGAATGTCCTACCAGCTATTCACCTAGGTTTCACTGTTTTTTTTTTTTTACTTGGCTTTTCATCTTCAGCCTCTTCACATTTGCATTATTTAAAAGTCTTCTTCCCTGAAATTTAGATACTTTAGTTCAATAGGCTCAGTATGAGCAATCTAAAAAAAAAAAAATGTTTCTTTTATTTGGCCAAGACCCATCTGAGCATTTGTCCATATTCTTGTCTATCTGTAAGTGGGTGCGTTTCTGTACATTGAGATACACACACACACACACACACACACACACTCACAATCCACTGGAATTGGAGTTTGATCACACTAAAAGCAGACCTAGATTGTATTTGAAATGACAGGAAACCCGGGAAATGTCTACAACATTCAAAGTTTTGATACCTGTCTTTGGTTCCTGAAGGTTGGCATCTATCAAACTATCAGGATGTGACAAACCAGGCTGGGTGTGAGTGTTGGTGAGATATACAAGTCAGAGTAGAAAAAACCGGACCCAAGTTATAAGGACTAGAGGGTTAGAAGTTCCGAGTCCTCAGCCCAGGATGACCATTAATTCTTGGGGTGAACCAGAACATATAATCTCTGGGATTCAGTATCATCATTTGTGTGAGAGAGTTGGTCTGGACTGGGGGCGGGGGTCAGCCAACTATGGTCTGTGGGGCAAATGAACCCACTGCCTGTTATTCTAAGTCAAGTTGCACTGGCACACGGTCATAGCCATTTGTTTAGGTAACGTTTGTGACTGCTTTCCGACTGCAAAGGCAGAGACCTTATGACTTGCAAAGCCCCAAATATTTACTATCTGATCCTTTACAGAGAAAGTCTGTTCAACCCCAGTCCAAGGGATTTCTGGTTTTCACGTTCTAAACTCTGTAATTCCTCTGTATCTTAAACTAATCTTTAAGGACAGAGGAGTGCGTGTTTCTCAGTGTCTCACAAATTGGATCACTACTCATTTTCATTCTGAAGGCCAGGACGGATGCACTTGACAACCAATGGGACAGGAAGGCAAAGAATCAGATCCTCCCGGGAGAGGAAAACAAGATGGAAGGTGATGGGAAAGATGAGGACTTGGAAGAGTTTGGTGATATGAGGAGTGCTCAGCACACCCTGGGGTGTGTTACAGCTGTGCAATGGGGATGTTCCCACTCAGCAGTGTTAGTGGAATGAGGCTGGACCAGCTGGTTGTCAGAGGGGGTTTCCCTTTGGGACATGTCATTGTGATCCAGGCATGTGGGTTAGCTGCAAAGAGGTTCCAAGTAGTGGGGAGGAGGGGAAAGGGAGAGAGAAAGACTGAGGTATGGGATGGGCAGGTTAAGACCCCAAGATGCAGTAAGTATTTACCCTGACCGGTGGGTTGTGCTAGGCACTATGAGGGGTACAAAGGAAAATGAACATAATTTCCACGCAGAGAAGCTAAGCTTTAAACCAGAGGCTCCTGGGGGCTTCTAGTGGAAAGGGGAAAAGTGCCATGAGGGAGGGCAGAGCAAGATGGATGGAAGTGTTTTTTAAGAAAAATACATGGGGCGTCTGGGTGGCTCAGTCACTGAAGCATCCGACTTCGGTTCAGGTCACGATCTCACGGTTTGTGGGTTCAAGCCCTGCATCAGGCTCTGCACTGATGGCTCAGAACCAGGAGCCTGCTTCAGATTCTGTGTCTCCCTCTCTCTCTGCCTCTCCCATTTGTGCTCTGTCTCTCCCTGTCTCTTAAAAATGAATAAGTGTGAAGAAGAAGAAGAAGAAGAAGAAGAAGAAGAAGAAGAAGAAGAAAAAGAAGAAGAAGAAGAAATATCTAAGAAAATGTTTAGACTATCCAAGTCTCACATTTTATATCTAAACCCTAGCAAGACCTGGAAATGTCAATGATAAAAATTCCTGCAACAAACAGGCACCATTCTCTGTATTTCTGAGGCTGGCAAGCAAGATCCTTTGTGACCATGTCTTACCTCTCCAGTTTCATCACTCATCTCTGTACCATTCCTGGTCCATGTCTCAGCCACATGGACCCCTTCACCCTTGACTCCAAGCCTTCACCATGCTGAGCCTTCTGACTAGAATTCCCTCCATGCCAAGTCTGCCCTACTTACTCCCATTTCCACCAGCCCTTCAGACCTCATTCATCCCCTGCCTCATCTCTTCCAGGAAGCCATCTTTGACTTCCAAGGCTACCTCAGGTTCCCTTCTTGCACGTTACCTCAACATCAGCTATTTTCCCTATCATACTACACAACAATTTCCTGTCCATTTAAAAAAAAAAATAGTTGAGGCTCCTTTAGAAGCAGATCCTGAGACAAGGATTCTGAGCGCATATAGTCTAGTTAGGAGATTGTCCTAGATAAAACAAAACAAACCACAAAATGGCAGAGGAATAGGGAAGTGAGACAGAAAAAGGAAGGTGGAAAAGAAAGGAGTCTTTATGAAGTAAGTTATCACTGTGGGGAACAGGAACCAGGTCCCTCTGGGGCATCTAAGGGCCAGTTTAGAACATTCACAGCAGAGTTATCCCACCAGAGGGCGAGGGAGCGAGAGGATTTGTACCATGTGCTTTAGCCATTGGCTGAGGGATACTCTTAGTGAGGGCGATGAATTCCTTGGCACTTGGAGCCTGTTGAACGGCATGTAGAGTGGGCTTTGGAGGTCAGAGAAAACCCTTCGGCTACGAAATGCAGGTGCTGGCAGTTGGAAGCAATGTTGATGTGCTTTGAAGGGGGAGGGGAAAGCAGGTCTGGGTGAGGCATTTCGTGTCACTTTTGAGAGTGTGAGATGTGAAAGGAGCTGGGTGGGGACAGCTGGGGGGCGGGGAGGGCAGAGCTGAAGCAGCCTGGGCATCTCTCTCTTCATAGCGTTTACTTCAGGTCTCTCCATGTGGTCTCTCTGCATGAGCTAGTCGGGGCTTTCTCTTTAGCCCTCAGACTCTTATCTGGATCACCAGGGATTTAGAGGCAAGGGTCCCAGGGGCCTGACTGGCTCAGTCGGTTGAGCGTTTGACTCTTGATTTCAGCGCAGGTCATGCATGATGTCAAGGTTGTGGGATTGCACCCTGCTCCGGGCTCTGTGCTAGGTATGGGCCTACTTGAGATTCATTCTCTCTCTCTCTCTCTTTCCCTTTGTCCCTCTCTCCCGCTTGTGCTTTTTCTTTGAAAAAAAAAAAATAAAGAATAACTAGAATACTCTGCTACCCTAAAAAGGATTTTGTGTACATATATCATACATGGAAAGGGGTTCACGATATATTTTTAAGCGAAAAGGCATAAGGCAGTTCAAGAGTAAATATAATGTATATATAAATATATACTTAATAACATCAAATATTATTTTATTTGTATTTTATAATGATATTAAATATTTCATTATACTTATTACAATTATATATGTGTGATTTTATATGTTGTGTGTGTTTATGTATAAATCTACAGGGAAAAAAGGAGGAAATGTTATACATTCAACACTGTCAAATGTTACCTCAGAAAAGTGTGATTACAGATGGTCTGTAATAGTCTTTTTATCTGTATATCTTAAGGGTTCTTTAAAGCAAACGTATTCATACTACTTTTTAAAATTCTGAATGTAAGTTTGACAGTCAACCTTTGAAAAATACATTTTAAATTACCCAAGAATACATACACTCTAATGATAAAAATTCAAGTAATAGTATAACTATAGGTAAATAGTAAAATACTATACATAGAAATATCTAGTAAATACGAGTAAATAGTATAAGTAGAAATATACAATATGTTTTATCTCTGTCTCTATCTCTATCTATGTACCTATGTACGTATCTATCTATCTATCTATCTATCTATCTATCTATCCATCTATCTGTCTATCATCTCAGTTTAAGGGGCCCACATACAAGTCAGGAAACCATATAGTAACAGAAGAGGCAGGGCCTGACTCACTCTGAGCAGCACGAGAAACACCTGGAAGCCCGGCTGGTCACATTTTAACCCAGAACCTCAGAGCTCCACCCGGAAAAGCACTCTGTGGACAGAGTAGGAGGAAGATAATGTGAGGCCTGGAGAGTGCCAACACAGATCATTCCTGGTACCTGAAGGCTGGCTGTGGCTCTGAAGGCCACACCAAGAGGCAATGCTTAAATAGAAACCTTGAATCCGCCCTCCTAAGGCTGTTGGGTACGAGATTCAAGTCAAATTTCGCATTACATTAGACCTGAGCTGTTTTTATAAAGCTTTAACAAAATCGGTGCTTTTTCCATCAGTAAGTAATGCTTCAAGAAAGCTTTTCTTCCCTCTCATTTATGCCCCTTGCCTTCACAATTACAGAGCTTATGAGGGAAAAAGCCTGCCAGCATGAATTTCCCAAGTGCTTTCATTATTGCCTGTGGAAAGCATTTTAGGTTTGCTGATAAGAAGCTGTTTGTGTAGATAATCTCCTCCTAGGAATCTTGGATTTTTTTCTGCCGATTGATTGCAAGGGGATGACTGGAATCTCAAAGAAGATAGTGGTCTGATAATCAGAATCCTCACCCTGATTCTATTCCCTGGTCCCTTAGGGCACATCCAGAATATATTTAATTTCTCCATGCCTCATTCTCCCTGAATATCAAATGAGTACAGAAGAAGAAATACTCTAATGATAGTGCCAGGAAGAAAAATTTTCTAGATGTTTCTATCACATGACACGTTACTAAGAAACATTGGGGCGGTTCAAAGGAATGAAGACATCCCAGGGTTTACAAGAGTTCTGGGAAACAATAAGCTATTAGGTGGAAAGAGTTGTAGAACCATGAAGTGCTTTTGTTGTGTTCTGCATGCATAAGGGAAAAGACTATTTTCGCTTATAGCGTTACGCTCTGTAATCTATTCCTTTAGCTGATGTGTTCTAGCACTACCTGCCAGACTATAATTGCTTTCAAGACTCACCTAACTTTCTGCATTTTGAGCAGTGTCTACGGTAGATACACGTAAGTTCTAATACAGCCAAAAAGAACATTGGCTCTCCAGGCCTGGTCTGTGTCTACGTAGATCAAGTAATATTTTTAAATGCTGGACTATCTGTCTGGCCCTCTCTGCAATTAGAAAACAGCACAGAGTGATGATAAAGAGCATGGCTTTGGAGCAGAGACTTGCATTTCGGTGCCAGCGCTGGTGCTTATTAGCTTTTTCCTTTTATCAAGTTCCCTGGCCTCTTTGAGTCTGTTTTCTCATCGATAAAATGGGGATGGTGAAAATCACATCTATCTTACAGAACTGGGTGAGGGTTCAATAGACTCATACATACAAAGTTCTCAGTCCAGGCCCAGGTAGGTAGTAAACATTTTATAAATATTAGGTCTTAAAACCTCTTCCCCATACCTAAGACAATGGCATCACTCCCCTGTGTTTACCTGCCACCTGCCACTCACCTTTGCTTCTTGCCATCTTTCTTTAACTCTGGAATATATTCCCATCAGAACATGATCTAGCCAGTAATCTCCCCTCTTCAGTTTTGCCCTGCTATTTTGTCCCATGTCCATTTTCCCTCCTAGACAGGAAAGCCCCTGAGGGCGGGGAATTGTGTTTTCTTTGTACACGGAAATACTGTATACTTCAGACAGGGCACAGAATGGAGAGGGAAAGGATCAATTTTATATACATTTCGAAGGACAGGGTCTGAAAGAGAAATGAAAAATGAGGCCCGGAGAGGGAGAATAAGCTTCCTCAGGATCCAGCGCCTCCTTTTGCTGGGGCAGGGACAGGTGTCCGCCCCTCCATGCGGTTGTGGAACCTCATTTTTGCTCTCTGCCTCCTTCCTCAGTTGCCCTCTCTGTTCCCCCTGCTTCTTCTTCACCCGTTCAGTCTCCTGAATGATTAACACTTACATGTATTTACATTTGTCTCTGCTTTGGGGTTTGATTCTGGGTAAGTGTTCTCCATAAGAGTGCCCAGCCCCATCCCAGGGCCCCAGCAAAATGATTCTGGCTTATTATCTGATGCCTGCAGGCTTCCTAGGTGACATGAACCTAGAGGTGCAGTAAATTCTGTGCCCACGTCCCCCAGCCATGTAGATTCTGGAACACGGTCAGCCCTTGGCAAATGTATGCCTGAGCCTGTAGTTTGATGCCCTGCTGGTGCCATGTTCTGTTTGCCAGACTCCTGAATAAAGAAAGACGCAGGGCTGCTTCTAGCACTGGCAGTGAGGGCTTAAACTTTCCATCCTGTATGAGAGAGCCTTGGTTTCACAGCTCTCTTTTAAATTAAAAATAGTCAAGTGGTTAAATATTCATGCTTTGCTTATTTCAGTATATTTAATTTATTATGTATCACTTTTCTTGGGTTTTATATAAACTTGCCTGAGGACTTTTTTTTTTTTTTCCTTCAGTTTAAATTCTGGCAGAATGTTCCCTTTTCCTTGGCAGAGTGTTGATTAGTTGAAGAAAATAAAAAAGTCTGCCTCGCTAAGAAGAGAATATCTTTTTTTTTTTTTACAGATTGCTTTTGCACTTTAATAAAAATGATATTACAGTTATTGTCACCAACATTAATTAATCTTTCGTGATCACTGATGGGGTACTTAACATGAGGTGCCATTAAAACAGCTTCATTTTATTCCCAAGGCTAAACCATTGCCTTCAGCTTTTCCACCCAGCATTATCTATTTCTTTAGGATAGTGAAAATGAAGTAGAGACGGGTCTCTCTTTTTCTTCCCATTTTTCCTGCTGGTAAATGGAATCATATCAGCTCCTTCTCTCTATCTTTGTGCAATGAAAGTCTTCACCAAATTCTGTGTTGTGATTGGCAAGGTCTGGAAGATGAGAGAGGACGGCTATTTCTCAAACCTGAATAGTAGGCCAACTTCTTCTAAAGCTTTTCTCCAGCCCGGGTTTTGGGAAGGCAAAACATTATGCAAACATATAACATTATTGAGGCTAGACTGAGCCTCATAACCCATTATTTTTTTTAAGATTTTTTTTAGTTCTATTTATTTGAGAGAGAGAAACAGAGAGAGAGAGAGAGAGAGAGAGAGAGAGAGAGAAAGAGAGAAGGCAGGGGAGGGGCAGAGAGTGGGAGAGAGAGAATCCCAAGCAGGCTTTGCACTCTCAGCCTAGAGCCTGATACAGGGCTTCAATTCATGAACCATGAGATCATGCATGACCTGAGCTGAAACTGGATGCTTAGCCAACTGAGTCCGACCTGAGCTGGATGCTTAACCAGCTGAGCCACCCAGGCACCCCAAAACTCATTACTGATGCATAAAAGAATTTTCTTCCCATATCTAAAACAAAGGGATGACAACAATGGATTTAAAAAGAGTCAAGAGGGTCTTTATAGGAGAGCTTCTATGTATAACTCTTGGAGACACTTTTCTCTTTTTAAAAAAGTCATAAGGCCATCTTGTACCCAATTTCAAAATACGTGAATAACGATCCCTTAATTATCAAGAGCTAATTAAAAATTACCAGCATTGTTGTCCCCCACCCCATCCTACACACGTACATCATAACTCACATTGCCTCTTGCCACCACCCACACGGCATCTGCTAGGACCTAAAAATGAGTTTCAGTATTAGCCTAAGAAAATAACAAAACAAAGTTAGAAATTTAAATTAGCTGCCAAAGAAAAAAATCACGTCACTCCCCTGCTGAAAGACATTATATAAGTAGCAACAGAAGAAAGGAAAAAAAGGCGGAAGGCGGGGGGCGGGGGGTTGGTGGTGGAAGAAGAGGGAGGGAGAGAAGGAGGGGAAGGAAGGCAGGCAGGAAGCACTAAATAGAAACTTAAGGAATGTACAGGAACTCTGTGAAGGGAATTTTGAGAGTTACTGTAGGACATAAATGGAGAGTTTTAATAATAAGAGAATGGGAATGGCAACAAGTAATACCTTGAAAAGGTAATTCCTCTCCAAATTATTCTACAAATGTAATGCATTTAATCCCAAATGACATTTGTAGAGAACTTGCAAGAGTTCTTTTCTGGAAGATGACATAGTTAAAAATAAATATCTTTTGTTTAATAAAGGAATATTCGTATTGCCAGATATGGAATCAAAACGATAGAATTGAAATAGTGACACAGGAATAGATGGATGAATGAGAAGAATCAACAACTCAGATGGCATTTCAGACAAGTAAGAAAACGCTGATATTTATTGCTTTAGGAAAACGATTTGGGGGAGTGGAGTGTTAATTTCCTGTGGCTGCGGTGACCAATCACCACAACCTTGGTGGCTTGACGGGACAACACAAATTTGGTCTGTCACACATTTGGAGGCCAAAATTTGGAAACGGGTTTCGGTGAATGAAAGCCAAGGTGTTGGCAGGGCCGCGCTCCCTCTGGAGGCTCTCGGGGACAATCTGTTCCTTGCCCTCCCCAGCTTCTGGTGGCTGCTGGCACTCGTTGGCTTGTAGCTGCACCATGTGCAACTCTGCCTCTGTCTGCACATTCCCTTCTCCTCCTCTTTGGGTGCCAAATCTCCTTCTGTGTCTGTCTCTCCAAGGACACTTGTCCTTGGATTTACAGACCACCCAGCTCATCCAGAATGATCTTCCTCTGTCCAAATCCTTAAATTATTCCCAACTGTAAAGATCCTTGTTACTTATAAGCTAACACAAGTTCCAGGGATTAGGACCTGATATCTCTGGGGGGCAATTTTTCAGCCCACTTCATGGGTAATTTGGATTCTTATCTCATCTCATACATCAAATAAATTTGTGATGTGTTATATATTTAAATAGAAGAATATGATGGAAGATAGTGATCTGATTTCAGAGGGAATGACCCTTTTAAGTAAAAAAGGTTTATGGGTTTCTTATAATTAAAAAACTTATATATGTCTAAAATTACCATAAACAAATTACAAAGAACTGGCAAATTGAAAAAGCATTTGCTACAGACAAAAAGTTTATATCATTAATGTAGAAGTGGTTTTTATTAAATGAGAAAGAGAAAAATCTCCTAATAGAAAAATGGTTCCAAAACAGGGCTAGGCATTTCACAACAGAAGAAAAATCAAAAGGTCAATGAACATTAACAAATGTACCCTTGGGTGGGCTGGGTGGCTCAGTTGGTTAAGTGTCCATCTCTGGCTCAGGTCATGATCTCACAGTGCGTGAATTTGAACCCCATGCTGAGCTCTGCACTGACAGCTCAGAGCCTGGAGCCTGCTTCGAATTCTGTGTCTCCCTCTCTCTCTGCCCCTCCCCGCTCACATTCTGTCTGTCTCTCTTTCAAAAATAAATAAACATTTAAAAAGTTTTTTGAAAAAGTACCCTTGTACTAATGAAAATTTTAATATTGATAATATATTCATTTGGGCCAACAAATTGGCAAAAATTATAGGACGTGCAAGGCTCAATAGTGGCAGAGAAATGAGGAAATTTCTTCATTTAACTCCTCATGCTAAGTTAATGGTGCACGCCGCCTGTCTCAAGAGACATTTTACAAAAATAGGAAAAGACTTACAATGTATATTTGCTTTGAATCAGAAATTGTGATTTTAAGTTATGGCAATCAGCAAGCAACCACACAAACAACTGTATATGCTCTTTCTAGTTTCATGAAAACCTGACAAAATTACAAATGGTCTAATATCCCACAACAGGGATGGAAAATGTTCACAATATGTGGTTAAATGAAGAGAACAAGACCATCCATCCATCTGGCCCCATGTGTGCGTGTGTCTACATGTGTGTATCTGAAATGATGAGTGAAAATGTTAACAGCTGTCTTCACCGGAGGTAGGATTATGGGTGATTCTTCCTGCCATTTAAATGTTTTTAAATTTTATAATGAGAATGTATTATTTTTGTGATGAGGAAAGAAGGGAAAATAAAGGCATATATTTAAGTTATCCATAGGATAAAGCTGGATTTTCTAAATGTGGCAAACATGTTCTATTTCCAACTACCCTTCCGTTTTCACCTCCCTTGACTACCCGTCACCTGCCCAAAGTTGCTGTAGCAACAAGGAATCTCTTGGCCTTCTCTGAACTGGATCCTGTGTTTTCATAAGGCTGTGCCTTCAGACACGTTCTTCTTTCTGCCCTGAATCCCAAGAGAGCCCCTACCTAGTATGGAAAACCCAGTCCTCTGAGGAGGGCAGAGAATCTTCATGACTCTCCCGGGGAGAATAAATCACTTCCTCTTTTTTGCTGCCTCGACTCATTGTGTACACACTTCAGTGTGATTGTTTTTCTATCCTGTTTATACGTCATGGCTCTTCTCCCCCTCACTGGACTGTGAGCTCAGTGGAGGTAAGTCAGAATCACACGGGATTCATCCCACTCCCCAGCTCCGGATGTGAAGTGGGGTTGGGGTTAGACTGAACCACACAGAACCATAAAGAAAAAAGGTTCCCCCACCCAAAGAAAGTGCTAGTAAAGAAAGTAAGGGGCATGACACCCAAATATGAGGGTCAGACGTGATGTTTTTGGACTGGTCAAATGCGAATTTTGAAACCGGACGTGGTCAATGTTGGTTGAAACGAGATCAATGCATTTTAAACCTGGTTTGAGGTGCCCACTTCTTTAGGATTTCTCAGCGTGACGCGTGCTGTCGTGTCACTGACGCTCTTCAACCGACACTTGGCGTGTCGCGTGGTGCAGGTTTGTTGGGCATGTGCTGGCTGTGTCTCAAAACAGTCTCACCTCTTTACAAAATCAGATTCCTGAGTTGCGCTGACTCATTGGCCCTGGGTCTTTGAAGATAATCAGCAGCAGTTGGGGGGCGGGGGTGGCTTCAGTGCATACTTTTCCATCACAGGCAAAGAACAGGTGAGGAACGGGAGTCGGTTCGGGGATTGATGGGCCTTGGGGTGGTCAGGTCACCTCCCAGTCCTAACCCTCGGTTTTTATTTAACAAGGGAAGTAGCTTCCATGAAATCGGGTTGGTACCAGCTGCTGTTCCTGAGACACTAGAAGAAAGAGCGTGGGTGCCTTTAAAGGGCTGGTGGAGCTAAGGGCAAAGCTGAGCACCAGCCAGGGAGCAAAGGAAAGATGCCGTTTACTTCCAGGATGTCACGAGACAGGACCAAGCAGACGAACTGTCTGAAAAAGATCATGGATGGCTTTAGAGCTGAGTACACAAATCAAGAGAATGACGAGGAGTTGCTCTAGGAGACAAGATGCGGTGCTACACGGCTAGGCCCTTTTTCTTTCCAGTTGGCTGGGATTCTCTTGGGTGCAGTAGCATCTGTATCCCTGAGATGTAGGAGGTGCGGAATGGCTCCTCCCTCACTTTTAGTCTGCCTTTTTCCCTTTCTTTTTCTTTTTTTTTAATATTCCCAGAGAAAGTCTACATTGCCTGCTCCATGATAGGGAACAGAGCACAGAGAAGGATTGGAAACGTGTGTGTCTAGAGGCAGGAATGTGTATGGAGAGACGGATGGACAGGGAGGCTGGCTCTGGGGGTGGTGCTGCCTCAGGAACTGGACCCTAGGCAAGTCACAGACTCCGGGGCTCAGTTTGCTTCTCGATAAGGGACAGAGACTAAATCATTGTATTACAAACTTTATTTTAGCAGAGGAATCTCCTTATTCCCCAAAGGAAACCTTATACTGAACGCTGTTTTATGTATGAAAGAGAGGTTTTTAATGGAGCGATTCTGGTTGAGAGGAGGGACTCAGGCTCTGTCTGCTTGTCTCCCCAGCTCACTGTCTGGGCATCCCAAGGGAGCCCGGACCTGTGGGTGCCCGGGGTGAAACTAGACTCAGCCTCGGCGCCTGCTCCGTCTCTAAAGTCATGGAGTTGAAAAGGAAATGAAACCCTAATCAAATTGCCTAGCGGCTTACTGAGCTCACTGTCTCATTTGAAGACATCAATCCAGTATGCAAAGTAATTAAAAAGCCATGTAAATGTTGACTGAGGGCTTAAAACAATGAAACCAAATGAAACACTCCTGCCTCCCCGCAACCTACCAAAAGGACATTCAATTCATCACCGAAGCACAGCTTCTCTCTTGGTCTCCCCCGCCACATCACCCCCTCTCACATGCGACAGCTGCTTCCAAAGTCCTTGCCTGGGTCCCTTCCACTACCTGCAGACTCCCACTGGCAGGGGTGTGGTTCTCTTCCTCCTCCCTGCCTCACCCCCACTCCTCATCAGCCCCGTCCTTCCCTTGCTCAGCCCCTCTCCATCCTGTCTGATGGGAATCTGCCAGCTTCTTATCCTTCTCAGTTTCATTTTGCCCACTGCAACCCTATCAACTCTGCCACCGTGCCAGGCAGCTTGATAGGCAGTCGAGTGGCAGATCTATGGATTTCTTCTTCCAGTGGGTAGTCAGGAGGGGTGGGAAGGAGAAGGCGACACGTGGAGCTGAACCCTTCTTCACAACTCCTGTCCTCACTAGTGACCCCAGTGCCCATTCCTAGAACTCCCGCCCCGTCTCCCCTTTAACTCGAATCGCTAGAAATGGACAGGGTCCAGCTGGCCCCTGGGTCAGAAGGACTGTGCAAAATTCAGATTCTGGGGAGCGTGTTTAATGCTCATTTCTTCTTCGTCGTGTGTCTCTCTTGTTCTTTTCCTTTTTCCTAATCGCAAGCCATTCCTGGGACCACTTTTCACTGCTCCAACATTTCTGTGCCTTGGCGGGTGGTCGAAAATGGAAGACTTCCTTGGTTGTCTTGAAGCTAATGGTGCTCTTTAAGGAAGCCGTGGGGTCTTTCCAAGTGAGTTGCCTAATAGGACACATTGGGCTTTGTGGGGGCGCAGGGGGATGCCCAGAAGTGGTAGCTGCCCAAGGTGAGCCAGGTTCCCCACGGAAGTCCTTCAAGTATCATCTGGGTGTAGATGTGACTCTGAAACTTCCCACTGTGTTCATACCTACTCGTGTCACCTGTGATGGCGGCTTTCTCAGGCACAGTGAATACAAGCTTCAGTTCTTTTTGGCTTCACATAAAAGAGAAACATGATCCCTGCCCTCACTGCACAATGACTCTGTTTTCCTAATCACTATGCCCATATTTCTTGCCTTTGATATGTGTGGGTCCATTTCCTTATGTGTAACTTACTCCTCTGGTGCAATACAGTTCTTGCTGCGAACTCCACACATGCACACACACATTCACACTCACAGTCCTTGGGAGAAAACATCATGTCGCCTGGCTCTGGACGATGCCAGAATCCCAAAGAGTGGGCCCTCTATTCACTGCTTGCCAACAAACTTGTCCCTCTGGCAGCTGCAGACCACAGATCTTTGGTTGTTTCTCTTTTTTTTTTCTCTCCACTGACAGGGCCATTTGTAAAGGTGAATAATGGAGGACGTTCTAACAGGCGGCAGGTGAGTGTGAAAGTGTGAGTGTGTGTGTTTGAGAGAAAGAGAGAGGATGCAAGTCTCCCAGACACCACTCATCTGCGTCTGTGTTTGTGTAAGTCACTAGTTGCCTACGGAGTCATCAGGGTTGGGGAACCAGTTCTACCTCGTTGTAGAACCATGCACCTGCCACAGACTGCAGTCACCTCACATACTTTCTCCTTCCTTGCCTGTACTCTTCCCTTGGGCTAAAACCCAGGCCTTGCCTTGGCCGAAACAGATGGAAGGAGCACAGGATTTGGAGTCAGACGATCTTGTCCAACTCTGTCGCTGCCAGGAGAGGCAGAAAAAGGATCGTGGTTGAGTGGTTAATGGCATAGGGACAGTGAACCCAGATTGTGTGCATGTGAATCCTGATCCTGTCTCCTGCCAGCTGGGTGACCTTGAACAAGGTACTTTAGATCACTGTGCCTCAGACTCTTCAGTTGTGAAATCAGGCGATAATCCAAGTAGCTACTTCACGGAGTTGTCATGAGGACTGAATTAGTTAACTTAGTTTCCTTCATAGTAAAGGCTACAAAAGCACTTGCTATTTGTTATTCATAGAAACAGCGGGAATAATCCTGGGCCGGGCACAAAGCAAAGGCCCTGCTATTGCCGGGTTGTGTGGGTTTCAGGTAAATTAACCTCTCTGAACCTCATTTTCTCCATCTGTAAAATGGGGTGAAATTAGATCTCCCACTAGACTGTGCCACGTGCTTAAGCATAACCTGTGTTTTGAAATGGCAATCTGTAGTTGATCGTCCATTTGCCGCTTAGGATTCTTCCAGGCTCCGCATGCCCTGCTCTACGGACTTTGAAGTTGTGAACTAAAACATCTCAAACACTTAAAATCCAGGAAGGAATATAAAAAGAAAGGAAAGCTATTACTCATTCT
This sequence comes from Panthera uncia, assembly GCF_023721935.1. Taxonomy (NCBI): domain Eukaryota; kingdom Metazoa; phylum Chordata; class Mammalia; order Carnivora; family Felidae; genus Panthera; species Panthera uncia. Next base: position 53,966,840 of record NW_026057577.1, on the reverse strand, counting down.
TTGGTGCCATATGTCTCCTATCCCAAAGAGTTTAAGGAGGAGATTGCTTCCTCTGAATCCATGCACATGAGATATTTTCAAAGGGACCTCCTTTGACCACATCGGGAGAGCAAAAAAGGGCTGGATAGACTTTGCAGAGTAGAGAAATGCTGTGCAAATGTGGGATGCATGATGGAGCAGAACCTACTGACCTGGTCATTTCTCATTCTGCCGTTTCTCTGCTGTGTAGCCTTTGGCACATTAACCTCTCTGGGTCTGAGTTTGTTTTTGTTTTTTGTTTTCTTTTCTGAAAAGTAGGATTAAGTAAGATATAAAAGAATGTGGCACAAAGTAGACAGTCTGCAAATGTTTATTCCTTTCCCCGGGAATACATATTAAAATCTGGGTTTATCAAGCCAAACTTTGGATCCGGGCTGGTGCTTGGGACATGGTTTATGAGACATAATATGTGAAAATGCTATGTGATTTAAAGATTCCAAAGGTACTCGTTATAAAATAAGAACATCTATTTTTAAAAACCCAGCTGAGTTAATAGTCTGCTTTTTAGATCTGGACTTTTTAATTTTTTTTTTTTTTAATGTTGATTCATTTTTGAGAGACAGAGCACAAGCGGGGGAGGGGCAGAGAGAGAGAGGAAGATAGAATCCGAAGCAGGCTCCAGGCTCTGAGCTGTCAGCACAGAGTCCAACACGGGGCTTGAACTCACGAACCGTGAGATCATGACCTGAGCCAAAGTCGGATGCTCAACCAACTGAGCCCCCCAGGCGCCCCTAGATCTGGACTTTGATAACTCTCCCACAGTTAAACAATTTGCTATTCAACCTAGGATTAGTCTAACATCTTACATCCTGAAGCACAACACTGGGCATAATAATCTCTTCACTATTTTAGGTAAGATGACCACGTAGAGGATAAAGAATAGTCTTAGGATGGGTGCTTATCTGCACAGCTCGGGCAGAGCAAATAGAAATCCAAAACAACCGTAACAACAAAGAGCCTGGGGGTAAAAAACAAAGGTGCTCTGATACAGCCTCTCCAGGGCTCCGGGAATTGAAGTGGGGCCATGGGTGGAGTCACTGGGAGCCTGAAGCCTCAGGTAAACTCTCACTTCCTAACTCTCTGGAAGCTTCTGCCCTGGGAGACATTTTTAAATGGTCACACTCCTTGCAAAGCTGCCTACACTGTCGTCTCCTTTGAGGTATCTATATGGGTATCACAAATCTTAACAAGTTCAAAATCAAACTCCAGATCTCCCCTTCTCCAATCCGGCTCATTGAGATTATTCCAGATGTTAGTGACTGGCAACTCTCAGCCTGGTTTTGCTCTGCATGAAGACATTCCAGTCGTCTTTAAGTCCTATCAGGCACAGCCCCCTTCCAATCATCAGCAAACCTCAATGGCTCTACCTTGCAAGTATGTCTGAAAACCGACCACTTCTCACTACTTCCGCTGCTAGTTCCTGATCCAAGCCATCATTCTCGCTCACTTGTGTTACTGCATGCAATCTCTTAAACGATCTCCTTGCTTTGCCCTTGATGTCCTAGTGAAGAAGCATATCATTCCGCTTGGAATCAACTGCTGACTCCCCATCTCATCAGAGTGAAAATCAAAGCCAGTGCATTGGCCTAAACCTGCAACCTTCCCTCCTGTGACTCTCTTAGTCTCTCTTTCGTCCTCACTCTGCCCTGCCCCAATGGCCTCCTTACTATCCTCCGATACAATGCCTATGCCCAGAATTCCAGATCATTCTCTCTTTACACCTGACTCGGTGATTTTAATCTCACTGGACACACTAGGTCCTAAAACTTGGAGATCATATTTTTAATAATCCCCCTAAGGACAGAGCTCAAACTCCACTCTTCCAGCCTGCATGTACCGCTCCTTTCTCTGAATTCCTAGAGCAACTTTTATTCTAGGAATCCTGTAGTTCGGTGACTGATTTATATCCTGCCTGAACTGATCTTTACTCATAATCCCTTTTAAGTTTGGTTATTTTTATTATTGAATTACAAGTTCTTTATATAGTCTAGACACATGCCCATTATTAAAAGTGTGATTTGCAAATATTCCTTTCATTTAGTGGATTTCTCTTAATTTTTATGATGGTATTCTTTAAAACACCAATGTTTTAAAATTTGACACACTCCAGTTTATCTTGTTTTTTCTTTTGTTACTTTAATGTCACTTTAATGCGATTTTAATGTCATGTCTAAGAAGCTTTTACCTAGCTCGAGGTCACAAAGATTTTCTCCAATATTTTCTGCTAAGGGTTTTAGAGCTTAGGCTGTTCAATTTAGGTCAATGATTCAATTTTTGGTTATGATATTAAGAGGGGGTCTAACATCATTCTTTTTGTATATGAATATCCACTCTCAAAACTATTTGTTGAAAAGACTATTCTCTTCTCGTTGAATTTTCTTGGCAGTCTTGTCAAAAACCAATGAACCGGGGCACCTGGGTGGCTCAGTAGGTTAAGCGTCCGACTTCGGCTCAGGTCATGATCTCACGGTCCGTGAGTTCAAGCCCCGCGTCGGGCTCTGTGCTGACAGCTCAGAGCCTGGAGCCTGCTTCAGATTCTGTGTCTCCCTCTCTCTCTGCCCCTCCCCTATTCATGCTCTGTCTCTCTCTGTCTCAAAAATAAATAAACATTAAAAAAAAAAAACCAATGAACCATAAATGTGAAGGTATTTTTCCCAACTCTCTATTCTATTCCACTGATGTATACACCTATCCTTATGCCATTACCACCCTGTTTTGGTTACCATAGCTTTGAAATAAGTTTTAAAATTAGACAGTGTGAGCCTTCATACTTCATTCTTTCTCAAGATTTATTTGGCTATTCCATCCAGGTCCCTTGAAATTCTACATGAATTTTAAGATCAACTTGTCAATTTCTGTAAAGAAGCCAGCTGGGATTTTGATAGTGATTACATTGAATTTGTAAATGAATTTGGGGAATATAGCCATTTTAATGATACTAAGTCTCCGGGTCCCTGAATATGAGGTGTCTTTCCATTTATTTAGGTCTTTATATTCTTTCAATAATTTTCAGAGTATAAGTTTTGCACTTCTCTTGTTGAATTTATTGCCAAGTATTATATTTACTTATCTATCTATAGATTGATGGATTTACATGCTCTGTGAGTGGGTTAAGGATTTTGATTTTATTTAAAAAGCAATGGCAGTCAGCATAGACTTTTCCGGAGGGATGGTCATGACCGTGACTGAATATTTAAAGATCCTTTTGGCTGTGATGTTAAGAATTCACTTAAGGGAGTAAGAGTAGATGAAGGAAGACCAATTAGGAGGCCACTGCACTGGCCAGAGTGAGAGATGGTGGCAGCTGGATTAGGATGCTGGAGCAGACATGGTACAAAGCAGATGAATTCAAGATGCCTTTAGAAGGAGACTCAATAGGAGTTAGTGATGGATTGGATTTGGGGGGGGGGGTGAGAGAGGGAAGTCTCAAGGCTTTTATCTTGTGCAACAGGATGGAGAGTGAGGCTATTCCGTTGTGATAAGGAAAACTGGAAAAGAACCAATACATGATCTGTAAATACCCCTTTGCACTAGAGATAATTCAATCCAAACCACATATTATCTCAGCTGATTTTTCTAAGACGTTTATGAGGAAGGTAGGATAAGCATTAACGTTTCTATGTGGTGGGTGATAAAACTGAGCATGTAGAAGAAGCAAGAACACTGATTACAAGTCAGAAAGCATGGGATTTTGCCCATTCTATGCGAAGAACTTTTGGGTCCTATCAGTTACCCTCTCTGGGGGCAAGCTTCTTTATCTATGAAATGTGGGCATTGGTGAAGTTATCCCTAAAATCCCTGCTGGTATGCCTTCTTTCACTATTGTCATTCACTGAAAAATGCATGCAGGGTTGAGGTACATGTGCAAAGACACAATGATGATGAGGTCGGGATGCAAACTCTCATCTCCCAATTTCTAGCCCATTGTTTGCTATAACCCGTGGCCCCCCATTTATTTCTTCCCAGTCACATTTTATGAGAAAAAAATGGATGTCTCCACCTTGCTCACAGACATTGGGCAGCGTGACCTATACTTGGGCAGTATGTCCAATTCTAAGTTTTGACAACAGGGACACATGGATCGAAAACCCCTTGAAGCTGTGATTTATGACTGAATATCTTTAATATGCTTTACATACTTGTGCTTCATGCATTAACACTTTTATTCCTACTGTACCTTTACCTTTAAGTTCTTGCCATATTTAGAAATGCTCTTTTGTCTCCTGTGGTGGCTACTCAGAAACTTTCTCAAGCAAGAATGACTCATAGGGCGCTGCCCACAGACCAGACTTTAGGTATTCAGTCTCAAGCATCCCAGAAGTAGTGCTTAATCTCTTATGAAATGTGGTATATGGGGGCAGAAGTCCATCTATGGGGTGGGAAAACTAAATACCCAAAAAAGCATTGTTGTACTTGAAAAACAATCAGTAACTTCTCCCAGGAGATGAAGAAGGAGATTATTACCCCAAAGCATTGGCAAGCCAGACGCTCACCACCAAGCGGGAGCTCCGGGCTCCAAAGAGGTAAGGAGACCCGGGTTTGGTCTGTGCTCAGCTGGCCAGAGGCACATGCTTCCTCCTCAGTGGCCTTTGTAACCTGAATAAGGAAGAGGGAGGAGGGATTCACCTCAAGATCAGCCTTTGAATCCACCGCCTGAATGAAGGACCAGGACCACACCTGATCCAGTTAGTCTCTAAGCAGTTTCCTTCAAAGGACACACACACTCAGCATTTACACTGTGTACCTAAATTTCCATCACAATAGCTGCCCTGCTTTTATGCAACGAGGAACAATTTGATAGTTCAGATAAAGGGGGAACCCTTTGAAAGAGGAAACTCAGTGAAATAACATCTCTGTCAAAGGGGCACGTTTTTTCCACACGTGGTCCCTTTGGATGAGTGTCACATCGCAGAGAAATATGATAGCCCCTCCAATGGTCATTTCTGCACGTTTGGATAATGAATTTTAAAGAGATGACTGCAGAGCCGTGGGGCAGCCAGACCTTGCCCACTGGCTGGGCAGCAAGCCACACACTGGGCTGTCAACAGCTCAGGAAGGCAGAGCGTGTGTGCAGCACAGCAGGGGAGACCTGCTGAAGCCAACCCGATGCTCCCTCTGGAGGGAAAACACAGGCTTCCAGAGAGGCAGAGTGTCCACGAGTTTTAGGAAAATGCACCCATTTCTGGATTGGGAAGAGAAGCCAGTTATATTCTCTGGAGCAAGGAGTCCCAAATTTGACTGTATTTCAGAATCATCAGGGACGTGTGTGAAAATGTAAATTCCTAAGTGCCATCCTGGACTTTCGGAACCAGAATTGCCCTCATTTCCTTACTCTCCCACCAGGGGGGCGGGAGAGTAGGAATCTGAACAGTTCATACCCCACTCTTTCTGATGATATGACTGGGGCAACTCCCCTTTGTGAACTGTTCATCTACAAGGCTGCCTTGCAACACAGCTCTTGCCACAGTCAGATAAAGGCACTAATCAGCGTTTCTTTGCTCCATGGTTTGGGCTTTCTGTGAAGCAAGTACGGTCACAGTACAATGAAAGGGCATTATTTCGGGGGAATGGAAAGGCCCATCTAAATGAGAGAGGATCCTGATTAATCAACTGAGTAAAGGAACTGCTTCATTTTTTCATCATTTTTACTTGAACTGCCTACCAGCTCGCCTTAACAGAGCAATGCTAAGCTCGCCCAGCTGAGTCACCAGAACTCAGGGACCTGACTTCCTCCCGGAGAGGGGAGGGGGGATGGACACCAGAATCAACCCAAGAGTTCTGCTTGGGGCAGAGCTTGGGGCTCGGCCATCTTGGCATCTGCTGCTTCTGACGCTCTGGATGATGCTTCCTCGTAGGGCAGGGGGTTGGGAGGAGGCTGCGATGAGGCAGCAAAAGGAGGAGACAGAGCGGAAGGTAGAACAGTAGACCCATGAAGTCAGGAGACAACAAGCTTTGGGGCAGGGGAACACAGAGAGGAGGGTGAGGGGGACAGAAAGACGAAGAGAAGCCTTCGAAGAGATCAGTTCACCAACAGAGGAAAAGAGCTGGTGACTTACTCTGTTCTGAAGGTTCTCTTTCCAGAGGGCCAAAGGGTAGGGCTTCCATGGAGGGACAGGATGCATGTTGGCCCCCTGTTCCCGCCTCCCAGGCCCTCAAGCTTAACGTTAGGTTTCAGTCACCAGAGACTATGACTCATGGTCTGCTTCCACTGAGAAGACTGGCAGAAAGTTCTTGCAGACAGCGAGGTCTCCCACACCAGCCAGAGCTCCTGCCTCAGCTCTAAATAGACATTCCTACTGCACCTTAGGAGATTTTTGCCTGCAGACGTGGAAATTTCCACTTCCCTTACATTAGGTGGTTAGGATGATAATGATACCGAATCTTTTTCAAGCTGACTGAAGGGAGCTGCACTCTAGCCCAAGGGTCCTCTGTGGTCTACTGTTAACCCCTGGGTTTACCCATCTGCCCTAGCCCCTCTACCCTTGCCTTGTATGTATGGGCTATTTCCCCAGTGGACTGTAAGTTTCTGGAAGGCAGGGAGTAGGTCTTACTCATCTCTGGATCCCAGCAGCAGAGACCGTTATCGGTTCGGGGTGTGGGGAGCGGGGAGGGCAGTGGGGTTGGGCACTGACTTGTGCTGAGCCAGAAACTGAACTTAAAAGTGAATCTGATACAACCCTCTGGGGGAAAATAACACATTCATCACCTCGTCAGCCAACAACTGAAAGCTCTAGGTCAAAATTCTGTTCTGCAGATATTAAGGATATATTTGAAATCATTTTTTAAAACAATAGAGTATTAAGGGAAAGCTTGGAGTCCGTTGCCATAAATAACGTCTAACGCACACTAACATTACCCTCAGACTGTCTGGCCCTCTAGCCTCTGAGGTTGGAGGCAGAGCCTGGGTGTCAAGGCAGACCACCCGAGGAAGCTGTGAAGACTGAGTTGCTCAGTTCTGGAGCCAGGCTGTGCCACTGGGGGCGGGGGTGGGGGTCCCAGCCTGGAGGCTCTCCAGGCTACTACAGGAGCAGCTTTTAACCTACAACTGCAGGCTTAGCCTCTCCAGATTCAAGCCTCTCTGCTTCATCTGGAACTCTTGCCCCCAACCCATGGGTCTATAGGGTGCTTCACCCTTTCATTCAGTCACCCAACATTTGCTGAACATGTTACCTTCCTACACTTCTTGGTGGCTCCTGAAGAGCTTGTGGCTGGTGGCTATTTGCACAGATGTGGGTCACGCTCCTTCTGAGACAGACATCTTGGTGGTTTTTCTTCTCTGACCAGGAAGGTGGCTGTCCCATGGATATGTGTCATTCCTGCTTCTCTGTAGCTCACCCTGGGTCTGAGAGATGCTCAGTCTTCCTCTCACATTACAGTGTCCAAAATGTTAGCAACTAAAAATGCCAAAGCAGGCCAACAAAATTGTGGCCTATTTTTCTATTTATGTTTAAGAAAATGGTGCTTTTATTTTTTTTATTAATTTTTTTTTAACATTTATTTATTTTTGAGACAGAGAGGGACAGAGCATGAACGGGGGAGGGTCAGAGAGAGAGGGAGACCCAGAATCTGAAACAGGCTCCAGGCTCTGAGCAGTCAGCACAGAGCCTGATGCGGGGCTCGAAACCACGGACAGTGAGATCGTGACCTGAGCTGAAGTCGGACGCTTAACCGACTGAGCCACCCAGGTGCCCCAAGAAAATGGTGCTTTTAATAAGAAATGTCAGTTTGTTGATTTTCAAACGCAACCAAAACACAATGAAACACACCTGACTGATATAGGATTATCAAAAATTTTACAGCAGGGGTGCCTGGGTGACTCAATCGGTTAAGCATCCGACTCTTGGTTTCGGCTCAGGTCATGATCACACGGTCTGTGAGTTTGAGTCCCACATCCGGCTCTGCACTGACAGTGCGGAACCTGCTTGGGATTCTCTCTCTCCCTCTCTTAAATAAATCAACTAAAAAGAAAAAAAAAAACTTTATAGCAAAATAATTTAACTTTAAACACTGATAATCATGACTATTCAAGAATAAGAATACTGTGACTATCATGATTCAAATGATTGCTACATTGTATTCAAATCTATTCATAATCTGTTGATAAGATTCTGAAAGTAGGTAAAAAATGTTCCCCCACAGAAGTGCCACACAGTATATACGTGCTACTTACAAGATCATTAGGAGATATAGAAAGTATTAATTTGTTGTGCATTAGGGACAGTCTGGGTCCGGGAACTTAAAATGGAATGATGACATCTTTCCATTCTGTCATTTTATCTCTGCTATGAGCAGAAGTTTAAAACTGAGGCTCATTGGTTTTTTGTTTTTTTTTTAATTTTTTTTAACGTTTATTTATTTTTGAGACAGAGAGAGACAGAGCATGAACAGGGGAGGGGCAGAGAGAGAGGGAGACACAGAATCTGAAACGGGCTCCAGGCTCTGGGCTGTCAGCACAGAGTCCGATGTGGGGCTCGAACTCACGGACCGTGAGATCGTGACCTGAGCCGAAGTCGGACGCTTAACTGACCGAGCCACCCAGGCGCCCCAAAACTGAGGCTCATTGTAACCACGTGGCTTTGGTAGAAATGGCATTGTCACAGGCCCCACCCAGCACCCAGCCCAGACCACTAAAGGCTGCAGCCAAGGCCCAACCTGGCAGCCAATGGAGGCAGAAGGCCTCCAGCTTTATAACCACGACTGTGGCAAGGGTATGTCCCTGCAGAGAAGCCCAGGCTCCACACCATCCCCGGGTCCCTTTGCCATTTGCAAGCACCTGGCTCTCAATCTGCCTTCTCCCCAGCAGCCAGCCCCTCTTTATCTTTGCTTCCCTTCGGACCACTGGAAAAATTTGCCAACAGAGCGGCGAGTTTATGGCCTCCTGGGGGTTGTCCTTAGCCAAGAACTGACTGTTCAGGGGATATAGTCTGCTCTCTCACCCCTGTTGGGATCCACTCTACCACTGTGTCACGGCTCACTTTCAAGACTTCCCTTAAAATCGCCCCTTTAGTTGGCCTACTTCCCTTCCCTTCTTGGTCCCACTTTGCCAGTTTTCCCTGGGAACTTCTCCTCATCAAGCACTTTGACGTGCATCTTTGTCTCACTGCCTGCTTCCGGGGATTGCAGCCTGGGACTGGAAGGAAGCCTTGTTACTTACTGTGAGACTTCGTGACTATTCCTGTTTGCAGCTGCTTCTTTATATGCAAAATTGAGGTGGACATACCAACCCCTGAGGGCCACAGCATGCCTTAGAGATCATGTCTATAAAATTTCTGGCAGAGTCCATGCGGATGTCAGTTGCTATTAGCTCTTTTCCAAGGCCATCAGCTTACTCACCCCTGCTGGAAATCTTCTCGATGGCTAGAGCAAGCAGGGACTGGGAGAGCTGGGATGGAGAAACAAGGCCACTTATGGGTTGCCCTAACATTGAGCTCCTGGTCTTTTCAACATAGATGGGTCTTAGTAATTCAGCTGTGAGCTTTTAAAAATCCTTAGCACAGAATTGGGATATCAGGACATGATTAGGTGCCAGGAGAGGATTCAGGATTTGATCTTGACTACTTTCAGAGTTGTACCCTAACCATTGAAATGTTGTTTGTTTGTTTTTGTTTGTTTTTACAGGGTTTACTCTGACAGTCTGACAAGAGAGGCCCTGCTTCGTTCAGGTCTATTGTTTTGAAGTCTATGTGAGGCTTGTGAGTTGGTAGTAAGCTGTAGGCACCAGGGTTCCCATGGAGGAAGGTGGGCTGTAATGGAAATCACAGCACATTCCAGAAAATATCGGGATTTTTCACATTATGTGCATCACCTGGTAGGCAAGCCCAAGTGATTCATTTCCTCCTTTCAAGCCAGAGGGTTACAGGGATTTCACACCGTGAGATCCAGTCTCATGCTTCTGTCCCCAGCCATTTCATTTTCTCTGACTCCTTCATTTCACTCTTTCACTCTTCCTAGACCGAGAATATAATTCTCTTAGGCCAACCGTCCTAACCATCTATTCTCCGAGGTCTTCAACATCTGCTTTAGGTTGCCACCTCAACTCCCAAAGAATTCCCCTTTGTTGTTAATCGTAAATGCAGATGGGGCAATCACCGAGTGAAAATGACTCATAGATGGCCTGATCAAGTCATATGCGTTGGGCAGACAGGACGGTGCTCAGGAAAGAGCAGGTGGTGGGAGAGGGTTCTGTGGGTGTAAGAGGCGAGGGTGGCAGGGCAGTGTGCCTGGCAGAGAACGGTCTCAACAACGGTTTTGGCTTCATTCTGGCAGCGGAGTCTGTAAGCACCCTCCCCCCCCCCCCCCCCACACACACTTTGTTGCCTTAAATACAAAGGTTCAGAACAACAGCATCTGCCGGCCTGCGAGTAAGCAGTAAGAAGCAGCAGCATGGGGACTTGTCTGACTCTAAGACCGTCACTCTGAACAAGCGCTCACATCCAAGTGCTGGTCTCCGCTCTAAAACAGAGCTCTATGTCTCAGCAGCAGAAATCTCCTGGAAGGAAATCCCCGGGTAAACAGGAGTTGGGGCAGATGGATAAAATGGACTCCTCCCGTCTAGAATTCTTTAGGGGAGAGTCATTTGAGAGGTTGTAACATCTCTACTGTGAGCCCTCAATTTCCTCTCGTCTCGGTAGGATATGTTTCTGTCCTCAGAGGGAGGGTGTGCCAGATAATCTATTGGGCGGGGGGAGGGATAGTGCCAAGGAGGTGGGGGGGAGGGGACAGAGCTCAATTCCCAAGCAAAGCTGGTGGTGGCTGAAAACACACCCACTGCCCTGTGGCCCTTTGCTCAGAGCAGCTCTGATGTGCCTCCACCCCCACGGCCCTGGACATGATGCTCTGGCTCGTGGTCTGGACAAAGGTTACAAACCCATGGCGTGACTCTCCTTCCTCAGCTCCACAAGGATTAAGCGTTTAGTTTCAGGTCACAACTGTCAAAGAGCATCCGAGATATGCACCACCTTGCCACGACCGACTCAGGGAAAAGGGTCCACCAGAGCCGTCAAAGCCGGGAGAGAGGGTTTGTATTTCCTCTGAGGACGTTAATAAAGGGAGCACCACTGCCAAAGGATATAGTGATGAATGTCAGTCAGTCCTGGGAGGACATCTCATGTTACGAAAGCTGCTGCGGTATGGAAGCCATCATGACCCTCTCCATCTCTGTGGGCACACAATGCTTATGGCCCCTAGCAATCACCCTGTTTGCCCAAAACATTAACCGGCCCTTCCTTGGTGTCTCCTCACCACTACTCATCCCATGTGTTGTGAATGTAATTTCAGGCCCCACCCTACTTTATTTCGCGATGCACCTCTCTGTTGTTATTACACTGTGTTCTTCATGGGAACGTGGCAGGTGGGTAAGCAGGGAATACTTTCTGCTTCCCGGACTCACATGCACCCACCCCCACAGGTCTGGTTCTGCTCCGAATCTCCTTTTTTCTTGTTCATGTGAGGCTTCCCAGTTTCATTACTAGCGTGTCTAGGTGAACGATTCCTATCCGTGAACGAAGCATTTACGGACAAACCCGTGTTGTCTTCAGACTTCGGGGCTGGTTCCTTCTAGGAGGCGTGTGTGGCTGCCAAACAGCAGGAGGCTATTAAAAGAGGCCCCATTGTTTACTTTATGCCCAGGTCCACAGTGAGCAGGAAGCTGGCACTGCGCAGTTGTGTGAGATCAGAGTCTCCAAATAGTTATGACGGGGAGGCAGCTCATGGGTTGAGTTTCTTCCTGTGGCGTTCTCTGGGAATACCCAGGTTCTCTCCAGCGCTTACCGGAATGTGGACCTCAGGATAGGCAATGAACTTCTTTGGTCCAGTCTGGACTCCATGAGTACTGCTCTAAAGCTGCTGGTAGGAAGCCAGTGCTATTTTCTGGATGACTGGGGATGCTGCCTAGGGAAACTGTTGGAGATGAGCTGGTCTGTATTCTGAGGCATCAACGTGAGCTCAGTTCAGAGCGAATACAATCTCAGGACTGCTTGGTCTCCCTCTCTTACTCTGTCCACAGCAGACTCTCCTGGTGATGCTGTGTCTTGACATCGATATTGAATTGACTGTCTACGAGACATTAGACCACATCACCTGTCACCTTACCGCGGCGATGGAGGTCTGCTGACCTGGGCCGCCTGGCCTTCCCTCCACTGCTTTCTAATTGTAGAGATAAGATAGAGGATACAAAGGAGGACCAGTGTGGGTCCCATTCCCAGAACTCTGTTCTGCTGGCTGTTATCATTGAGGGATGGGTTTGAGGAGTTGTCCAGGGGTGTCTGTGGCCCTCCCTTGGCTACTCTGTGACAGTCCTATGCTTGCTGGGTTTACGGAAACCAGACAGGGACAGATGAAGGACCCTCTACATGAGGACGCAGGGGTCTTCCCAGGCCAGGACTGTGTGGCCACAGCAGCTGCTTCCTGGGAACTCGTGGCTCTGGAGGTTTCAGCTCTGGCGATGGCGACAATGGGAGGCAGGGTGCAAGAACCCCCTACGGCATCTTATCAAAGCCACACAAAATCTTTCTTTCCACAAAATCTTTCTTTACACCTAAAAGGACTCTTAGAAATAGCATCATAATACATCCTGTTGTAGCAACTGATCAAACGGAAATTCGTTCTTCCATAAGAACGCTTTTGTATTTGAGAGTTATGTCCGTGAATAAAAACTTGGATAGAAGGCAACTCTAGTGACTTGTCTCCTAAGTCCTTTTGAAATTGGCATTCACTGATCCCTAGAGCCGTTTTCCTACTTTCCCCACTGCACTTCACACCATCAACTGACCTGTCTCCCCTTTTCTTTATGTTATGGATTCTGCTTACTCATGACTCTGGTCTACTCTGGTGTCTCTTTGCCATGCTTCTTCTTATCTTGGCGCTTCTGCTTATCGCGACCTCTCTGTTTCCTCACGTATTTATTTACCTTCTACTACCAACGCTCAAGCGCCCCCAACCCTGTCTGTCTCTGTCTCTTCAGTCCAGATGCTCCCAGAGAGAGAATTATATTGAAACACTTAGCCATCGTTATGTCTCTTGGCCATCCTGAGCTTATAGACTGGTAGCCAATTTAAGGCTTGCTCTTAGCCGTTCTTAGGCCAGGCACTTGTTCCTGATTTAACAACTACTAGTCAAAACAGCGGAGATCATCTGGGGTGATTTTTGCTGAAGTAACCCTTTGGAAGGGTTTTATAGACACGCCAGGCTTTCTGAAGGTTTGGTGTGACCTATATGCTAATTCTTCCCTTCAATAGCCTGACTTGAAAGCACGTTAACATACTTTCAGCAACATACACACTTTGCTGCAAATTGATGTAATCAAACTGCCCTTAGCAAGTGTTGTTACGTGACACAATGCCTAAGACAGGCCTAATTTACTGGGGTTTGAACACATAATAGAGAAGAGAATGTGAACCATGGGAAGCTAGTGGAAGGTAGGTAATGAAATCATATGTGACCCGACTGTTCTGGGTCTCTCTTGTTTCCTAACAAAGAAATCATCCCCAAAGTGAGTAGCATCAAGCAGCAATCATTTTATGATACTCACAGATTCTAGGGGGCAGGAATTTGGTTAGGACACAGTGGGCATGACTTCTGTCTACTCGACATTATCTGGTGCCTCATCTGGGCCTGACTAGAATAGCTGGCATCGTGCGGTGACTTCTTCATGCAAATGACTGGTGCCTGGGCTGGGGTGACGGAGAGGGTGGGTTCAGCCGGGATCGCTCACCAGAGCACCTACACAGGGCCCATTGGTCAAAGCAGGCACAAGCATACCCAGACTCACGGGAAGGGGACATAAACCCCATTTCTCAATGGGAGGGATGTCAAGAAATGGGTGGCTTTGTCTTAACAAAGGTCACACCAAGGATCAGTGTTCTCTTTCCCTTAAAGATAGTTTCTTTCTGGAATGCTTGGGGAAGGGAGATGAGAGCAATTCAGCTCCCAAATTGTCCATGTAGCAGGTTCCTTGTCCTCAGTTAGTGTGTCTTTCCAGCACCACTGAGTGTCATTGCTAAACTCCCCTTGCGAAGGATCCTGGCTTTGAATAAGAGATTGTTGTTTCCATGTTGCAATGCTGCTACCTGCACAGGATCTCCAGGGAGAGGGCCAGCAACATAGAGTAGGCCCCATTTCTCATTTTCCTTGACAAGAGCATGATCCACGTTTGTGTGGATTCATCAGATCTTGTGAAAGACTGAGAAAACCGAAAGAAATAAGAATATGTGAAGCAAGGCATTTAAGACTATGTTATGGGCATGATTCTGACCAGATTCCAAATGAAGAGTCTCGAAGGAGTTAACAGGCAGTTGATCGCTTGGGTCTGCCCTCAAGTCTGGACCTATCTCTTAGAGAACTTCCTTTATAAAATCTGCACGCTAATCTTCATTTCCTTTTTAGGAAATCCCAGCTCTACCCATGAAGTTGTTTTTGACTGCAACGTTGAGTTTTCTTCCTCTAAATGTGTATGTCTTTAACTCTGAATTATTCAGCCCATAGTGAGGCTTGAGGGGCCTCCAGAAGCATAGCGTCTACTGAACTTGGGCACTCCAGATTCCTTACATTTTCCAGAGGGAAGCTCTAAGTCTCACAGACTCATTCAGGAATCACTCATTGGGGCTACATGGAGATATCGCCATCAATGTAATTTAGATCTCTAGATCTTCCTGTTTTTCCTATTATCTAACTACTAATCATTTGAAAACACACAAATAGGCCTTTCAAGAACACACATTCATTCTTAAACATAGTAGAGGCTGAAAGTATAAGGTGAGAGAGGAAATGTTCTGTAACTGCCCAGAATTTGCCCGACCTTCTTTGTGTGTGTAGGAATATGTCTCATTCCCTGTTCTTCCCTCATTCTTTTTTCCAAGTTGTATTCTTCAAGCCTGCAGGAAATAGAAATTGGTCTATTGCTGACCATGTGCAGTTTAAAATAAAGACCTGGCTGAAACTTTGAAATTATGCTTTTAAAGTCTCAGACTCTTAGAAAAGGGCAATCTTCTTACTCAGTCTCTGTCAGGAGTGGGGAGTGGAGTGGCTTAGAAGCGAGGGTGGCTTCATTCCCTAAGTCTCACGGAATTTGTTGTCAGCAGGGCCAAAGGATTGATGGGCCAGCTCTGTGGCATGAACCCAGCTGGTGGCAACAGAATTCTGCCCAGATCCCCAGGCTGGCCTTCTGAAAACCCAGTTCTGCTTGAGGCAAGGCCAAATGAGTAGATTTGAGAGCCACATTCTTTCAGAAATATTGGCTTTACATATCGCTGAAACAAGAGCCCAGCTCTACCAAAACTACTGTTTAAGATTGTAGCTCGGGTCCTCCTAACCCTGTACTTTGGTCCCTCAAGCACAGCTGACCCCAGACTCCCAAACAAAAACCCCTCTACTCTCCCAGTAGAGACAGTCTACTGCCAGAGACAGTCACTAGCCAAAGCAGTCTGGTGTCAGCCTTCTTCCTTACTAGCCCCTTCCACATCACCTCCCTTCATGATCTTGTCAACTCAATTCTGATTTCCCACTTGTCTCTTCCACTTTAACCTCTGTATTTTCAGATTGCTGCAGCTCCGTTCTTCCAGTACTTAAGCCAATACTTTTCCCATCCTCCAAACTTCTCTCCTTCCATCCACACCCTCAGACTCATGTGTTCTTCAGCTTTTAGTATTCTTATCACATAATGATCGAGAAGTTATTATTCATTTATTAGATTTGGAAGTTTTAATTTTGCTATTGAATCAGCATGAACATGCATGATCAAAGTAACTGCATAAAGGGGCGCCTGGGTGGCTCAGTCGGTTGAGCGTCTGACTTCGGCTCAGGTCATGATCCTGCACTCTGTGAGTTTGGGCCCACGTCGGGCTCTGTGCTGACAGCTCGGAGCCTGGAGCCTGCTTTGAATTCAGGGTCTCCCTCTCTCTCTGCCCCTCCCCCGCTCATGCTCTGTCTCTCTCTCTCTCTTTCTCAAAAATGAACATTAAAAAATTTTTTTTAAATAATAAAAAAAAAGGTAACTGCATACTTATTGAGATGTCCACAGTGGCCCTGTGGGAAGAAGTCCTAAGTTGTTAGGTTGTGACACCCATACTGACTTTGAAATGAGTCTTTCCCTTTTGAAGGTCTTACATTAGGTTCAAGGTTCAAACCTCGTAGGATGAACTCACTGACTTATTTTCATTTCGTGCTTCAAATATAAATAATGTCAGTCTTAGAGAACCACATCTTTATAGTTAGCACCTTTGTTTAAAATGAAATAGGAACTTAGACATCCATGTGAATTAAAAATGTGATCTGACTTTCTAAAGTTTTTTGGCATGATAACGTTCATTTTTATCATGGTTTAGGGACAATAAAAATCAACACCCCCCAACTAAGCTTGAACAAATATTCTTCAGTGAACAGCTTTTGAAGTCTGAACCATGCTGTACTCCTGCTTGGTTCCCAGGTTCTAAAAGGGTGCCTTCCCCTCTGGAGACCATTCTTCCCTTCCCTCTTGGTCTGGTCAGCTCCTGATAATCTCCCAGGATTTGGCACATATCTGATGTTCTCAGGCAGACTTTGGGACCCACCCCTGCTCCCCTCCTCTGGCCTGATTTTTTAAACACTGATAATGGTTGTAATTTAACATGAGGACGGGGACTATGCCGCCTGCTGCTGCCACTCATCACTGCATCCCCGGTGCCTGGACCAGTGCCTGGGAAAAGCCACCAATTAATATTTACTGAGTGACTGAGTTGCATGATTAAATAATTGAGTTTATATTTGAATGAATGAGCACATACATGGGAACTGTATTATAAGAGACATCATGGTCTCATTGAGAGCATGTCTATCTTCTTTCCTGCACCTGATCGTTATAATAAGCATCACTTTTTTTTTAAAGCACATTTTTAAAGCACAAACTAACTTTTAATTTGTAACTATGACATTAGGTCTTTGACTTTGGACTGAATAGCAGTTTGCATTTCATACAATACAGAATTAATACTGAACTTCCCCACTGGCCTTTGAAACCCCAGATTCCTACTTATATTTCTACCTATGTGGGTGCAAACTTCTACTCTCTATGTGGGGGTAAAAGAGGTTCTGGGTGAAGCTCCAGGCCGCATTGCCTAAGGCTCATTTAATGAAAGCTCTTTCCTGGGTCAATGGCATTTCTCCTAACGGATTCCTGCTGGCCTGAAATCCACTCCCAAGGCCCTTCTCCCCTACCTGCCTCCATTCTAACAAAGGGAAAAGCTAAAGACTTGCTTTCTCAGCTGCCCTGAAAGCTTTGTCATGAGGCTGAGCTGGGGAGAATGCGACACAAGCAGAAGACTTTCTGTTCTGTTGTTGGCATTCCTGATAGATGTTGACATTAGCAACATCTGTCTCTTCTATTTTTCAGGCCTTGAGTGTGGATGCGATGGGTGGAAATACAGGACTATCTTACAATAGTGAAGCAATAAGCTGATGCTCAAAGGATGGTGGGACAGATGGTAAAAAGAGCCTGGGTTCTTGTGAACATAGTGACCAGCTCTGGACATTGCCCTTGCTAGGAATCCTTGTTATGTGAGTCACGTAAACTCCTATCTGTTTAAGCCTGCATTATCTGGGCTTGCTTTTCATTGCAGCCCAAAGCATTCCTAACTAGGCTGTTTTTAACCTGCTTTTTCATCTAACTCTAACCGTATCCTTAATCTAAATCTAATTTGACTCTAAGTAACCTCTTAATCTAAATAGGACTCTAACCTTAATCTAAATCTACCCTTAATCTAAATATGGATCTAACCTTACTCTCAATCTATCCTTAATCTAAATATGAATACCTTAAGAAGAGGCCCAAACTTAGCCAGCCTTTCCTGTCTGCATATATTTACCTGATGAGACCACAAATAGCAACTTATGATGATGCTAATTCAGATATTTGTAAATCTAAGGGTAACTTGGCCTTCCATCTTGCCTCGTGGCAAAAAAAAAAAAAAAAACCTCATGCAATATTTCTCAGATTTAATCACATAAAAAGCTCTCAAGAATATTACTCATTTTTCAGAAAAGTAGAAATATCCCTTTTCCCAACTTCTACTTGGTCTAAGACCTACACATTATCCTCAGGTTAATGTCAAAGCTATTTTTGAATTAACTAATTAATAACATACCAAACCAGCAAACAGGGTTTAACATTCAGGCTATACTGTGATTATATATCTCTAACAAATGAGATGGATCGAACAATATGGTTTTTGGCCCATCGTCCAACTTTAAATGAAATTGTTTAGACTCTGATTATTAAATGCTAAATGAAAATGCAGAAGTACTTCCAAATTCACTTTATGCAAAGCCTCTGCAATGCTTAGCTCTTTTCATCTCTAGGAATTAGAGGAGTCTACAGCTTTGACTAAAACCACGAATTGAGCCCTTCCACCCCTGTCTCTCCTTCTTTCTCCTTGCCTTTTTCCTCAAAACCCAATGTTAATAGGTTTCACATGCTCTTAACCGAACCTCCGATCCTCCCCAAAGTCAACATTGCCAAGTCGTCCTGACTTTGAGCGTGTCTCACCAGTTCCTGGCTTGGGTTTCATGAGATCTGAAGCACTCTCACATGAAACCAGGAAGGTCTGCAGTGCAGCACTGTGGAAAATGTGAAACATCAGGCATACAGTGTATTTTTCAAATCTGGACTCTGTAACTGAAACTTGGCTTGTTTGCTGTCTGGCTGATAAGGATGGATGAGAGATGAAGACTTTGCTATCTCCGTGGCAAAATCTGAGCACGGATCTTAAAAGGGAAGTTTAAGATGAAAGGGGCAATTCAACTGGCCAGTCGTTGGCCTTCCACCTACTGGTAATCACTGCTAACGTTGGAGCTTTCAGGTCATTCAGATGGGCCTGTTGTTGCAGGTGGGGAGGTGACAGGAGAGAGTGACCAGACCTCAAGCTGTAAATAGTCAAGACCTTGAGGAAGTCCTGACTGTGGCAAGGAAACATGCCTGTCTGTGGTGGTCATCTGCCTAGAGGGGGAAGTGGGTGCTCCAGCTGAAAAATGGCCTCATCTGTCTTGAGCAAGCCTACTGTTTTGAGGCACTCACAGCTGGTTTTTTATTAAAAAAAAAAAAAATTCCCTCTTTTGACCTCTCAAGACGAGTAGGATTGTGAAGGGTATTTTCATTAGTTTGTGATGTGTCTGCTTTGCCTCTGCAGAGGCAAGATGTCATATCTGTCATGTCTGTTCAGGGTTTTACAGTCTCTTATTAATTACTCTTTACAGACCCCAGGAGAGAACTGGCATCTGTAAGCATGAACTGGGAAACACATGTTTATTTAGCTCACCTGAGTGCACAAGGGGTTCTTTGCTTCTGACATTCTTTCCTTTGCTTTGTGGGGAGGTGGCTGTTTTTCCCAAATATGTTTTGGTGGCCCACTCACGCTTAATGGTATCATGGAGATCGCTCACTTTGACCACGATCCCTGTTGGGATGGGTGTTGTATGGAAACCAGTTTGACAATAAATTTCATATTAAGAAAAAAAAAAAGAAATACAATTCCTACCACAACATGGAATGACTTCTCTGTGCATGTTCGTCTGACAGTGTCTGCTTCGTTTTATTAAAAACAAAATGCCGGTCATAACTACTAAATTCATTTCATGACTTACTAAGGAGTTACAATCTGCAGCTTAATAAACCTTGGGCTATCATAACTAAATTAAAAACAAAAACAAAACCAAGTGGTACCTGTGAATTACAATATGCTTCTACTACTAAAAGCAATGGTGTCCATCTACATTTGTTGGTGTTAAAAATTACTCATGCCATCTGAATGCCCCCTTGTGATTCCTTGGTATTCACATCCTTAACTACTCCCTTCCTCTTGAATACAGACGAGGCCTGGCAACTTGTTGCTAATGAATAAAATGTAGTAAAAATGACGGGATGCCATCTTGTTATTGGTCTACACAAGACTGTGACGGTCCTCTTGCCACACTCACTCGCTTGCTCGCACTCTCTTTTTGGATTTCTCACACGTTTTCTCTCATCAATTAAATCAGAGAGCCCCATGGGTCAAGGAGCTGAGGTAGCTTTTAACCAACTTTATATCATTCTCCAGTTGAGACTTCGGACCACATGCCTATCAATACCTTGATTATAGTCTTGTGTGAGACCCCCAAACCAGAGAATCCAGCTATAAACCACACCTGGATTTCTGGCCTACGGGAACTGTGAGAAAATAAATCGTTGCTTTAAACAACTAAACTCTGAGGACCATTTGTAATGCAGCAATAGATAAATAATACACGATCTCTTAGTGAAACACAAAATTGGGGTTTGCACTGTTGGCTTTGAGACAGTGCCCCCTTGCCTTCATATACACAATAAAAAATACATTTGGCTATCTCTCTTTGCTTGGATATGTGACGCTAACCCAGTTATTGACAAAGAAGCTTTTGAAACTTGCTTCTGGAAGTCAGTGACTAAAGATTCCTTCAGCACAAAGAAGATGGAAAACTTCAGTTACCTATAATTTTAGTGTGAGACACTATTTTATTGCAGGAGCACTCCCGTTGAGAGTATGTGGAGAAAGACAATGTTAAGTTACTTGATTCGAAAAATACCATGCAGAACCAGGCAGAATTAAGACATTTATGAATAAGACAACTGTCCAGAGTTGTGTTTATATATTTTCCCAGGGCTACAGGGTTCAGTCCTTGGACACCTGCGTTCACTACCTGAGTGTTCTCAGCCAGTCTCGTGGGTATAAAGATCATCCAAGTGCTGATAAAAATCTAAAAATATGCTTCAAGTCTGGACTTCTTCCTTCAATTCCAGATTTGTCTCTCCAACCACCTCCTCAACATTTCCATTTGGATGTCTAATAAGCATCTCAAACCCAACACATCAATCTTCAAATCCTCAACTCCCCTCCCCCCACTCTCTTTCCTATCTTATAAATGACATCCTTTGGTGCTCAAGCCAAAAAAATCTTGGAGTTATTCTTGACTCCTGTCTTTCTTTCTTTCACACTCCTACATCTAGTCTATTAGCTAGTCCCATTGGTTCTTCCTTTAAATGATTCAGGATCCGGCTGCTTCTCAGACCTTTGGTCCAAATCTTTAACATCCTTCCTCAGTGGTCCCCTGGCTTCTGCCTTTGCCCTCATTCAGCCCATTCTTAACACAGTATTTCGGGATCTTATTTAAAGTGAAAGTCTGATCCTCTCCCCTCTTCTTACAACATGGCAACAGCTCTATCTCACTTGGAATAAAAGCCTAAGACCTTACAAATGGCCCAGGATGCCCAGTTTATACTGCCCCTCCTTCCTCTCTGACCTCAAATGCTGCGACTCTGACCTCTCCCTTTCTCTGGTTGAGCTGGACTCTTCCTTGGGGTTTTCACGGCTGCTATGAATGCTTTTTTCTTTAGAGATCTACATAGATCATTCATTCAGTTCTTTCAGGTCTTTGCTCAGATGCTAGTGGGGTTTCCTTGATCATCTTTTTATAAATTGTAGTCACCTGTCCTCTGCTCTCAGAACTTTCTCTCTCTTCCTCAGTGTTTTTCTCCGTATCACTTCTACCTGCCACAGCATATGCTTTACAGGAAAATGCCATACACGTATATTTACTGTCCATTTCCCAACACTACAACACAAGTTCCACAAGGGCAAGCATTTCTCTCCACGTCCTCAGTGCCTAGAATAGTACGTGGTTCAGACTAGACATCGCTATTTGCTGAATATGTGAATGATTCTCTTTTCTCACCAGCCTTTCTTTGCTTTTCCGTTCATATTATGGGTATTCATGTGGTAGTCCCTGAGCACCAGAAACTCAAGAGAATCCAGCACAGACTGGTCATGAAGAATAGTTATACATTTTGTCTTTAATTGCAAATCACAATTATGCAAAGCCTGATTTCCTTTCAACATGCCCTTATTTCCTTCACCTTTTACCTTATACACTGGTGATAATTTAAGCAAGTGCAGGAAATAATAATGTCAGGTCTCAATGGTCTGAAAGAATGAGACGGATATAGAATTCAATGGAGATCTAGTTCATGATTAACAAGGGCAGTATTTCTGCATGCAGGAGGCATGTTAGGAGTTAGTCAAAATAAGTAATAATGAACCCTTGAGAACCCTTGAGGTTTTAGGATCTCTTTTAGACTTGATCCATCTTTAGACTTTGAAAAACCTCAAGACACTCTGTCATTAGCATGTAGTGGCTGTCTTAAAATATGTATGCGCCTTTCCCCCTAGACAGGACGGTTTACGAGTACTAAATTGATTAATATCAAAAGACTTGCCCAGATAATGGAAAGGAATGCTACAGAGAGAAGCCAGAAGCCATGGACACTGAAGCTCACATTCTTTTCTGAAGGCATCATGCTTTAGGGGAGGAACAAAGGCCCGCTCACTTGAATCAGAGATGGGGTGGCAATCAGAACGTTGAATTTCTTGGCATTTGTGAGTTTGAGGCTTAACCTTCTGAATACTTGAGCATAATTACATGTGGTTTCTTAAAAGAGCCTCAAACAAAGCAAATCATTTAAGGAATGTCCTAAAAGACATATCATTTAGAGGAACTATGCTTTTAGTCTCTCCAGACCTGAATATACCTTTAAAGAGATTTGCTCATGAACTGCTGGAATTTTCAATAGCGCAAAAGACAGTAACCTTGTGAACTCAAATTTCTCCTGACTCATGGTATCCAAGCTGCCCCAAAGGTTCCTTACCAACAACTCTCTTAAATTCAGAATTTCAAAGCAAAAATCAACTTTGAGACCATGTAACCAGACCTCATTCACCATGGACCCTGAAAAAAAGGTGAGGGGGGGGGGGAGGTAGAAGGGAAGTGGAAGGTGCGAACACCGGGATGGTGAGCATATTTTTGGAAAGATGTTTTAATGAAAGGAGATACATAACAGAAGAGTATTGTATTTCATTAATGTAATCACTTGGAAAGGGGCTAATTTGGGTGTTTTGAAATGTCCAGGTTTTCCTTTCTGACCTGTGCCTTTTTAAATAGTATTCATATCTAACATTCCCTGAGCATGTCCTATGTGCTAGGCAAAGTGCTTTGCATGGCTTACTGTACTAATTCTATAGCAGCCCTACAAGATACAGACCATTTTAATTCCTATTTTACATGAAGAAAATGGGGGGTGGGGGGGGGAGCAAGGTGAAGTAATTTACCTGAGTTAGTTCACTTTGCACACTGTGGAGCCAGCCCATATGCCGGTCTCTCTGACCTGACTCCCACCCTGCGCAGCTGCTCGAGTCTCAACAAGCCCCATTCAGCACACCACACCCCCCCAGTCATCGGAGATAATTGCACTGAGCTACTAATGGTACTTCTATAGCTCTCTCCCTCCCAGGAGGATCTGGATGGAGCCAATTCGTTGAGGTCCCCCTGTCTGGAGATGGTTTGTGGCCCATCTCCAAGAACATTTGTTGGCCTGTGCCTTTAACCTAATGACCCAGAATGCACAGAATGGAGTGATTCTTCTGTAAATGACCAGCAGATAACTTTCGTAAGTGGAGACGGATCCCACACTTGTCAGAGACCTATATGGTTTGAGAATAATGTTTTCAAGGATGAGGCTAGATCTTTAAGGATTTGTTTTAATACTTTTCGTTCCCAAGGCACAGGTCTGTGGTTTGATATTCCTTTCCACGTCCCCAGAGGCTATTTCCTCTTCCACTGTTTGTGACCCAAAAGCATTATTGGTTGATTCTAGGGCTTAGAAGAGTAGCAGAAGACCATGTGGGTGGGGGCTGTCTGGTCTCCTGGCACAGTGTCCCAAGGCATTGCCTCTGGTCCTACTTATGACCCATAGTCACCCACAGAGGGGAGATCAGTGCTTGCAAGCCTATGCATGTACGTGGAGGGTAGGCATGTGTAGGACTGGGTAGGAGAGGTGGTGGTGATGTGTATCACAGTTGTCAAATCTACATTATTTTTCAGGGAGAAAGAATTCACAGAGTGTAGGCATATACACAAATGTTATTGTGAGCAGTAAGTTGATTAAATGTCACCTGCTATCTGCCAGGCACTGGGTAAAGTGGAGGGGACAACCTTGTAAGCAGAAACAGACACAGGTCCAGATTCCTGGGGTCATCTAGTCTACCGAGGGAAATAAACAGTAAAGGAAAGCTGTGATCGCAGTTTGTGCTCTGGAAGGAGACATCCCTAGTACAATGACAGAACACAGGGACTTGAACCTGGTCAGGTTCCTGGGGAACTTAAGGCCTGAGCTGATGCCTGAACGAAGAGAAGTGAGCTAGACAAAAGGAACAGGCAGTCTTTCTAGGCCAGACTCCAAAGTCTATCAGGGCCACGTGGCTGGACCAAGTTGGGTAGGAATCTAACTCCAGGGAGGTAGGAGAAGTGGGTGGCTTTCTGCTTCTGGTGGCACCCCGTGGGCCCACACCCTTTCCAGAGCTGTTATTTACATGTGTTTTTTTCCCCCCTCCTCTCTGAAGTTGTGGCCACTCTGAGTGGTAGTCAAGAGCAGCCAACAGGAGCCCGACAATTTAGTAAAGCTAATTCCATCTCCTCCAGAAAATTAGCTACCGGAGGTTTCAAAACTGCACCCCCAGTCTTCTACGGTTTCGGATTATTCCCAAATGTCTCTTTCAACCAGCTCTAAGAAATGCGTTGGCTTTAAAGTCGTGATTCCTGGACAGAAAACCTACCGAGGCAGAAGCATCAGCTGGCCCCCGTGTTCCCCTGTGAGCTCATTCTAGCCTTCAGCCCCACTGCAGATGGGACAGAGGGCAGGGGCACCCCCCCGGGAGAAGTGCAGGGCTCGGGTGGTGGTCAGCCGTTCTCCCTGTGACAGAGAGGGCTCCCAGGAGGGCTTTACACAATTCTCTGTGCTGACTCCATCTGAGTAGCTTGCCTTGACATGACAGGTGGTAAAGGCGGTCCTTACTTCAAATCTTCAATCCAGAAAAGGTAGAAAGAACCACCCCCCAGAAGCCAAAGGTGCAGGAGAAAACACAATGCCTTCCTGCGATCTACCTCAGGCGGGTTACTGCCACTCCCCAGGTGCCAGCCTTTCCACACCTCAAACAAGGCCTGAAGGACACCCTCTGTCTTCATTCACAAAACTAGAGGGGCACAAGGATGAAAGGCCCCGCTGACAAAGGCAGGGGGATTAGGGGCTTCCCCAGGAATCCTCTGAGCACTTAACAGCCAATCTGGTTTCATCTCCCAATGATGGGGCTTAAATGCAATTCAGAAGCAAAGGGTGTAATCCACAGACTTCCGCCAGTGGCTCCTCCCACACCAGAGACATTAACTGATTTTGTGTGCACTTAGATCCCACATGAAGAGGAGGGCATCTCAGAGGTGAGGCTCAGACCGCACGCTTGACAGGTGAGCCGGCTTGAGGCCATCTTTCCCCTTGTTCTCTTAGCCGGAGCGACCACCTTTCGAGCAGAGTCAGCCTCTGCAGATTTCCCGCATATAGTGGTTCCACAACGGGACTAAACGTCCCTCGCCTGGCAGCTTCAGTCTTCCTCCGCAGGGCTGGGGCCCTTCATTGCTCGAAGCTTCTCTATCCCGAGGGCAGCTGGGCTGGGGCTTCCCTCAAGGGCAGAGAAACGATCTTTCTGGGTTGCTACTTCATGACCTGAGGGGAGGATCCACTCTATTGGTTTTCAACCCAGGCTGCCCACATTAGAGTTACCTGGGGAGCATTTAAAAGCCAGCATTGCCCAAGCCCCCGTCCGGTCCTTTTAAATCAGAATATCCAGAGATGCAGCAGGGAAAGTTTTTTTTTTTTTTTAAATGCTCTCCAGGTGATTCTAATGTGCAGCCAGTGTGGAGAACCAACGATTTACCCTCTCCACATCCACACCCTGTGCCCTAAATCTGTTAGGACACAGGGGTTGATCTCACTCATCCGTTCTCTGGCTTCAGATGATAAAATAGGTGATAAATTTACCAATGTGAAGCCAAGCCAGCAGAGACAGAAAGGTGGGAGGGGAGACAGAGTTATGCTCCCACAGATTCACCCTCCCTTGGCCGGACCTACTTATTTGAGAATACTGCTCCCGTAGGCATTTTCTTTTATCCTGGAAATACCCAGCATTCAGAGGATGCCTTCCGACCTCATTACATTCAGGTCTCCCTGCTAATCCTTTGGAAATCAGGCTTCTTAAAAAAAAATAAGCAGCCACCTTACTTGGACCAGCTTTCCCCCCGATGACCCACCTGAACTGGCAGGGGCTTGTCAATTCAAGGGACTGGGCAGGAACTGCTGTTTTGTGAGAGGACATCAGGCTCTCCCACAACTCATTGTGGTGACTGGCCTTGACAAGGCAGGTGGCAAAGGCGCTTCCTACTTCAAATTTTCAATCTAGATGAGGCAGAAGGAACCACCTCCCTGGTGGTCACAGACCTCCAGGCACACGTATCCCTTGGGTCACAGACTCCTTGGACCAAATAAGCTCTCCCAGGAGACATCCAGTCCAGCCCAAGGGAAGGGTGGCCTAGAGCCCCTGGAAGTCTGTGACATCTCCGGGAGCATCTCCAATCTAGTTAACATAGGGTAGCAATGAATCTTTGTTTTAAATAACATAAGAGGCACAGCGAGAAACTGATTCCATTTAGATAATGAAAAGAATCAAACTGGCTGAAACTCAGATCAAAGCTCCTTAAACTCGCTCTGTTAGACAACCACAGATAACATCAAAGACATGTTGCTTATTTTTCTTTTTCTCCTTCGTGCCCGCCATCCCCCACCCCAACCACGTTGCTGGGACAATTGTTCACAGAAGATCATATTGTATTTCAGATGGAGAAATTAGATTCCGGTTGGGCTTTGAAAGTCCCCCCCAAATCTCTTGAATGGACCTAATTTATTTGGCCACATGTTTTCAGGATGAGCTCAGGTGAAATCACGGCAAACTTCGTCCTGAATTCTGTAATCTGTGGAGCATCCGCTTCTAATAAAGCACAACATTTTCATTCCCTAGCGATGCTGGTGCCAGGTCACAGCAATTATGGGCAAACGTCAGTTTCCAAGTCCACCGCTGTTGCTTAAATTGTACGTGGTCTAAAATAACATCGAGGCGTCGGCTCTGTCCCTCTGGGTGGGGACCCACCCCGCCTCTGCTGCCTCTGAGAAGGAGGCACTGCCTGATAGGGTGTGATACTGGAAATGCTCAGCAGCTAAAACATGAGAAGAGCTGCAGTCCCTTGGGGTGCCTGGGTGGCTCAGTCGGTTGAGCGTGCTGCTCAGGTCCTGATCTGGTTCGTGAGTTCAAGCCCCGCGTCGGGCTCTGTGCTGACAGCTCGGAACCTGGAGCCTGCTTCAGATTCTGTGTCCCCCTCCCCTCTCTCTGCCCCATCCCTGATTGTGCTCTGTCTCTCTCTGTCTTTCAAAAATGAGTAAACATAAAAAAAATTGTTTTAGAAGAGCTGCAGTCCCTTTGGGCCATGGGCCAGTGCACCCACTTCTGGCAAGGGCTCTCACTCAAATCTTTTTCTGAAAGGACCATTTTATGAATTTAAGATGGACTCTGTGTTAGTTTGCTGGGGCCTCCATAACAAAGTACCACACACTGGGCGGCTTTAACAACAGAAATGTACTGTCTCACAGCTTGGGGTGGGTAGGCTTATTTGCCTCTCTCCTGCAAGAGGGCTTGTAGGTGGCCATCTTCTCCCTGAGTCTCTTCACACTGGCTCTCCTCTATGGGTGTCTGTCTCTGTGTCCAAATCTCCCCCCTTCTAAAAGGAACCGGTCATACTGGACTGGGGACAACCCTCACACCCCCATTTTAACTTGATGACCTCTGCCAAGACTCTATCAGCAAACAGGGTTTGCACCTTATCTTTTCTGGGGCTGTGGGGAGACACAATTCAACCCATGACAGATCACAGCCAAAATGGAATCCAGTTATAAAAGCTAACACTCACTGAACATTTCTGCTTTGAATTTGGCATTGCTCAGGGCTTTACACAAATTAATTGATTTAATCTGCACAACTCTATGAAGTCCATACCATTATTATCCAAATTTTAGAATTGAAGAGATTGGGTCTTGGCAAGGTTCAGTCACTTGCCCAAGGTCACATTACTAGTGAGAGCAGAGCCAGAACTCAAAAGCAGGCGGCCTGAATCCAGAGTGGATTCTCTCTACTACTATCCTACACAGCCTCGATATTTGACGTTCCTGGCAGCCAGGGAAGGCACCTCACAGACCTCCAGCTATGGGGAACTTAACGGACCAAAAGCTAGCTGCTAGCTTCAATACTCTGAAATGTATCACCATGTCTGCCATGAGGCCACACTTCCCAAAGGTGGCTCTGGCCAGTGCCTGAGCAGAGTAACCAGTTCTGGGAGTCGTGGGACTCCTGTGGCAGCTAATGTTCGGCTTGTGGACTCTTTGACAGTTGTACTCAACCTTCCCTACCCTGCAGGGCACTCTAAGATGCTTCCCCCTCCCTCCCTGCCCTAGCCTCTCTCCTGCCCTCGGACTCAGACCTGCATCCCAGTCTGATGGCAGGTGCTTCCAGCCTTCTCCACTTCCTCATTTTCTTTTTTCTTTTTTAATGTTCATTTATTTTTGAGAAAGAGAGACAGAGCGCAAGCAGGGGAGGAGCAGAGAGAGAGGGAGACACAGAATCTGAAGGAGACTCCAGGCTCTGAGCTGTCAGCACAGAGCCTGATGTGGGGCTCGAACTTATGAACTACAAGATCATGACCTGAGCCAAAGTCAGACACTTAACCGACTGAGCCACCCAGGCGCCCCTCCACTTCCTCATTTTCTTGCATTTCTCCTAATAAATCCTGGCATGTTGGATCATGTCTCAATGTCTACACCATGGAGGTCCTAAACTAATATTCTATTTAATTCAAAGGTTTCAAAAAACATGTAATTCTGATTCAAATTGTTTGATTCATTAGCATTTTAAAAACTGCAGCACTAAAAAACTTCATCTTCCAGGAGGTATATGGTTCGCGATTTTTCTTTAGTGTCTGGAAAACTGATACAGCTTATGCCAGTTTTAAGGATGTTTCATTTCGTTCTTGCTCGAATATGCAGAGTTCCTAGAGCCCGGCATATAGCAGGCCCTCAGCAGAGACGATTAAAGGGGTAGAAGACCATTTTCTCTTGTGATAGTCTCTAAAATAAGCTGGTCTGGAGGAGAGAGGTAGCTTCTCTGAGGGTGGAAGGAAAGACAAAAGGCAGACCAGGTTGAGCTTGTCTGGAGGAGAGAGGTAGTTTCTCTGAGGGTGGAAGGAAAGACAAAAGGCAGACCAGGTTGATGATGAAGTCCTAGTAATGAATGTTACCTGGACACATGCCTCCTTCACGAAGGCTGAGTGCTTTCCCAATGTGTCTGGGTCTGCACTTGGAGTGATGGGGGAGGCTTTCAGGGATTCAGAAGCAGATAAGGTATGTCTTAGAGACAGGAACACTGATCGCTGGGAACTTTTAGCCTGGGTGGTTACATTATTAAGACAAACCTCTAAACGCTTTCCTCTTCCAGTTGAACCATTCATCTTGGTGGTAATGCCTTCAGGCTAGGTCAGGGCCTTTGGTCCAGGGCTCATCTTTTGCTAGCTAGCTGGTTAATGGCAACTTCTGCAGTCCTCGGACTGCCCTTTTGTAGGTCAACTGAATTCCAAAATGAGGGGTTAGGATGAATGATGTCTAAGGTCCTCCTCTGTGCTAATATTCTCTGAAATGACCCTCAGTGTGGCATGGGTACTGATCAGCCCAGATAAATTCCCAGGGTGTCAGGGTAGGATAGAGAATGTCTTCCAGCAGTATGCCATTTCTGTTCTTTTCTACCCCAGAAGAACCACACAGTGACCACCCCACCCCACCCGGAGTATTCCAATCACAGGTGGTGGATTTGACCAAGAGAAGAAAAGGAATATCCACCTCTTTACAAGTTCCACAGCTTTCACTCTATGCATCAGTTGTGTTCATCCAGGTGCTTAACATAATTACTATTTTTATTATTATTTTTTAAAATTGTAGTAGAAATAGCTTGATGAGAGGTATATCTGAATCTCTGAAATAATATGCCCTGTTATCACAGTCTCCTGCTGAGTCTTCTCCCATGTTTAAAAATAATGTTTACAGTGACTTTTCGGTTCATGAGACCATCTCAGAAATTAAAAAAAAAATTTTTTTTAATGTTGTATTTATTTTTGAGACAGAGAGAGACAGAGCGCGAGCAAGGGAGGGGCAGAGAGAGAGGGAGACACAGAATCCAAAGCAGGCTCCAGGCTCCGAGCTGTCAGCACAGAGCCCGACGCGGGGCTCGAACTCAGGAACCGCGAGATCATGACCTGAGCCGAAGTCGGACGCTTAGCCGACTGAGCCACCCAGGCACCCCACCGTCTCAGAAATTTTTAAAGCAGGGCACGAAGCTGATGGAAACTGGCTCCCTTAACCAGCATGAACATATGCGGGGCAGCTTTGATGTGACTGATGGGATAGTGTTTGCTGATAGGGCCTGCTAATAATCCAGCAAGATGATGTCATTCTTGGCAGGGCTCAGAAAGAGCAGCAAGAGGCCAACAGCTCTCCTTGGCTGATACAGCCCTTTTGTAGGTTCCTTGACTTTGCTGTTGCCGAGCAGATGCGACTGGAAAGTTCTGTGGGCCCAGCTGAGCCGTCTTACCTCCCGGGGATGGGAGTTTTTGTCAAGAAACCTTGGGTCACTAGCTGGTTTACGTAAACCCTGTAGGAAGGTTTCCACTGCCTTTAAAGGACTCCCTGGAATGGAGATTTATAATAATGCTAGGAGAGAATTAACTGCTGGACAGACAGGCCTTTGCAATGGACTTGCTTCGCCCCTAGGGGTGAGATTGAAGCCGTTCTCACCCCTTGAGTCTGTCCTGGTTTGGGGTGGCCAAGGAAGAGAGGTAGGAACAGGACTCAGGGTGGGGAAGAGGCAACCTCATGGTACTTTTGACTCTAGAATTAGAAACTACTCTATGCTCTTTAATATAATGCATCTTTTAAAAAATTTCTTGGATTTTGCCTAAGTCAAGGACACAGGGAGCCCTCGTGTTTCCAAGTGGAGAGACTAACTGGCGGTTATCCCTCAACCCAGTCTAGTCCCGGAAGTGTGTGCCACGTGGTTGGCAGACTTCTCCCCAT
The DNA here is from genome assembly GCF_023721935.1 of Panthera uncia. Classification (NCBI taxonomy): domain Eukaryota; kingdom Metazoa; phylum Chordata; class Mammalia; order Carnivora; family Felidae; genus Panthera; species Panthera uncia. Next base: position 53,935,720 of record NW_026057577.1, on the reverse strand, counting down.
CTGGTCTGTCACCTCATCTGTGCCTGTGGCTCTGACTCTGACCATCAGGGCAGATGCTCGTCTTGATGTAAGAACCCCAGAGAGCCCTATCTGTGCTAGCTGGGGACGCCCTGAGAATAATTCACTTCCTTAACGAAAAGCATTCACTACAGAAATGTAGGACCTATCCCACAAGGAGCTTTGTGAAAACCAGGATACTTCACCATGATATTCCAAGTGGCTGACTTTCTTCAAAGGGGTAGTTGCCTTTACACTGGCACAAAAAAAGTGCTTTTTTTTCCTTTTTTTTACCAAATTGCCTGGAAATGCAGGCCATTTGTACAATGGCAAAAAAACATTCTATTTTAGAATCATTGCAGAACAGGGGATTTTATGTGGCTGGAGATATTCTTAGTGATTATTCTGCAAAAATTTAGCAAATACATCTATTTCTTGATTTATGGAATAGATGCTGTCTAGCAGGGCTTGGAAATAGAGCAAATGTTGGTAAAGCAGATGATATTTTCCAGTTGACTTTTATGATAATAAGAGCTCTGTTGCCATGGAAAAAATCCATCAGTATGCTGAGTTGAAAACATTTGGGAAGAAGGCTGATGGTTCTTTCCAATTCTAGAAAGAGCAACATTCATCCATTCCATAGATACTCGTGGAAAGATGACAACGTGCCCCACAGTGTATTCTAAACAACATGGTTCTTTATTTTGCACTTTGTTAATTTGTCATGTAACTCTGAGGGCACAAATGGGGCAGCTTTCCCTGTCTGCTGGAGGCAAAAGTTTGTGTCATCCTGAGCAGAGAGCAAGAGGGAGGGTCCTGGGGCAAAGCCAGTACTTGGAGGAGGACAGTCACGGCAGTTAAAGAAAGTGCCTGGGAGGAGGAAGGTGACAGGCACATTTTGCTACTTTTCCTGTGGTCAAAAACGCTGCCACTTACTGCTTTCCTGAATGCTATTGTTTACAAATATTTGGATGAATCCTACTAGGCAAGGGGATAAAATCTGGATACAAACTGGGCATTTTGGTAGAAGCGCAAGTGATCTCTGCCTATGGGGCACTGAGCCCATGACACCATCCAGTCAGGAGCCAGCAGGAGAGATAAGCCTGTTGTTGGAGCAGCCCAGGCCTGGGAAACAAGTTCTGCAATCGGATCTTTAACTGCAGATGGGCACGTGAGCCATCTCCGTAGGGCTTCCTTCTCTTCCAGCAGCAGGAGGTTTGATGTTAGGGAGCGGAGGGGAGGGGTTCAGCCTGCCACATCCAACTCCCACCCTCTGAAACCAATGCCTTACCTATAGCTGTCCTCTTGAGTAGACATAAGGGAGGCCACAGAGGCTGAGAAGTTGAGTTCTAGCCCTAACCCTGACGCTCTTGCTTATGGCCTTGAGCAGGCTTTCTTCTTCTCTCCCTTCCACTTTGTAAGAGAAAGTTACTTAACCAAAGATTGCTAAGATCTTTCAGTGGAACACTCTACCTACACTCTAGGGCGTTCTCACCTTAGGGTCACTGATACTTATTTGCTGAAATAAGGTTGGAGGGAGAGTAATAAGGAAGGACAGGTAATTTTGGAAAAGCTGGGGTGGGAGGCCAAGAAGCAGGATGTCATATAACTTCGGCACCTCTCTGTCACAGCAGATGTTTGATTAGGTAATTTCTCTGGCCTCTCTTTCTTTAGATCCCGTTCTATTAGGGAATGAAACTGAGGAAGGAGATCCAAGCCATGCTGGGAAATGAAGTCCTCTTCCCATTTTGGCCACTAATGAAAACCTCCATCCAGGTAACATTTGGCTCCACTTACTTTGCACAGCTGACTCGGGCCCGGGACCCACATATCCTTGCCAGGCCTACTTTCCTAATCTGTTACCCCCATGTTAAAGAGGAACGATCCAAGTACTCAGCAGGTTGAAATTATCTTGCCCAAGCTTACAAATGGTGCCCACTATTTTACCCCCAAACCACAATCAAACAAAAAGCAATCCAGAAGGATGGAAAGGCAAACATACTAGTGGGAAACATAATGGCACCCTCCTTAAATAGCCTTTTTGAAAACCCTTCAGCGTATAAATAGTGACTAATTTAACTCCATAAAAATACATTGGCTCTGGGTCAGATCATTTGTATCTGCTTGCAGGAAGACGAATTGCACAATAGATCCGGCCAAATACTGTAGCCTAAATATTGGCCCTATTCAAACTGTTGAGCTGAATTTTTCAGAACAAAATTCATAACATTCCTCCCCCCGCTGCTTCTTTCACTGCATGTAAAGTGCCTTTTTTTTTTCTGTTTTTAAACTCCAACAGGGAACCCCTAGGGCAACCTAACCCTCCTTGACATAGGCAGTACTCTGATTTATGGGGATCATGAAAGATGATTGTACTCTATCTGAATGAAGGTCGTCACTGTGAAAACCTCACAGAGACCATAAACACACTCTGCTGCAGCTGAGCCTCCCAGCTTTTGAAAAGACCCATTCAGTGCGCTGGCAGCCTGGGCATACCTTGAAGTGGGCGAGCTTGTTTTTGCTAAGAAACTTCTATGGACTAGGGAGCTTTTCTAGGCTCTGTGTAAAGGTTCACTGTACACATTTGCTTAGTCTCTGTATGATACACATTTACAAATTCTTGGAGTTGAGCATGGGGAACTGAGCAGCCAGAGTCCTGGGGATGAAGCCACATGATGCTGTTAGCAGCCCCAGTCACTGCTGTGACTTTAATAGCTCAGCTGGAGTTGTCTGGGCTCTAAGTGGTGTATTCACACAAAAGACACCAGAGCCAGACTGGTCCGCGTCCCCAGTAGGACCATGGCTGGAGTTGTGGTGAGTAAAGTTCTGGGCAGAGACCTAACAAGTGTGGATAGACATGGGGTGTGTTTCCTTGGATGAAATATTTGGTTCTCCCTGGTGACTTCTGCCTTATGAAAGAGATGGGGAAAGAGAATCCCCCCACCCCCAGCCTTTCTTTGTTGTCTCTCCTTCTCTCTGCTGAACTTGGAGAATGGAGGGAAAGCAGGAAAGCAAGAAAGCCGTACGGGGTAGTGGCTCGGAGCTCACACTGTGAGTCTGGCAAGGCAAGCACTGTATCCCACGTCCGCCATAGCTTAATGAGCTTTCATGGTCACGGGCAATGAACACTCCTGGCTTTCCTGGGTTAGAGCCTAGATCCAAGTTGAACAAGGGAACTTACTTATTTTTCTTACTAAACTAACAGAACTTTGGCTTTTCCAGACAGTCCAGGACAGGTGACGAAGTAAAATGGAGAAGAAAGTTCTCAGGAGAAAGATTTACATAGGGAGGGGAAGCTTAAAATTAGGATGCTTCCCTTGAGGTCTTGTTAACTGTTTGACTCTTCTTTTCCTCGGACTTTTTTCTGCATTGGAATTCTCTTCTTCATCCTCAGAATGCCAGTACACATCTACTCTTCAGAATACCCTATTGAGGGGCATCATGAGGGATGAACAACAGTAGCAGTGTCCAGATTTGGGAGAAGTGGTACCAAGGTGGGACGGCAGATACAGGAGCTAAGAATGATGCCTGGGAGCAGGAGACAGCAGGTCATGGTGTGAACTATCTCGGGACTGAATGGGACGTCAACTCCCTTCTAGAAAGGAAAAAAGAAGGGAGGGAAGGTAGGGTGGTTTTAGGCTGCCTATACCATGTTACGTGGGCAAAGATCAAGCTGTTATAATCGAATGGGGAAGATGTCCAGAAAGCAGATACTTGGGTCAAATATGAGCATGTAAACTGGTGATTAGGTGTCCTTAGGGCTTTTCTTCTCAGATGTTGGGCAAAGAGTATGCAATTTCCTTGAATCTCCTTAGGACTTTCTTGGGGAAGGATGAGAGCCCTGAGAAACATGTATAGCCTTGTCAGATCCTTGGGAATCGGTCAGAGTCCATTGTGAGCCACCTCTAGCTACCTCCTCTGCAGTCTCCCACACCTCAACCATCCTCAACTGTTCCTCAATCCACTGTGGCTCAACAGGATTCCATTACAAGCCAGCTGAAACCAATACCGAATCAATGTCAGCAGGATGAGTTGCATCCTAGAAATCACCATTTCTGTACCTCAGTCCAGCTCCCAAGGTTGCCTCACAACATTTTGAAGCTCCAACTATTTCCTACTTCATGTCTGTACTTCCTAAGACAAAGCATGAAGGGGATCAAAAGAGAGGTGTGGGAGGCCAAAATAATAAGCTAAGGGTAGGGAGAATTTGCTTCTGTGACTCTGTGTTATTCTGACCTCTTCACTTGGGGAGAGGAGAAAAATCCAGCACCTGGGACCTCTGGATGCCCCTCAGGTTGTATTCAGAGTCCTCCTTGGGAGGGAAGGATGCTTAGAAACTGCCAAGGCAATGGGCCATCTGCTCCCTTGTCCTCTGGTCCTCAGGGGCAGAGGACAGCAGTGGTGAGGAGAGGCTAGGTGATTCCCAAGAGCTGCCCACTTCACTCTACATTCCCATGGCCCAGATCTACTGCCAGAAAATATGGTAACCACCCAGAGAGGAAGAGCATTGCAATCACCCAGAGGGAAAATCAGGGCCAGCTGGAACAAGCAACTAGTTCTAGTCTGAATGACCATCATACAGCCCCCACCCCTCGCCATTAAGGAGTTCCAGGCTACTTGTTTGAGTTTAAATGAACAACAAGCTTATAAGCTGAAGACCCATTTAGATGTAGGCAAGCGCTGGCATTCACCTCTTCCTCCTTCTCCCTTTTTCTTTTCTTTTTTTTTTAAACTAAAAAAAAAAAAAATAGGGCCATTCACGGGTGCAACAAAAGCAGATTATCCATATTGCTTCGCTTGCCTGGTTGACACCCAAGTGGATTCTGTCAACTTACATGAGCATTTGCTCTTTTCCGAATTTTTAATAGTAATAGTGTTATGACAGGACTGTTTAATATAGAATCACCCCCTTAAAATGGCTCCAGAAAGAAGACCCCTTTCACATTTTTAAAAATAACTTGATGGAAACTTAAAAAGGACATGCCTTCCAGGGAAGCTCCAGAACAATCTGTGTGATAAGAGAATAACACCAGCAGTGCCCTTTTGCATCACCCTGTGAGCTCCTATTGCCCTGTTGATGTGCAAAATGTGTGCAATATAGTACATAAAATGGGTTGTCAGCTGGGGGTATGACAAGCTTTTTATTGTAGGCAATACATTTTATCTGTAAAGTTTGTAGGTGTAACTAAATTTCCCCCAAATGTGAAATCATCTCAAATCCTCTCACACTCAACAATTTATCTCAGCAGACTCTAGTCTTTGCCTTCAGAACAGTCCCAGTCACTGTCATCATTAGGCTGACTTTTGCAAAAGCCTGTTGCTTCTACCCTCACCCCCCAGCCCCTGCCCCAACCTTCAGTAGATTATCCAATAGGATCCAGAATAAATTTTAGAAACAGAAATCAAACCACTTAACCCTTCTTTTCAAAACCCACTAATATCTTCCCATCTCACTTAGAATAAAAGCCAAAGTCCTTAGTTGGGCCCACAAAGCCCAGCCAAGTCTCTGACTTACCACTTACTACTCTCCCAGTCTTTGCTCTGCTCTGGCCTCACTGGCTCCCTCACTAGTCTTTAAACAAACTTATACCCCAGGACCTTTGCACTTGCCATGACACTTATTCATCAGAATGCTCTCTTCTCACAACCTGCTTCCCTAGTTCCTTATAGTCTCTGATAAAATGCTATTTGGTCATTGACATTGTTGATACCCCAATCACTCCTTATCCATGCTACCCTGCTTTACTTTCCTTTAAATTATTTATCATCACTTGACATATCGCATATGAATTTGTTCATTTGTTTATGTTTAGTCTTTCCGCGTGAGCAGGGACCTTCTTTTGTTCCCTACAGTATCCCCAGTAACTTAAATAATTACAAAACTTAAACAAAGCTTAGAACAATTCCTGGCACAGAGCTGGAGCTCACTAAATATTTACTGATTGGATGAATGAATTACTGAGTCCTAATGCTCTGTACCATCAGCTGGCAACAATGCCCAATAAGGTTGTAAGTGATGAAGGGGCTGGGAATAAAAATTAATTATCAAGATGGTCAAGGGTTTTTAGAGAATAAGCAAACGCAGGAGAAACATTTAAAAATTAAAGGCGGGGGGGGGGGGGGGGGGGAAGCAGAAAGTGATCCCGGTTCTCGTTCACCCATTCACTGAACCAAAGCCAGGCCAGATTTGTTCTCTTCAGTTGCTGAAATCTGGTTCTTGTCACAAACCAACCTAGACATCTATTTTGATACACATATTATATGTCTCTTGGCATGCAGAGGATTCATATCACTTACCAGATTTATTGAAATTATGAAAAGCAGTGTGAAATGCCTCCTGCCATATGGGAAAGAGGTGAAAATGCTGACATGTGGCTCTTTTCCAATTTCACAAAAGTTTAGAGTTTCAGACTTTTTTTCTCCTCCTGGGTGTGGTGGCTCTTTCTTATCAAACATCTAGTCTCTGAGTAGCCATAAAGTCCTAGCTGTGTATCTTGTGGTTTTTTTAATACTCAAAGAACCGTATCCTGATGTGTATCAAAATGGCCACTTGGGCCCAGCTATTACAAGAAGAACCGAAAGGGCTTTCTTTGCCCTGTTAATTGTCTGTCGTTCCTATTTCGCTTTATTTAGCGCTGGTGAACTGGGAAGGGCCTGTGGGAAGGGACCTGGCCCATTCGGGACACACGCTGCCATGGGAACGCGCGCGTGCTGAGCCCAGGCCCAGCCCAGGCGGCAGGGGGGGCAGGGGGTGTCTGTCCCTACCACCCAGCTGTCCTGTGACCTGGGGCAGGGCAGGTCTCCATCTCTCCATGCCTCACTGTCCCCTCTGCTGCCATTCTCTCACCTGGGCTGTCCCATAGGGTCTCCCAGTTCCTTCAATGTTCAGTGGAGACGAGGAGTACCTTCTGCATAGGGTTAGGAAGATCAGATCAGATGGTTCAATGTTCAAATGATTAAAGGGCTTCAATGGGAGGCTAACTCAGAAGTTCTCCCTAAAGTTTTACCAGGGATTATCATTACCTGTTGCAATGACTATAGCTTATACTCCAGTGGCCTCTTTTACAGGGAGTCGACAGATCTTTTATACCTAGATGTAGTTCTTTTCTAGATTCTATTTTTTTAAATTTTTTTTACACTTATTTAGTTATTTATTATTTTTTTTAATGTTTATTTTTTTTTAACGTTTATTTATTTTTGAGACAGAGAGAGACAGCGCGTGAACAGGGGAGGGGCAGAGAGAGAGGGAGACAGAGAATCCGAAACAGGCTCCAGGCTCTGAGCTGTCAGCACAGAGCCCGACACGGGGCTCGAACTCACAGACCACGAGATCATGACCTGAGCCAAAGTCAGACACTTAACCGACAGAGCCACCCAGGCGCCCCAAATGTTTATTTATTTTTGAGACAGAGAGAGTCAGAGCATGAACAGGGGAGGGGCAGAGAGAGAGGGAGACACAGAATCTGAAACAGGCTCCAGGCTCTGAGTGGTCAGCAAAGAGCCTGACGTGGGGCTCGAACTCACGGACCGTGAGATCATGACCTGAGCCAAAGTCAGACGCTTAACCAACCGAGCCACCCAGGCGCCCCAACATTTATTTATTTTTGAGAGACAGAGAGAGACAGAGCGCAAGCAGGGGAGGGGCTGAGAGAGAGGGAGACATAGAATCAGAAGCAGGTTCCAGGCTCCAAGCTGTCAGCACAGAGCCTGACGTGGGGCTTGAACCCAAGAACCAGGAGATCATGACCTGAGCCAAAGTCGGACGCTCAATCGACTGAGCCACCCAGGCACCCCGTCTAGATTCTATTTTTGACTGAAGTGAGTCACTTTGGCTAGGGAAGTAGTCAATCTAAATTGCAATATTATGCACGTTTTTTGGTGGTGCTTGTACCTAATATGACAGCCTGGCCGGGATGTTGTGCAAACCCTTCCCAATGTTGTACAATTTCCCTGTAATACGTAAACATGGCTTTTGTTGTTAGCGAATCTAAAACATCTTTATTTCCAAACTGTCTTACAAATACTGTCAGCAGGCTGGATCCACAGAAAGAAACAACTGCTTCGAGCCTGTAGCTCACCTTCAGCCCCCAGATGCAGCCTAGATGTCCTGCGGTAGGCATGACCTCAGCCCATAGGAGTGAGTGACTGAGTCAGTGAGTCAGTGAGCGAGGGTGTGTCTGTGTGTGATGCTATGGAGGAAAAGAACTTGGTAAATAAAACTTCACGGTCCTCTTTCCAGAGGACTTTCATTTAAGTTGTGCTAACCTGCCATTAGACCTTCATCCCAGACTCACCCACTAGCATTTCCCTGATGCCAGTTTTAGGTAGTTTCTTCACAAATGGCCCCTCTGATCCATTAAACATGAGAAATTTCATAGGACGGGAGCTGAGACTCTAGTGCTAATCCTCACCCTTCCAGATAAAGCAGGAAAGAAATCCGTGTGTGTCTATTCTGTCCTCCGTGTATTCAGTAGTCACGATATACGAAGCACATGCAGGTTTACTCCCTTCATCGAATAGCTTGTATTCCCAAGAGGGCCTGACCCTCAGCCCATTACCGCCAGGCTTTCCAGGTAGTAATTGCACACATGGTTTTATTCCTTTGCCTCTCTCCCCTCAGGTGGCGTTTTGCATTTGTTTATTCTTCAGCAGAGATTTCCAGCATTCTTCTATTTGGTAACTAAGCGGTAACTGTGCTCAGAAGGAAAATGCCCTTGTCAGCACAGAACAAGAGTCTGGTAACGTTTCCAGAGAAGACTTTTGTTAGCCTTCAGATAAAGCTATGTGGCCATGAGGACTATGTACTCATCACTAAACTAAACTGCAGTATGCAGAAGACAATTGTTTATGAAGAATAGGGCGGTGTTGCCTCATTTGTACAGATGGCATCAGTGGGTGATAAAGTTTCCAATTCATATGTGACGTTGGGTTATCTTGAGAACAAAATATTCAAGTCCAAAGTACTCATCTTAGCTGTATTTTGTTAATTTTTATAGACGTATTTCATATTCCTTGCCATTTTAAATCTAGTGACTGAACATATTTCAGCCTCTTCTTGATGACTCAGAATCATCACCATGAACGTGGATAATTTTACTGTGCTCCAGATAAGCAATGACATCGGGGCCTGTTGAGTTATGAGCTGTGGTGGAAAATTCCTAGGTAAATGTCTCAGGGTCTTAGATTTACTGAGCTCCAACAATTTTTCTAATTCTCCCCTGGATGTCAGACTTACACTTGTTACTGTCTTGCTGTCTTTGTCTCGAAAAACCTTCCCCCACTCTCGCCCTTTCATTCAAGGACTATCTTTGAGGGTGCACTGTGCACGAGAGGGTACAGGGAAGTCAGGACCGGGGCGGGGGCAAGGGCCTGCCTGCAGGGATCAGGCCTGCTCGTGAGAGAGGCAAACAATAAATAGGGTCACAGTTAAACGGGTTAATTCTAATTGGCTTTGGTCTGGGAGATTGACTAGTCACACTTGAGAGTCATGTATAAACTCAGGATAAATGGGATTTCAGAACTTTGCATGATCGGAGTCTGTTTCTGTTTCCTTCTGAGTAGTTCCTCAGCAATGAGATTGTTGGCTTCATGGCTCTGGGAAAATGCAGACCTTCGGTATTTCCAGAGAATACTGAGCATAACACTGAAAAGAGCTTGATGTCACTCAAGCTAGAGTTCCTATCGTCTGCCAAATGGCCCTCTGCCTGCAACTTCACACTGAGGACAACATGGCATCTGAGAGTCTAGAGATTCCAAATTCACATCTCCAGGCCTGGTCTCTGTTCATCGCCATATTTGTGGATCTAACTGCTAAGTCCCCCTCTCCAGGTGGATGTCTCATGACATCTCAAGTTTACCTGCTGATTGCACCCCTCACCATTGCCTCCACCCCCCATTCTCTTCCTCTAGTCTTTCCATCTTGGTAAACAGTGTTATAATCTTCCCAACACAGAGGAATTATTCTCAAGTTCTCTCCTTCCCTCATCCCGCACTCTCTTAAGTACTAGCCCACATCGAATTCATCAACTAAGCCTGGGGATTTTTATCCCAAAAACGTATCACAACTCTGAATCAGACAAGGATTCCTCACTCCCTGAGACCTATCAGTATCCTGCTTTGCTCTTGGAGAAAAATCCAAGCTCCAAACAGTGGCTTCCAGGTATGATAGGATTAGTCTCCTGTTTCCACTTTCCACTTCTTATCCTGTTGTCCTCTCCTGCCAGGCTCCAACCTGGCAGGATGGCTTCTACCCATTCTTCCCCACCCACTTATGTCAGGGGCCAAAACACTGTATTTCCTGTGCTTAACTGTCCTTCCCCAGACCAGCCAAACATCTGGCTCCTTCTTGTTATCGCTGAGAACTTAACCTTAACCTTATAAAGGCCTTCTACGCCAGCACCTCTGACTCTTTGATGTGCATGCAGATCACTGGGATGCAGATTCTGATTCAGTAGGGCTGGGCTAGGGCCTAAAATTCTGCATCTCCAACAGGCTCTCAAGTGATGCCCAGGCTTCTTGTCTGTGAACCATACTGAATCCTAGTAGGTAACCTATAAATATTTTTTGTCGAGTATGTTTTATACTCTTCTCAGCCCTCAGGGGTATGAAAGATCTAAGTCTCTAGCTGTAAGTCAGAGCAAATCAGCTTGTATCCGAAGGTATTACTGATTCAAACATTAAGGTTTGATGAAGGCTTTATCCTTTATCACAATGCCCAGAGAATGATGACGTAGCCTATTTGGAATGATTGATGACAAAATCAGTTACCGCTTTCAAGTGGGGTTTTGTTGTTGTTTTTTAAATTTTTTTTAATGTTTATTTTTGAGAGAGTGAGAGAGAGACAGAGACAGAGCATGAGTGGGGGGAGGGGCAGAGAGAGAGGGAAACACAGAATCTGAAGCAGGCTCCAGGCTCTGAGCTGTCAGCACAGCGCCCAACGCAGGACTCAAACCCATGAACCATGAGGTCATGACCTGAGCCAAAGTCAGACATTCAACCGACTGAGCCACCCAGGCGCCCCAAGTTTTGTTTGTTTTTAAAGTCGTTCTGATTTGGTGTTCCTATCATTCCCTGAATTAAAACTTCTCAACTACAGCAATGGATGGAATGGAGAGGGACAAGGGTTTACCAGCTAACTCTTTATTTACTGTAGCTACTTTCCCCATAAATGTTAGAAGCAACACTGAGAATATGCCAGTGAGAGTTCAGACACTGCAAATTTGTGATTGTTCTTCAGCTTTCTGGCTTGTAAATTCACATGAAAAACTAACCACAGATCACAACTGGTGATATATCTTTCTTTATGAATGAAATGGAGACCATTCCTTCATTTTATGAAGTGCCTTCACACTATTCTTATGATTAACCAATTGACCAACAAATCCTTGATGCATGCTTACTGTATGCAGAATATTTTGTACAAAGATCTTAAGATATGGCCACTGCCTTTTGAAGTTATTAAAATTCTGGTGAAATACATGAATATTCATAGGAATTGGATCATGCAAAGCAACCTAGATTGAATAACTTACCATTCTGAAGGCAAGGACCAAGAGCATCTGAATTCCTGAGGATCTTTCCAAGTCCATGACCTGCCACTCTGTATTCAGCACTAAATGAATTGTAAAGAAGAGTGGATATCAAACTTTAAGGTGAAAAAAATGCCCTTATGAAATATAAAGTCAGATTCAGTGGGGCTGAGTGGAGGCCTAGAACGTGTATTTCTGACAGGCTCCCAGGTGATGGCAATGTTAGTAGTGTGAGGGCCATGCTTTTTTGTTCCAAGGAGAGAAAACACCACTACTCCAATTATGGCCACCAAATTCCCAGGCACATCCCCAGATCTACTGAATCTGAATTCACGAGGTTGGGGCTCAAGAATGATGTTCTAACAAACTTCCCAGGTAATTTTTACATATTTTAAAGATTGAGAAGCACTGACATTAATTGCCAGAGGCCAGATGTGTTGAATTCAGGACACATGTCCTCCCCCTAACAATTACTCACCAGAGTGATAGCTCTGGTGATAGTGATAGTTTCAGGGGCTGTCAACTCAGTACCAAGTGGCCTGGTTTGACTTATAAGGCTGACCGGCACCTCCGACTAGAGACTGACACTCCCACCATGTTTGTGCAGCACAGACTGGGTCAGACCAGAGAACAGTGGCCAGAAAGGAGCTACGATTTAGCTAGATTGATGGCTATTCTTATTGTAATACTCATGAGGAGCGGAGATTGTAATGGGTCTAACAGATGTGGACATCCTAATGCCAGAGAGTCTCTCTGCCTAAAAGGGAATTGTAATCATCCAATATATTTCCCCATCCTCTGGCCTTAGATTGAGTTGTCACAGGCTCCCAGACAATGCTCCAGGCGCCCCAGATGGTACTGGCTGACATACTCTGAGCATGTCATTATGTACACATGAAAACCACATGAGGGCAACAAGCTTCTGGAGACTAAATGCAGGGCATTACCCCCTTCCCCCAGGTCCCTAAGACACTGCTGGGAGGAAGAGAGATAAATGGGACCTCAGGCGTTGTGAGGTCTTGGGAGAATGAGGACCCATGGGAAATCCTTGGGGCGAGGGTGCTAGGCAGACACTGGGAAATTCCTCTAACAAGGAGTGCAAAATATATTCAAGTTCTGGCACTTTCTTTCTCTTTCAATTTCAACACGGTCTTACCATTTGGTTTGGGAAGTATAATTTTGGACTCAGGATAAAACCGTTAACTTTTTATTCTAGCAGAGAATTAAAACAATGATTTCTACAAACGTATTTCGCAATTTCGCAATAATGATTCTGCCCAGCCAGTAAAAATAAAACAAAGGCAAATGCTAACTCGAAATCAACAAAATCCTTGGGTAATTCATTTTCTTTGATCTAATTGATTTCAGAGATCTAAGAAGCCCATTAATCAGGACTCATTACAGATCCTGACTTTGGAAATAGAGACCTCCCCCCAATCTAGTTCTTTTAGATTCACAATAAGCATGTCTACACCAGGCCACAATTATACTGACTCCTTGGGCCCTATCTACTGTCCCCAAACTCCAAACAGAAACAGAAACAAGAGTGAGGAAAAGCTACTGCCTTGGGTACCACTTCCACTGACATGGGCTTGCTGTGGACTCCACCATTGTTGGAGCTTCTGTCTGACACTCTGAATTCCATCAAGAATCAAATAGCCCCAGAAGAGGTAATGCCTATAAATGTCATCCAAAGTGAAGCATTTTGCCAGAAAGAAGTGAGAAATTACAAGGGCCCAGGGGGGACACAAGAAACCATGACAGAAGAATCTCAAAAGTCTTGAGACCATCCTTGGTTTTTTGTTTGTTGGTCAGTTGGTTTGTTTTATACAGACTGTTGCTTAGGAAGGTGTAAGCTTAGGAAATTTCCTTAATGCCTCTGACCCTGTATCTTACTCTCCTCTCAAGGCCACTGGAAAGAAGAGAATGAAGTGATACTGAATGAAATGTGGGTATCTCCCCATTTTGAAAAGTGGAAACTCTTTTATCCATATGAGCTATTATTTTCTAAGGTAATTTCCTGGTCTTGCTCGAGGCAGATCTGACTCTTAAGAGGAAGACCAAGTACCAACCAGTTAATTGGAAGGAAGTGATGATTTTAAAAGGAAGAGTATCGTCTACGAATAGTGTATGTATTCTTATTTCCTTTGAAATACAACAAAATATAGGAGTTAAACTTCTAGATAGTAATCAAGGAACCTGCATGGCTCTGCATTTGCAGTGATAGGTGCTTAAGGTAGAAGACACTTTATGGTACGATCACAGTAGCCCTAACCAACCCATTGATAGCCTTGAGTTATTTTAGTTTGTTTGGACCTTAGCTTTGGTGTGATCTTAACTGGCTTCCTTTCCAGGACTTCACTGTGTGTGAAAAGGTTTTGCTTTCACTTGTTGATTGAATTATTTCTGGTGTCCGAATCAGAGGGAGACAGCCCTGGAAAAGACAAAGATTACAAAGCAAAGTCATTTGAGGTGTTAGCCTTTGATCCTCTGAGTTTGTAAAGATGCACTTATTACACTCCAGATGCCCCCAGTCAGGCCATGGATTAACTGGACAACTGGAGGATTGTGGGTGAATAGTACAAGAAGCATGTCTAACAGAAAGATGTTTCCACCTGGAAGAATGGCTCAGTTCCAGCCCAATTCCTTATGGATTTGTTAATTGGATTTGTTCTTGCAGTTAAGGCAAATCACCATATATGCTAGTTAGTGGTTTTAGGCACTGCACAATTGGAATTCTGCTCAAGGAAAGGTTGGCCAAGAAAGAAAAACACTTTCTCAAGAGGTTTACTCCTACTGGACCGAAAGAAAATTTACATGTTGAGCAGAGCCAGAAAGGAAAGTGAAAGTTCTATACGTCTCAATTTCACTACTTAGGAGATTCAGATGTGATGTATTTAAGCCTTCCCATACATGGGAAAGGCACTGGGCCAGGTAGTTCTGTGGAAAAAGTTCATGCATACAAAGTGTATGGCCACAAACCCAGCACCTCATGCCCCACAAAACACCGAAGCCGTATAATAACCCTTCAGAGTAAATCACAATGCTTATTAGAAGATGGTGTTACTGGCATTGCCACTGGTGAGCGCAGGTGTGCCTAAAAGATCCCTGTACTGAAGTGTTCTTTCCACACTGGATGTGTGGAGCTTTTTCAATTTACAGATGCAGCTTTTATTATCCAGCCAGAACAGCTGGTGCAATTCAAGTGTGTCTGCAGTTGCCACCCTTGGAAGGTGTCACCTGGCCATGGGGGGCCTGACGGGACTTTAGTAAGATCCAAGAGAAAGGATGCGTGCGATAGACCATTGAAGTCTGCCGTGAGAGACTGGGAATTGTAAACTCAGAAGACTATAGGGTCAAATGCAAGGTAAGATCCCAGATTGTATCCTGGGACAGCAAAAGGACACTCATGGAAGAAATGGTGAAATCTGAATAAAGCCTGCAGTCCAGTCAATAGTCATACACCAGTGTTAGCATCGTGGTTTTGACAAATGCACCACATGATGGAAGACGTTATACCAGGGAAGCTAAGTGAAGAGTTTATGGGACATCGCTGAACAGTCACTGCAACTTTTCTGTAAATCCCAAATTACCATAGAATTTTAAAAATAAGTTTTTTTAAAGACGTCTATGGGGCTAGCATGTAACATAGAGGAATGAAATGAGCCAGGTTGGGATGGACAGTCACAACCCGGTCAGCCCTTACTCTGTCTCGAAATTGCCTATTGCTCACTTCCAATCAGTTGTTCCCATGTGGAAACGCAAGCTCCGGTTTATAGATTTTTCTGAGCTTTCAGGAGAATGCAAAACTTGGCATAAGTGTGTCTGTTTTCAAAACAATGGCTAAAAAAATGCGAAAACACGTTAGAGACAAAGAAAATACAGTTACTCTGTGAGGACAAGCGGCCCATGTGTCTGACTTCTCTTGCGGGCACTAGGGCAGGTCAGTGTACAAAAGGATGATCCGAAAAGCTTTAAAAATGTGGATTCCTAGGTCCCAACATTAGATGTTCTGATTAGGCAGATTCAGTGTCAAACCCAGGATCCTCCATTTTTATTGATGAAATGTATCGCAGGTGATTTTGACATAGGAAGTTCACAAAAACACTGGGAAACATTCTTTTAAGGGCTGAGATCCCTTTTCCCGTAGCTTCTTCACATCCTTCCATTCAACTTCTTATTCTCCCTCTCATCATCAATGATACAACTTCAAGGCCAGTATTAAAGTACAAGTCCAGAACTGTTCTAACATGGTGGCCACTAGCTACAAGTGACCAGTATGCAATCAAAATGTGGGGCTCTAAGTGGAAAATACACACAGGATTTCAAAGACTTCGTACACATTTTAAAAACGTAAAAAAAAAAATGCTTATTATTGATTAGAAGCTAAAATGGTAATATTGTAGATATACTGGGTTCAGTAAAATATATTAAAATTAATTTCACCTGCTCCTAGGAAACTTAAAGTTACATGTGAGCCTTACATTTGTGACTCACATTATATTTCTGTTGGATGGTTCTGGTCTAGGACTTCAGGGTAAAGGGGGTTGTTTTCCTGTCAGCCTTGGTGTATAGAAGCAGAAGGCAGGCTTAGTGTTAATATGCCCATAGCTCTACCCAAATAACCAGGACCAGGGATTTCACGTTTGGGGACAGAGCTCTTAGGCAAACAAACACTGTTCATGTCTTAGCATCCCTCTGTCAAGAGACAGCAATAAGGAGCTGGCTGAGATTTGTGTCCTTGGGTCCTGGCCATTTCAACCTCTGCCACCAGAAGTAGGATTAAAAGCCATTCACACAAGGAATACATCACAGAAGGATGGATGGGACAAGTAGAGTTTGTTGTAGGTACCGTTTCCAGGAGATACAAGAAAAGCTATAGATTGTTCTAGGCATTAAATTGGGCACAGATTAAGACAATGCTTCTGATCTAATCTCAGATTAAGAAATAACATTTCCCGAAGACACATATGAAGAGATTTTTAGCAACATTACAGGCTGATGTAAGAGTCATTCGGTGAAGAAAAGTTAATAAAACACGAACACAGAAGGATAAAAATCTTAACACAAAAATAACCAAGTAGTTTGTAAGATCCCACGAGTGGTTTGGGTTCAACAGAACATTTCAAGCTCTATTTTTTATCTCATTCATTCCTTCGATAGATGCAATCGATTCCAAGGGCATTATGTCAGCACTTTCAACTTTTAATTTTTTAAAGACATCTATGTGCTTCAAGAGAAATTTTATCCACATGTTTCTGATTCACTTAATGAATCAAAATGCCATTTTGTAAGAGCCATTGTTGTTCAAAAATACTCTTGACCTCCATTAATAATCCTGTTGTCTTTCAACCTGTAGGTCCTATTGTGTCTTTCCAGAAACCCGGATTTAGGTCTCAAGTCAGCACCCACCTAGTTCAAGCAGTTTTACAACTTGGCAAGAGGAGTTCTACTAAGTTTTGAAGGAGGGTCCCAGTATCTACACACCTACACGCGCATTCTTTTGAGGATCCTTTTCTTGGTCTCACCTGCCTGGGTCATGTGTATTGATCTTTGTCATCGTTGTTCTTAGTGAGTATCTCTATTCAGCATCTCTTTTCCTTTGGTAATTACTTCTTTCTCCTGTTTCAAACTTTCACCTGCAAGTCCCCAAACCCCAACTTCTGCTCTCAGTTTCCAAAGCTCTTGCTATTCTAGGCTCTTCTGTACTACCCACTTCTCATCAAATTCAGCATTCATGTTAAATTTCCCATTTGTAAACATCTGCCTTTACCCCAGGGTAGCTTTCCTTCTTCCTTGTTAAGTTGCCCAAGGTTCTGCAATTATCTTTCGGGTTGTTCTTTTATTCCCCTCCACTCTGTCCATGGTACTTCAGAGATAGAAAATCTACACAAGACCTATCATTCCGAACACTAATAAAACACACCTGTAGCAATTGGCAGTCTTGCGGAAAGAGCCATGTGTTATTAGAAATACGGAGGAGCTTAGATATCTATGCTATGGACCCCAGTGCAGAGGACCATTTGGGACCTTTTCAAAACCTACCGACCTGGCAGCACACTCCGATAGCCCTGTTTTTGATTGGTTGCCTCAGCCTCTTGTTTTTGATTGGTTGATGAGAAGGAAATGAAAAATAATTCACCAGTAATAAGTACTGCTTTGAAGACTTTGAAATATGTGGACATTTCAGCAAACGTCATTTTCATAAAATAAGAGTATGTGTAGTCTATATATTCTAAGTCAGAGCAGATGGTTTTAACAGACATCTGACTACAAATTCATCTTCAGGCTTCCCATTTCTTACCACATTGGTCCATTCAGTTTCTCGCCCTCTCTATTCAGACAGCAATTTTCCCAAGATGCTGAGTACTCCCCACCACAGCCTATGTGGGCGTGGATTCCTGTGGGAGGTTACAAACCCTCTTTTAAAAATATACCATTTCCCTCTTGCTCCCCTGAGACCTTCCTTTGGGGGAGAGGAGAGCTCCCCCCTGAGCCCCCCTGAGCCTAAGACTCAGAAAGATCAAGTAAAGAAGCCTCAGCCCACTTCCAAAATCATCATTTACAAAAGAAGACACATTAAAATAAGGATCAAAAATAGGTCAAAGTCTCGAAATTAGAAGGGAGAGGGGAGAAATACATCAGAGACCTCAGCTAAAGAGAGTTGCCAGACGTGAGCACTAAGTTAAGCTCTAAGCCTCAAAGCAATCAGACAAAAAGGAGAGAGGTGCTGTGTTTTATAGTTTTTAGTGTCTGATCAAAGAATCTTAGGCGTTCTTATTAGGGACTTGTTTTCTCCTGGCAGTAAATTCTTGGAGCTTTTTGTTGAATGGACTTTTATATAAATGACAATGTAGACTAAAAGTGGCTTACTGAAGATGCAGAAATGATTTTCTTATAGCCACTTCTTACACTGACCTGCAATAAACACTGAGGGCAGGCTGTTTATTAAATCATAACTCAGTGAAGATATTTCTTTGGGGAGTTCAGCTGATGTGGTCCAGACCCATAACTTTCTGGTGATTTATCTTGACATACAGCTAGAGCTCAGAGGGCCTGGAGGAATGGATGGTTAGCATGACTCAGAGACACTCGCTCTGGAGAATTCATTGTTTGCACAGATCCTCAGGCAGAACCTGGAGACTGGTCCATGTGTTGGAAAGCAAAAGGAGCCATGCGCTCTGATGTGCAGGTGTCAATGTTGAAGTTTTATCATGAGATAAACATTTCTTCATCTCAAAGGTAGGACTAGTCTGACTTGCCCTGGTTTTAGGCTAAAAATCCCATCTACTTGCATAGTTTGGGGCCAATTTACCTTGGTCAAATAATTACTTGACTAATTATCCCATTGGAGCTTACAACTTCTCACCTAAAATAAGAGTGGGACAAATTTGGCTTGTAAACTTTAAAGGCAGGTGGCTGTTGCAATCATAAAATAACTTACCTATGGCACACTCAACGATAGCATTTTAAGCTTTTCTTCCTGTGATAGACTACAAAATGTACCCTCATTTGCTAAATGTCTTTCAGATGGAGACCTCTTCAGCACCAGAAGTGTTAGAGAAAAGGCCAGTCTGCATGGTCCGAAGGCAAGAAATTATATAAAATAACGTCTTTCCTTTGAAATCATGGACCAGAAGAGAGGGTCAGCATTAAGAGGAGCTATGGCCATTTGCAACTACATGGATGGAACTAGAGGGTATGATGCTAAGTGAAATTAGTCAGAGAAAGACAAACATCATATGACTTCACTCATATGAGGGCTTGAAGAGACAAAACAGATGAACCTAAGGGAAGAGACACAAAAATAATAGAAAAACAGGGAGGGGGACAAAACAGAAGAGACTCAGAAATATGGGGAACAAACGGAGGGTTGTGGGAGGGGTTGTGGGAGGGGGGATGGGCTAAATGGGTCAGGGGCACTAAGGAATCTACTCCTGAAATCATTGTTGCACTATATCCTAATTTGGATGTAAATTTAAAAAAATTAAAAATAAAACAATTTAATTAAAAAAAAAAAAGAGGAGGTTTGGAGCTATTATTTTTAGCTCACAAAGATTCTAATCCTAGGTAGTACTGACTTGTATGAGCCCGATTCAGGGAATTGATCGCTAGCAACACTGGGCAGACTCCACGTCTTGGGCATGAATGTGTTGGGGGAGCTTGTCACAGCCCATCAGCCCATCGCCTCTGACAATGGCAACAATCACCAAGGTTCAGAAAAGAGGTGGCACCATGACGTCAGTGTTCCACAGTGGAACCTCCAAGCTAGTTACTTCTCTCCCCGGCTCAGGCTCAACGCCAAGTAAGTTGCCAGGGCCTAGCATAGGGAAGTGAATGTTTGTGGAGTAAATAAATGGATGAATGCCAATTAGCATAGAGTCAACAGAAATTCTGGGGCTGGAGCCAGTGATCCCTGCTTGATAACCATGCTGCCAGGAGGTAGGCTGTGACCCCTGACTACAGCAGACGAGGAAAAACATCATGAAAATGGATCCTGAATTCCCAGCAGGGCAGAAGGGTGAGATCCTCCTGATTAAAAGACAGAAGATGAGAGGACCAAATCACTTAGTGGCATCTGTGCACAGCTCTGATTAGGTACAGGCTCTCCTGACTGTAGGACCAGAAGAAGCCAGTGGCACTTCTCTATTCCACATTCTCTTCCCAGCAAGACTCGTCCCCCCTTCCACTCTCATCTAGAGATTAAGTGAGCCAAGGGAGACAACCAGGCTAGTGGTTCTCAGAGCCTCAAGAAAATACCATCCCACAGATTCAGATTTTATTGGTTCAGGGAGGCCAGGGGCATTGGGAGTTTTTAAAAGCCCCTTCCCTCCTCCCAGTTATTTTCAAGTGCAGCAGGGGTTGACAGCCACCATCCTGGTCAAACAATAAATCGTCCCTCATCTCCAGCATGCACAGGCTCCTTTGTGTGGATCGCTCGGGTGCACATGAACTGTCTCCTTTCCCTCCTTTGAGAAATCTGAAGGGTTGCATTCTCAGTTATGCTATTCACTTCCAAATATTACACACGATTGCTTATCCAGAATGACTGAGGTCTGACTTATTTGCTATTAAGGATTGGTCTGCGGTTTACATAGCATAACTTCAGAAGAACACTATGATTTTATAATGGTGTTTTCATGTAATTGTATACAGTTATAAATTATGCTTGAAACTAGGGGTCACTACCCCACCATCATAAACTTTAGCCAATAATAAATCCCCAAAACTCAAAATGAATTTTTAAAAAGCCAAAATGTGGAAACTCCTAAGTTATCAGTGAGACTGCTGTAGCATCACTGAAGATTCAGCCATGACCCTAGTGACCCGGCCCATGGATCACACCTTCCTGGCATCCATCATCCCTCAATTACTTCAAAGGCATCATTAGTTTAAAAAAAAAAAAAAAAAGCCTAACATTTAAAAAACCTTTTAATATTCTGTGGTTTGCAAGACTTTTGGGGATTTTGACTCTCAGAACTTCCCTTGTTTTTCCAGGCAAATTAAGGAGATAGGGAAAAGGCTTTCTCCTGAGCAGTGATGAGAAGGGGACACTGATCAAGACACTTCCAGACAGTTCTGTGGGATTCTATTTCTTCTGTCTTTATTTTCCTAGAGGAAAAAGTCCTCAATGTTCTAGTCCATTAAAAACTTCCCATGTGCATGATCTTCCCCAAATGTGTTCAATAGAGAAAGGTCATTGGTAGGATTTCTCAATTAACATTTTCAAACAACACAACTAAATTCTAAAAATACTTCCCAAACAAGAAATGTGTGCTCCCGTTAGAAATTTGAACCAAGCTATCCAGGAAGTTCTAGGTGAGTTCATTCAAAAGATAATAAGATAGAGAAAACATTCATTTCCTTTTGTAGGTAAGTGACACAATTGCATTCCTTGATATGATATTTTTAGGTCAGAGAGGTTTTAATTCAGAGAATGCAACCTTCTCAAGTATATTCCGTAAAAGCTGGCAAGCCACAGCTGGTCTCTAGGCCCTGCCTGGCTTGGAGCTTCTGCATCCTTCTATGCTCCCCACTGGCAGGATCAGTATAGGGACAAGACAGAATAAATGCACTAATGGCCCCAGCTAGAACATACAGTTGCATCCTACCGGTTAGCGGGTGAACATTACCCCTGTAGACCAAATTATAATGATGTAATTCTTCTTTGCTCCCCTTTATAGGAGTGTGGCAGAGACTGTCTAGCTGGCCATTAGACTCTTTCTTCTTCCTCTCGGACACACATGTAGATTTGTGGAGTTAACGTGGCTGTGTGATCTACTCCTGACAGTGTATTTTAGGCAGAAGTGGTAAGTGCCCCTTCCAGGCCTCACTTATTATAATCTGCTCATGTGTGATTCTCTATGCTTTTCCCTCTTATCAGTAACCTTAAAAATTACATTTGATGATTGCAGGGACACAAGTTGGAAGGTATCTGGGTCACTGAGTTACTACCTGCAGGAGTTCTGTCGGCCAATGAGGAATACTTGTTTTAAAATTGGGGCAAGAGAGAAATTCTCATGAGTGGAGTCACTGTAAGAAGGGGGTGTATCTATTACAGCAACAAGAGTGATCCTGTTATTACATAGAATTCTTTTCTGGGATATTCTTGGTTTCTCCAAGTCCCTCAGGACTAGCGTCCTGCATGGCCCTTACCACTTGTCTTCTCAACCTGAATCCCTTCCCTGATCCCCATCTGAAAGATCAGCCCTGACATCTCCTGTCTCCATGCTAAACTCCCATCTGGCCTGCTGAGGATCTCCTGCCTTTGGATTTCCTCATCACTGGACTGAGCTGCCCTGGAGGAGGTGGCAGCACAGTGCTTCTTTGCCTCCTTTTCAGATGTCCTGCCCCAGCTCACTACCTATAAGCCTGAACTCTCCGGTCAGTGTGTCCCCTCACTCCCTTCATATGTTTCAGTCTTGGCTCTGCCCCTCCCAGACTGCTTCCTTTGACCACTGATAGACACCTCCTCCCCACACTCTAGGCCAGCGGTTCTCAAAGTGTGGCTCCTGGATCCACAGCATCAGCATCACCTTGGGGCTTGGTAGAAATTCAAATTCTCAGGCCCCAACCTCTCTCTGTGTTCACCAGTTATCGTGTCTAATCAACCCTTAATGGGTTGAGCAAGTGTTGGCTCGGTTTGGGCTATAATGATCCTGGACAACTATTGGTCCTTTTACTGTCTCCGTAGTTTTGCCTTTTCCACAATGATATACAGTTGGAATTATACACTATGTAGCCTTTTCAGAATGCCTTCTTTCACTTAGTAATATGCATATAATATGCAGTTCTTTTTATGGATGGTTCATTTTCTTTTAGCACTAAATAATATTCTATCATCTGGATGTACAACAGCTTATTTGTCCACTTACTTACTGAAGGATATCTTGGTTGCTTTTAAGTTTTAGCAATTATGGATAATGCTGCTATAAACATCTGTGTGCAGGTTTCTTGGCCTTGACAAGCGATTCTTAATCATTTTTCTGAGGCAACGTACATAACAGATGGCATTCGCAATGAGCTATGAGCAGGTGCACAAGATAGGCTCCCTGTAATAGGAAACCCAAAGTAACAAAGGCTTAATAGGGAGAATGTCTTTCTCTCCACCATGATCCAGATCTCTACACCTAGTTCTAGAGTTCAGGGCTGGAATAAAGCTCCACGGCCATCACTAACCCAGAGTCCACCTATCTTTATACTCTACCATCCTGGAGTGTGTTTTCTGTTCTAAAGTCATCTCAGGATGAGGTAGAGATCCAACCAGTGCGTTCACAGTGTAGACAACAGGAAGAAAGAATTCAAAGTAAGACCCAAGGGTTCCCTCCCAGTTAAGCCATTTACCTTTAAGTAACCTTTTTGCAAGTCCCAGACACAATTAACTTTCTCTGTCACTAGCCAGAACTTCGTCATGAGGACATACTTAGCTGGAAGAAAGCCTGGGCATCTTGCTACCCCAAGAAAGACAGAAGGAGAAATCAGAAGAAAGCAGCTAGGTCTGTTTCAGCTAGGGTTATTTGGGCATACCTGGTTTGAATGCACTTTTCTTTACTGTGCCTTGTATATATGATATTTTTTTATAAATTGAAGGTTTGTGCTTTGAGCAAGGCTCTCAGTACCATTTTTATGATAGCATTTGCTCACTCGTGTCTCTTTATCACACATTTTGGTAATTCTGACAATATTATAACTTTTTCATTACTATGATACTTGCTATGGTGATCTGTGATGGTACTACCCTGTTTTGAGGTACCATGAGCCATGCCCATAAAAAAATCAATCAAGAAATGTTGTATGTGTTCTGACGGCTCAACCAACTGGCCATTTCCCCATCTCTCTCCCTCTCCCCAAGGCCTCCTAATTCTCTGAGACACAACAATATTGAAATTAAGCCAGGGAATAACCCTAGTGCCCTCTAAGTGTTCAAGTGAAAGGAAGGGTCACATTTCTCTCACTTTAAATCAAAAGCTAGAAATGATTAAGCTCATTGAGGAGGGCATGTCAAAAGCTGAAATAGGCTGAAAGCCAGGCCTCTTGCATGAAACAGTTAACCTGACTGTGAATGCAAAGGCAAAGTTCTTAAAGGAAATGAAAAGTGCTTCTCCAGTCAACACCCAAATAATCAACAGCCTTATTGCTGATACGGAGGAAGTTTTAGTGGTCCAGAGACAAGATCAAACCAGCCACAATATTCCCTTCATCCAAAGCCTAAACCCAGAGCAAAACCCTCACTCTCCTCAATTTTATGATGGCTGATGGAGGTGAGGAAGCCACATAGAGTCTGAAGCTAAAAGAGGTTGATTCATGGCATTGAAGGACAAGATCTGTCTCCGTAACATACAAGTGCAAGGTGAAGCAGCAAGTGCTGAAGCAGAGATGGCAGCCAGGTGTTCAGAAGATCCGGCTGAGACAATTCATGCGGGCGGCTACACTAAACAACAGATTTTTAGACTTTCAATTTCAACAGCTTTTCGTTGGAAGATGTCATCTAGGACTTTCATAGCGACAGAGGAGAAGTCCATGTCTGGCTTTAAAGCTTCATGGGACAGGCTGACTCTCCTATTAGGGGCTAATGCAGCTGGTGACTTTAACCATTCTGAATATCCTCATTTAACCATTGCTCATTTAACCATTCTGAAATCCTAGGGCTCTTTAAGAATTATGCTGAATTTCCTCTGCCTGCACTCTATACATGGAACAACAATGCCTGGATGACAGCACATCTGTTTAAAGCATGGTTTACTGAATATTTTAAGCCCACTGTTGAGACCTGCTACTTAGACAGAAAGATTCCTTTCAAAACACCCCTGCTTGTTCACAATGCTCCTGTAGCCCAAGGATCAAGGAGTAATTTCAAATTTCAAGTCTCATTATTTTCTTTTTTTTATAAAAATTTTTTTTTAACGTTTATTTATTTTTGAGACAGGGAGAGACAGAGCATGAACGGGGGAGGGTCAGAGAGAGAGGGAGACACAGACTCTGAAACAGGCTCCAGGCTCTGAGCTGTCAGCACAGAGCCCGACGCAGGGCTCGAACTCACGGACTGCGAGATCATGACCTGAGCCGAAGTTGGATGCCCAACTGACTGAGCCACCCAGGCGCCCCAAGTCTCATTATTTTCTAAGGCTACAACTGCCATACATAGAGATTCCTCTATGGATCTGATCAAACACCACTGAAAATCTTCTGGAAGGGATTCACCATTCTAGACGCCATTAAGGACATTTGTGATTCTTGGGAAGAGGTGAAAATATCGGCATTAACAGAAGTTTAGAAGAAGCTGACTCCAGCCCTCATGGACAACTTTGAGAGGTTCAAGACTTCAGGGGAGGAAGTAACTGCAGATGGGTGCCAAGAGCGAGATAACTAGAAAGAGAAGTGAAGCCTGAAGATGTGATTGAATTGCTTCAATCTCATGATACAACTTCAATAGATGAGGAGTTGTTTCCTACAAATGTGCAAAGAAAATGCTTTCAGGAAATGGAATCTATTCCAGATGACAATGCTGTGAAGATTGTTGAAATGACAACAAAGGACTTAGAATATGACATAAACTCAGTTGATAAAGCAGGGACAGGATTTGAGAGGAGTGACTCCAATTTTGAAAGAATTTCTACCGTGTGTAAAATGGTATCAAACAACATCACATACTATAGAGAAAACATTCATGAAAGGAAGAATCCACTGATGTAGCAAACTTATTTTGTCTGATTTAACAAATTGCCACAGCCACCCCAGCCTTCAGCAACCACCACCCTAATCAGTCAGCAGCCACCAACATGGAGGCAAGACCCCCCGCCATCAGCAAAAACATTGCAAGTTGCTGAATGCTCACATGATGGTTAGCATTTTTTAGCAATCAAGTATTTTTTAAAGTATACATTGGTTTTTTTAGACATAATTCCACACACTTAAGAGACAACAGTGGAGTGTAAGCATAACTTTTATATGCACTGAGAAACCAAGAAAATCATTTGACTCGCTTTACTGCCATATTTGCTTTATTGCAGTGGTCTGGAACCAAACCCACAATATCTCCAAGATATGCTTGTATATATATATCTAATACCAAAGTACTAACACTAACTCCTTCTCTTTCTCTTTCCCTCAGGTAAGTAGATGAACCTGAGAGGAAGAAGGCCAACCTTGAATCTGCTGTAGTTGATAGTTTAAAAATAAACCGTTTGCAAACTTGGGGGCTTTGTGCCATTTTGTGGATGTACTTCAAAACCCACTGGAATTTATCAAGGTGTTCCGACATGAAGACCGAGAACACATTAAGTCTATATAAAGTAGGCACCTGGGTCTATAAAAAGAAAGAATGGGCTGGAATATATATTAAAAAAAATAGTGACAGGATGGATTTTATAGTTAGACATGTATCTTTTGTATGAAAAGAAATGATAATTACTTGGAGGCTTCTCCTAGGAATGTCAGCAATATGGTTGTGGTGGTTGTAATAGAGAATCTCTAGCTAAATACACTTGGTTTTGGAGGCTCTCCCATGTATGGAATGGCACCAAATGTGGAAGCTGATTACTTCAGTAACCCACACCAGACCAACCTCCTGGAATTGATGCCTTTGGGTCATCTCCCCCGCCCTTGAGTCTGGGCTGCCCTGTGACCACTTTAACCAGAAGTGAAACTGTGCCAGTGGCCTGACTAGTTTTAAGAAGGCCTGGACGTTTCTATTTTTGCTCCTTGAATATCCTGAGCTGCCATGTGAGAATTCTGGCTACACTGCTAGAGAAACCACGTGGGGAGATTCAGAGAAGAGGCCACACGGAGAATGAAAAGCTCTGGGACTACATGAACAGGGACAGTGAGTCCAGGAGTCCCAGCCGCCAGCACAGTCCAGACCTTAGCTCCCTGCCAGCTGAATGCAGCTGCATGGTGATCACCTGTAAGCCCATATTTGAATAATTATGAGAAATAAAATGGTTGTTGGTTTAAGTCACTATGTTTTGGGTTGGTATGTAGCAATAAGTGACTAAAACACCATCACATCCCCAACATATCTACGAGCTTGAGGTGGAACCCTGGCCGATGTGGCTGCCACAGCCTGTGCCCAATTGTCACGGCTGCCCAAACAGCCACAACTGGCCCTACTACCACAGCCAAGGGAGTCCGTGCCCTGTGGACTCTTGCAACCTCCCACCAGGACCATTCCATAACTCCACAGCCCTGAAATTCCCCCTCTTCCAGGTCCCTCCTCCTGACTCGGTCAGGCCAACTGGAAGCATTTCTGACAGGAGCACCCCTACCCTTCCTCCTCAGCCAGTTTCCCAAAAGGAATTCATGCCACCTCATCTTTGGAACCCCAACGGACAAGCCAGTCCACTGTGTGTTTGTGCATGCATGCATCGGGGACTCTTAACTGCAAATGGATCAAGTCTTATTCTAGAACTGTGGCCAGAAAAATGAGTTCCTGGCATCTCCAGTTGGAATCTGGAACAGATTTTCCTATAAAAAGCAGTATTATAGGTGATTTTAGGTTCTGTGGTACTATCAGAACTACAGCGCAGCTATATTGCTGGTTAAATCGATATTGAGGAGCTGCCCTGGGAACATAATTACCTTTTACAACACTGTCCTAATGAGAAACAAGATCCAAATGACGGCCTTAAGAATGAGTTTTTGGAAGCAACCTGATTTTAAGTTGGAAACTTTCATTCTATATTGAGCACCAATTATATAGTAGATGCTGTGGAGTAAGGAGGAGGAAAAAATAATACGTGACCGCTTTCCAAGAAGTTATAGTTTGTTTCGGAGATTTAACACATGAGAAACAACCAGCAAAGCCCTCTAAAAGCCATCCCAAACTTAGTGAGACAGACCAGTAAGTAAGTGCCTCTCAAGGTTGCAAAATTAAACCCACAAGTTTTCTTTCCTGTTGGTTGTTTACATCGGCTTCCAGACACCTGTTTCCAGAGGTCTTGTGGACACATGCTGTTCATAATTGCTCACAAGCTGTTTCCTGTGAACAGGAAAGGGGTAGGCAGGTATAGGGGGCAACTGTATTCAGCTGGCTACTTGGTAATGAAAGTAGGTGGATTCTGGAGCTTAGAAGAAGCTGGTGGCTGCATAGAAACCCAGGGCTCCTTACCATTGGCCTCATAAAGGGCCACCAAAGAGACCCCACCACTGTGCTTCTCAATGTGTGGTCTGGGAACACCTTTGTTGGAGTCACTGGGGCGGGGTTGGGGGGGGGGGTCACTTACTAAAAATGCTGATTCTCTGACCACAACCCAGATCTTGCCATGAGGCTTGGGAACCTACATGATTGATAAACTCCCTAGTTGGTTCTTATGCTGATGCAGGTTTGCCACTGCTGTTCCAAAGAAAGCCACCCTAGAGATGCAAGAGTCTCGTGAAGATACTCAGGAGTATTTTCCCCTGGAAAATTATGGGGGATCTGGCCACAGTTCTGAGCCCCTTACATACTCCACTTTGGTAAACTTGTGGAGGCCAGCCAAGCTTCTAGAAGAAAACAAACATGTTCAAACTGCTGGGAATGGAATGAGGGCTTTTGCACACTCTCCTAGCACTTTTTGGCTCTATTTCCATTCCAGGCACAGCACTGTGCATACACTGCGAACATCTCTAAGGCACGTGTTCTGAAACCCAGCGTCTGTTTTAAGAAAAATGAGGTTTTCAAGCAGGACCTCTTTGGAGTGGTACGGTGCCAAGTGAGATAGGGCCTCCCAGGTAGACTCTATCACGTGGAAATATATGAGTGACTTTCCCTGGGACCAGAAAATGTACTTTGAATAAGATTACAGAACTCATACAAGAAAATGGTGCACTCCTTGCTTGGGTCTCTTGCCATCAAGACCATCCTGCTGCCCTCCGTGACATTTGGGCTCCTTATCATTGACCTGAAGTCACTTAAATGCAAGTACCACGGCGTATTGGACATTGTTTTTAATTATTCTGGGTGAGATCATTTCAGAAATGATATTGAGAGCGA
The DNA here is from genome assembly GCF_023721935.1 of Panthera uncia. Lineage (NCBI taxonomy): Eukaryota > Metazoa > Chordata > Mammalia > Carnivora > Felidae > Panthera > Panthera uncia. The sequence goes on along the minus strand of NW_026057577.1, from coordinate 53,906,725 downwards.
GGGCCACATGCCCATGTGGCAGGATAATGTTGAGGTGACAGTGGTTATGCCTGGCTCCCAACATTTACCCACCCATGCATGTTGTGTCTGTCACCTCCGGGAAGGGATACTGCTGCCCAGGCAAGGACGACAAAGGTGCAGACTCTTGGCTTCTCCCTTGTATAAGCCTAGGCCCAGGACTTAAACAGAAGCTTTGGATAAATATGTAATTAGAGCTATTTTCCATTCCCTCCAGTACTATCCCTTACCCCCGGACTAGGGAAAGTTGCTCAGACTGAAACAAGGAAGATATCAATCCAGTCGAGTCCCTTCCCCACCACTGGTCAAATCCCAGCTGAGTTTGACAATCTCCATGGACATGGGACCTGGGTCCTGGGGCCTGCTAAAGCCTAGGGAACACAAAGCAAGTAATGAAGGGCCTTGAGCAGCCCCTAGAATCTTGTTAGGCCTCCAAAGAACAGCCAAGTATGTCCAGGGGCAGGAAATGGCTAAGAAATGAACTTTTGGATGGGTGTCATGCATTTGGATGTGACAACACACATCTCAGAGAATGTCAACCTGGGAAGATGTCTCCATCTCCCTTCTCCCTCCTCCAGTGCCTTAGAAGCGTAGCCACCTGGGACTTAGACACAGTCCTCGGAAGGTGGACAGGAAACCTGAGTTGACTGAGATTTGGGTTTTACCACTCACTGGAATGAGCTCAAAATGGAAATGAAGCTCAGACAGGTGCAATACGAACTCATCTTTCCCACCCATCTACATTTCTGTGTATTACTAGCTTTAGAAAACGACTAAATGGCACATAGGTGATGCTACAATACTCCTCATGTAGTTGGAGCCAACGTGCTGAGGTAGGAAAACCCATCAGCCTGAGGTCCGTTCAGAGCCCTAACCTGCCCCCTTGGTTCTTAGAGGAATCCAGAGAAGGAGCCAGGACTGTGCCTCTCACTCTGGATGATTCAACATCTGGTGGCATGGCTGATTAGCCGCAGAACTTTAGAGGAGGTGAACTGTTGTATACCTTCTCCCCACCTGAAAGGGACTCCTGGAACCCGGCTAACGGGAAGAGGGAATGACCCCATCCTACACAGAGTGTGCTTCCATCATTGCCGGAAAAGCAGCATGAAAGGCCTTTCAAAGTAGAAAACATTGTAAATATGCTATCAAGGGACTCACTGAAGCCTGACGTGGTAATCTTAGGGTTCCAAAGCTATTCCCCCAATTAAAGCCTTGGATTTCCTACTGAGATTCAAGGTTTTGATCGCGACGTTCACACTGACTCAAAGGTCTAAATATGCACCGTGTTAAACCACAGGCTGACCAGACGTGAATGCTCGAAGACTCCTCATGTATGTATCAAAATTATGGTTGCATTATAGTTTCAGGACAGGACTACAAAGCTGTGTGCTCTGCTGGCATTTTCCCTCTTTTCCCCTCTGTTTTCTTATTTGTGCGCTTCTCATTTTAACTTAACATAATTATTTCTCCCTCCTCCTACTCATTACTTCCTTTCCCTTCTCTTCTATTTTACTTTTCCTCTTAATTCTGTTCTTCAACTCCCCCCTATATTTCTTTTATTTAAAAGTGTATTTATATTTTCTCCTGTCCTTCCCTTTTTGTCCATTCTTTTATTTATTCATTTTGACAGAGAGAGAGAAAGACAGCGTGAGCGGGAGAGGGGCAGAGAGAGGGAGAGAAAGAATCCCAATTAAATTTCGCACTGTCAGCACAGAGCCCGACTCGGAGCTCAAAGACACGAACCACAAGATCATGACCTGAGCTGAAATTAAGAGCTGGATGCTTAACTGAGCCACCAGACACCATTTTTTTTGTCTTTTCTTAAACCTATAATCCTTAAACCTATAAACTCAACAATAATTAGCATCTACTGAGTACTTATTAAATGCCATGCCCCCTTATATCCTATAACACACATATCTAAGATCTCCTCTTTGCCTGAATCTATCAAATCCTTCCCCTGTAAAGGGTGTGTCTGTCAGGAACCACGTAGACCCCAGATTCCCCCTCCTCCTACCAGCTATCTATCTAGGGAACATGCTCAAGTCTCCATGTTATTTCTTTTTAAAATGTTTTATTTTATTTATCTATTTATTTATTTATTGAGAGAGAGAGAGAGAAAGAGAGAGCAAACCAGGGAGTGGCAGAGAGAGGGAGAGGTAGAGAGAAATCCCAAGCAGGCTCCGCACTGTCAGCACAGAGCTGGATGCAAGGCTTGAACTCAAGAACTGTGAGATCACGACCTGAGCTGAAACCAAGATTGGACGCTTAACCAACCAAGCCACCCAAGTGCCCTATCAAATGCTCCAATTTTCACATCATGCGTTGGGCCAGTAAGCTTCCTTTCTTCCCATGCCATGACAGTTCAGTCAGAGCCCATATTTGCTTCCAACGGTCAGAATGTTCCCACAATGGCCTTCTGACGTTTCTTCTCTCTTCTGTGTGTAACTCTGTGTGTGTGTGTGTGTGTGTGTGTGTGTGTGTGTGTGTGTGTGGTAGAGTGCACCAGTTTCCATTTTTTTCCGAAAACTTTCTTTGAAAAACAAACAGAAAACGAAGCACTTTCATCCTGGCTAAGTCTATCAATACTGAACAACCTCAGTGGGCCCTTCATTCTATTTCACCCTCATCCTATCCTGCTCCTGCTCTCCCAGACAACACCCAATGGCACCATGCTCACTCTCAGTTGATGATCTTGCTTCCTAAGTGACCCGGCACAGGGAGGCAAGCAGAATAGAACTGCTGAGACTCTCAACACCACATCCACCCACATACCTCTGTCTGGCCCATGGAACCCTCCCTCCCACGGGGCACTGTGGGGAAGAAAGTATTCTCTGGCTGGGCTTACCCCTTCCCTGGGCACTTCTTTCCATTTTCCCCACCTACCCAGAGACATTGCTTCTCCGAATCTCCCCGTTTCCTGACTAGGGAGAACTCTGTCTTCCACCTCTGTATTGGATTGGTTCCAACGCCACAAAAATAAAGCATTCTAGCTTCCTTATTAAAAAAGCAAAAAAGCACTATCTACCCTCTAGATAGTGCCCATTTCTTTCCTGATCTTTGAGGCAAAACCTACTCTCACGGTCTGCACTCGCTCCACCCTAACCCTCCCTTTAATACCATGGAATCATCCAGTCAGACTTGTTTCTACCCACAATTCCATCAAAATCACTTACCTGCAGACAATGCAAATGGCCTTACATTGTTCACCACACTGGACAGCGTTCAGGAGCATGTGACGCCACGGGTCGCTCTCTTTTGCACACATTACTGGCTTGGTTTCCAACAGGCAGCAGGCTCTGGTTTTCCTCCTTCTTTCTGGTTGGTTCTGGTCAGATTTCTCCTATCTCCATAATTTCTAAACCACTGTTTTTCAACACTTAGCAGGCAAAACAATCACCTGGAGGGCAATCACCCTTGTTATGAAGGGCCCCACCCCAGGAGTTTCTGGTTCAGTAGGTATGGGCTGGCCCAAGAATTTGCATAGCAGATTCTCAGGTTGCTGTTGATCCATAGTGGCAGTGCCTAAGCTCTTCTATCATTATTCACTTCAGTGATGATATTATGTTCTTCCAGTTTCAATATTTCTACATGCTGAAAACTCCCAAATTTGTATTTCTAGTCTTGACCTCGCCCCTGACCTCCAGAGTCACATATCCACCTGTCTGATATACCTCCTGGTTTGGATGGCTAATAAGCAACACTACCTTAATATGTCCAACCTGAGCTCCTGAGAGTCTCTCCCAGACCCTGCCCCTTCCGTGGCTCTCTCCTCAGTCAGCAGCAACTTCAATCTTCTAATTGCTCAAGTCAAAAACCTGGGAGTCATTCAGGATTTCTCTCTGCTTTTACACTCCACTCAATCCTTCAAATAACCATATTAGCTTTCAAGTAAAAATATATCTAGAATTCAGCCAGTTCTCACCAACTCCAGTGCTGCCACCTTGATCCAAGCCAGCACGATCTCCTTACTGGATTAATATAATCACTTCTTAATTGGTCTTTCCTCTTCCACATTCTTTACAATCTATTCTTAATAAAGCAATTAGAACGATCTGGCTGGCCCCAAACCCTGTGGCTCCAGTACAGCATCATCTAATGGCGCTCCTGGGACGAGAGGAGGTGCTTTCTGGTGCCATCGCTACTGGAAACATTTCTATGGCCTGGCTTAAGCTTTTCGAAACTCCATTTGTATATAGTGGTTTTTTGTTATTTTCTTAAATTTATAGCAAGCAACTGCCACGTCATTAATGTATTAGTTATAAGGCAACAAACTCTACTGTAAAAGGACCAGCAAAGCATAATTCCTATGTCATAGCAGTTGTACTTAGAAAATATGTTAGGCTAGCCTTCAAGTGCAATCTCCTTACTATCATCAAAGTTGAACTTGGGTCTAGTAGTTAAGAGTGTGGGCTCTAAAGATGGAATGGAGGGCTCATATCTTTGCTCTCCTATTACCGTAAGCAAGTCACCCTTAACTCTCGTCATCTGGTTGTAAGGTTGTGAATTAATATAAAGGATGGAGAACAGTACCTAGCACATAACTGGCAGTGTTCCATTACAGTTAGGATGGTTAGCTACTGTTTACTTCAGAATACTGAGACACAAAAACTAAAGGGGCCCTATGAAAAAGGGTGTTCACTCCTTTTCAAAATGGCGTTCACTCCTTTTCCTGCTTCTATTCTTGCTAGGACCTGACACACATCTTATAGAAGAGAGAATGTCTGTCCTCCTTGTAAAGGTCAAGAAGTTAATGATTTCTTTGGAGTCTTCCAGCACAATCAATAACATTATAACATCGATAAGGGGCAAGTGGGTAAAGGTCATCATGAATATTTTCCAAGACACTTGACTCATCAAGACCCCTGACTCCAGGGCAGAAGTCACTTACAGAGAGGATTGTGGAAAACCACAATCCCCAGTAAAAACCCCAGACCCCAAGCAAAGACAAGAGTCACTCTCTTTTCCTTTCTGAGTCTCTCACTCTGTGTCTGCATTCTATGTCTTTAGTAAACTCTGATCTCACTTCCTCTCAGCTTGTGTTTGAGGTCTATCCTACATGAAGCCAAGAACCCTCTTGGCTGGTCCTCTGGGACCCTCTCTGGGTCCTCAGACCCAGCCAGCCTGCACCAATATTGCCCAATGTCTTGTGTATCTTTTTACACTCACTGTTTGGCAGACCAGATTTTTTAGGCATAAGAGAGAATTTTAGTTGAATTTAGCCGTGGAAATGTTAACTGTCTCAAAAGAGGGAGCTTACAGGCCAGAAAATTATTTTTAAATGAATTATTGGGTAGGAAACAACCAGCATTCTCTCCCATGTGATACCCTTTCCTATGTATTGTCAAAGGAAGATTCTTTGTGTTTCACACACTTTCTTCTCTGATAGCTCCTCTTACACCTGCCTGGCATACAATGGATATGCATCTGTATGCACAGACAGGAGGGATCTACTTTCAAATGGGTTCTGCTGCTTAGACAATGCACGTGAAAGCATAACTCACTTACACAGGGTTATGGAAAGCCTGACTCCTTCAAGGTCAGCCCTCAGAGTCCTTTGATGGTGCATGGCTAGCCCTTCACCTGGGCTGACTTCGCCTATGGCAAAAGTTTGATTGACACTTACTGCCAAGGTGGTTGTTAGCAAAGCATATGTTTGTTCTATAGCGCAGTAGTTGAAAGCTACTTTGCCCAGGATGCCAAATAAAGCTGCAGATACTAACAGGAGGACACAAAAAAAAGGCTTTGCTCAATCTCTTGATTTACTAGACCTTTATCTTATCACTATTTTTCAAGAGTGAGCAGAGATTGAACTGAAATGAACAGCCAACTTTGGAAAACTCATTTTTCTCTACCTCAAGTTTATGTTACTTCTCTGGCATTTCCAAACCATACTAAAAAATTGCGGGACCTCACTGACTGGTTGCTGGGTCAGTGTGAAGCCATTCACTCAGTGTTGGGAGTAATCAACCACCCTCTGGGAAGCAGAGTCCCCCAATCCTTCTAGGACTGAGGCTTCTTTTTCTCATTGCTTTCCTAGACACCAACATCCATAACTATATGCATGCCTGAAATGTGCAATGTATATTCTATTCCATATAGACCACCTACTTAATAATATTACTATTAATAATGGTAGTACTATTTATTGGCTCCTGACTCTGCCTCAGACCTTATGCCAAGGGCTGGCTTCATGGGCATGTCACTAAGTGCAGTTGTACAGAGTCCCATAATCAGAAGAGTTCTGAGGGTTTAATGATTGCTGAGTTTTTAATAATTTTATCTTTGAATTTTCATTTTGTAAGTGAAGTCCAATGAGATAAAGGAACACACACCAGGACCTTATAGACTCAACTCAAACATTTTCCTGCTGCCTACCATCTCCCTGTCTCCCCATTGATTGGTTCTAAGCCACCCTCTCCTCTGCTCCCTAGTGCCCAGGACACTGCCCAGCCTCTCTATCCCCGTATCACAACCGCTGAGACCTCCACCCCTGGCATAAAGAGTAGGCTCAAGTGCAAGTGCCTCATGATGCCTTGGAAAGGGGCATGCCACCCTGGTTGGCAGCCCCGTGAACATTCATCAGGTGACTCTGTTAGGGAGAGTTTCTTGCCCACCCTGATCTAATTACTAACTGAGTCTCTTAGAAGAGTTTGCAATTCTTTTTAGGGATCACCTGTCTGCCATGGGTTGGATAGTAGGTCCATGAGAAGGAGAGATTCCTGGTCTAATTTCCATACCTCCAGGTGACAGCTTACAGGAAGGGCATCCAGGCATCCAGTGGGCCACGTGCAGGTACCAGGTCATAGAAAGGGGCTCATGGATATCTGTAAGAGCCTATAGTCACCCAGGATGTATCCTATGCTCAGAACCACAGAAGAAAGGAAAAAATGTTGTATTTTAGTATCTTTAGTGGTAATTTTTCCTGTTTTTTGAACAAGGGAGCCTGCATTTTCATTTTGCATTGAGCCTTGCAAATTATGTGGCCAGTCCTGCTCCTTTTAATTTAATGTGACTTGTGGTCACAAAGCCACCAGTGATGGAGGTTGTATTTTTCTTATTATTTTATTCTCATCATGATAAGTGTACCCATTTATCCTCACCCTCTATACCCCCCAGCCCCCCACTCACCTCCCCTCCAGTAACTATCAGTTTGTTCTCTATGGTTAAGAGTCTGATTCTTGGCTTGTCTCTCTCTCTCTCTTTTTTCTTTTCCTTTGCTCGTTTATTTCTTAAATTCCACATGAGTGCAATCATGGCATTTGTCTTCCTCTGACTGACTGGTTTTGCTTAGCGTTACACTCTCTAGCTTGATCCACGTTGTTGCAAATGGCAAGATTTCATTTCTTTTGTTTGTTTTGAATGTTTATTTATTTTTGAGAGAGAGAGAGTGAGCATGAGGAGGGAGAGGCAGAGAGACAGAGAGAGAGAGAGAGAGAGAGAGAGAGAGAGAGAAACACAGAATCTGAAGCAGGCTCCAGGCTGTGAGTTGTCAGCGCAGAGCCCAACATGGGGCTCAACCCCACAAACTGTGACATCATGACCTGAGCTGAAGTCAGACGCTCAACTAACTGAGCCACCCAGGTGTCCCAAGATTTCATTCTTTTTATTGTTCAATAATAATGTGATGGAGGTGGTATAATAAACCCACACAGGCCCACTAAGAACTGCTGTTAACTATGCCACCCTCTTCTCAAGCCGTGGTCCAATGGTTTGCACAGTTTTCTTCTCAATTGTCTTAACCCTGACCCTTTGTAGGGCTTGAAGTGTCTTCTCATTTTTATGCATCATAAAATCTATTCATATGTCATTTGTAAGTGGAGATTGATAAAAGTGACCATTTGGCAAGGTGGGGAAAGGAATACAATGGCATTTAAGCCATAGGAATAGATGAGAATAATCAAAAAGGTACCATGATGTTCCAAAAGCAAGAAAGCTGCTTGGAAGTTGTGGCTCTTTCAAATTGCACCCAAGTGCATTGCCAACTGTCAGAAGCACTGCTTGAGCAGATGGGCAGGTGCAAAGTCATGATGATGAGGAACACAACGGCAATACTGTGCCAGGCACAGTTTTCTCTCAAGGTGTCCTATTCATCTGTTAGATAGCTAAGCCTTTTTATTAAGCATCTTAGAGTCTTCCTAATCTATTTAAAGCATTCAGATTTTACATTTCTGAACAGATGGCAAAAATGGAGTAAATGTGAATGTTGTCGGGTATGTGGGGAAGCAGGATGTGGGTGATGAAGCCAAGGAGAGTTTACAATATTGACAGCAAGAATGAGAAGGGGCAGCCATGGATGACCAGCTTTTCTTACTCCCTTCTTGCTTCATTTATGCTTTATCTATGTTCCATTTTTCAACTTGGTGAGCTCCATATGCAATAAATAAAATTTTGAGCTCTAAATGTGGATTAATGAAGATGTTGAGATCTCACTCTGGAGAACTGCTAATAGAGGCAGGAACCCTGTCACTTGTGGATGCTCGCTTTCCACAGCCTTCCCTGGAAAAGTATAGGGTAAAAGAAGGATAGGAGGCAGAAAGAAAGACTTGCTCAGTCTGTGCTGCCTCGTGGCAAGAAGGAGAGTTTGCTTTCGTGGAGATTTTGTGAAATTGGACAAAAACTGAATTAGTGGGTAGCACTGCATTCTCTCAGGATAAATTCAGCATGCTTTGGGCTTTTGTTTAATAAGCATTTAACAAAATTTGACATCCATAATCAAACCTCTTAGCAAACTAACAACAGAAGAAAGTTTTTGGTAAATCATCTACCAAAAAAATCTAGAGTTAACATCATACTTAAAAATCACAACGAACGATTCCTTCAAAATTCAAACCGAAGCAAAAATGTCTATCTTCATGATTTCTATTCAAAATTGTGGAGAGATCCTAGCCACTGAAAAAGAAATATAAGGTACATAGATCAGAAAGGAAAATGTAAAACTCCTTTTCTCGGCAGACAACATCATTGTATACGCAGAAAATCCCGAGTTATCTATTAAATACTGACTAGAACTAATAACTGAATTTAGTAGATTGCAGAAAATAATACTGAAATGCAAGAATCAATTATATTTCAACATAATAGTAACAAACAAAATAAAATTGAAGTTCCATTTAATAGCATCAAAAATCAAATACATAAAAATTTAGCAAAAGACACACCATATCTTTATATTGAAAACTATAAAATATTGCTACAGAAATTAAAGAAGGCCTAAATAAGTGGAGAAGCTTAAAGTTTTCAGGAACCAGAGGACTCAATAATTTGAGAACTGTCCTCATAGTATTCTATAGATTCAGTGCAGCTCAAATCAAAAGCCTACAAGACTTTTTATAAAAATGGAAACGTCTTTTAAAAATCTATATGGAAGTGCAAAAGATCTAGAATAGCCAAAGAAAGATATCTTTTTTTTTAATAGACAAAGAAATCTTAAAGAAGAAAAGCAAAATCAAAAGCCCTTCACTTATGTTTTGTCCCCTTCCCTGTTTTTAAATTATTTTTGCTTCCCTTCCCTTTTGTTCATCTGTTCTGTGTCTTAAATATGGAGAACAAACAGGGGGTTACTGGAGGGGTTGTAGGAGGGGGCATGGGCTAAATGGGTAAGGGGCATTAAGGAATCTACCCCTAAAATCATTGTTGTACTATATGCTAACTAACTTGGATGTAAATTTCAAAAATTTTTTTAATTAAAAAATTAAAAAGACCTTCACTGTCTGATTTCTAGATTTACTTTAAGTCTACAATAATCAAGATATTCTGATACTGGCTTAAGGATAGACTAACAGATTAAAAGAACAGAATAAAGAATTTAGAATTAAGCCTGCATGTATATATATATGATTTTTTCAAAGTTGCCAAAACAAGTCTATGGGGAGGCTGGCTTCACAGTGATGCAAAGCCTTTAGCAAACACATGCTAGGAACATGGAACTCAACCTTGTAGTTCTGAATGGACCCTGTGGAATCAGTCTTTAACCATGGCCTTTCTCCTATGTCCCCCTTTGCTAGTTGTCCCCAGGGGCCCTGGATCTGCATATCCAATGCTCACCAGATCCCATCTCTATGACTACTCCCATCACCTGCCTAGTCAACCAGAACCAGTTTTGGCACCTCTCTTTTCCAGCCCTAGGCAGAGAAAGTCCCCAGGTCATGCCTTTCTCCTTCACAAACACCTCTTCCCTCTGTCTAAGTGGACACAAGAAAAAGGCTCTGAGAACTGGGCTTTTAATTCAAGTGTTATCACTCTCTTGCAGCATATCCTCTTGTCAGAGAAAATTCTTTTTCTTTTTTAAATATTTACTTACATATTTTGAGAGGAGAGAGACGTACACACAGGTGGGAGGGGAGGAAGAGAGAGGGAGAGAGGGAATCCCAAGCAGGCTCGGTGCTGTTAGCTCAGAGTCTGAAGCGGGGCTCCATCCCATGAAGCATGAGATCATGACCTAAGTTGAGATCAAGAGTTGGCCCCTTAACCGACTGAGCCACCTAAGTGCTCCTAGAGACAGAACATTCTTTATCACCCTTCTGCAGTATTTCCCTATAACGTGTACCCAAAAGCTACAAACAAGAGAGATAGGAGGTTAAGAATGGGAAAATGTTTAAATTAAAACTTTGAACTTGAACCTTCAAGTTTACTGGCGATTCCTTTGAAGAGAAACTGTAGATCCTTTCTCTTCGCAAGCCCTCATAAAAAGTCTCATATCTTGTACTACTGAGAAGGCCGATAAATTCAGAAGCCAGCCCGGGGTTCTTTGCATCCGTCCTGACTGAAGCAGGGCATGCCTCTCAGCAAGTTAGGTGCTGGGGGAAGAAAATAGGAACCCTGATGGCCTTCTTTTCCCCTTCCTTTGCCATAATTAGAACCTCCAATTCGCAGATTGTCAGACTAAACTGCACACTTTCTGGAAGAGTGGATTGATCATTTGTAATTATTTACAGGTAAATGGTTAAGAGAAATAGAATGTCGTATCTAGTTTCAGAAATATTTTCAAGAAGCTGTTATGTTTTGCCTTTGTCACTGAGAGTGTGTGAGCTTCTTTACTTTTGACTTTTGAGAAGTTCTGCTCTCTTCTGAGTCCCTAGGTTGCATTTGAGCTCCTCTCTGAAGTCAATAGTATCTCCTTCAAAACAACATCAGTCAAGTTCCTTCCATGGGTGGAGTTGGCTAGGGGGCCTGAAAACCAGTGAGTAGTTCTCTGAAAAATAAGCACATCCAGAGTTTCCTGGTTGGAATCCTTCTGTGGAAATCCTGGCTCCACTCTCTCTCTCTCTCTCTGTTGGAAGACAATTTATGGCAGTCAGCAAAGCAGCCAGAAAAAGATTCAGGTTTTCTCTCTCCCATGCACATAGCATGATCACTTGGATTAAGTGAAGACTATTTTTTGTTTTCCATTTGGCCAAACTCGAACACATGGGAAAACCAAACACACGTGGGGGAGGGGGAATGATAGGGAGCAAGTCAGCAAAGAAAGACAGCCTTCAGGTGGCAGGTTGGCAGGCTGCCCTGTTCCACGTGCCAAATCTGAAGGCACTGACCAGGTGGCAGCTGCCAGGCTGTTTCTTAAAGTGGGACAAGCTAAAGAGTGAGGTTTTGTCTTGGGGTCTGATTTTCTTCTCTAAGCTGCAGTGCGAGGAGAGTTGGGGTAGAGCTGGAAGCTGGCTTTTGGTTTGTTAGTGTGTGGATATTCCAGTTTAGAGCCAATGCTCAGGGGCCCCTGAGTGGCTCAGTCGGTTGGGCGTCCGACTTCGGCTCGGGTCATGATCTCACGGTTCGTGAGTTCGAGCCCCATGTCAGCTCTGTGTTGACAGCTCAGAGCCTGGAGCCTGCTTCAGATTCTGTGTCTCCCTCTCTCTCGGCCCCTCCCCTGCTCAAGCTCTATCTCTCTCTCAAAAATAAATAAACATTAAAAAAAAAATTTAGAATCAATGCTCAGTACCAAACCAACTCAGAATGCACCAGGAGAGCCAGCCACAGTGCATCCTACGAGTTCTTTTGAATGTTAAGCAAAAGTTCATAAGACTCTTGATATCATGTATCACTATCCTTTTCCAATGGGCAAGAGAGGGAAATGGTTCTTTGAGAAAGTATAGTTATCTGAATCAAATAAAATGGCACTTATCCAGAGGCTATTGTCTCATAAGCCAAACCATCTGGCTCACTGCTGAGAAACCAGAAGTAAGGGTTTTCACTACCTAAAAATTCTTTTGACATAGTACATGCACTGAACTGTGTGAGGTGAATCATGGAGTGGACCTTTACATCTCTGTTCAGAGCTTATTTACTGATGTTGTAAACATATTCCTACTTAGTTTTAAGTTTCATTGGTTTGGAAGATGGGAAGAAGGCAAGCAAGAGAGAGAAAACTAGACAAGACAGGCAACACCTGCCAGAAGACAAGCTCCAGGAGGGAAAGATGGGGTCTGTTTTATTCACTGCCAAAGTCCCAGTACTAGAATACTAGTCGTCATAGATTAGGTGCTTGCAAATATTTGCGGAGTTGATTAATGAGAGCAATGCAAAGCATTGGTTTTTAGGGACAGTCTGTTAGGGAACAGTAGAAAAAAGGAGAAAAAGAAGAGGGGGGCGCAGAAGGTGGGGTCCTCGTAAAGCACACTAGTCAAGAACCGTTTGAGCGGCATCCAAAATTCTGCATACTTTGAAAGTTCTTGAGAACATCATTGTCTTACAGCTTACATGATGAAGATGATGATGGAATGATGGGCGTTTATCATAACCCTAAATCATCAAGACATCAAAAAAAAACCAGCAAGTAAAATGCACTCATCATCCCCTTTCCAAGGCACAGAAAGACAAAATATTTGGAAAATAGTTTCCAAAAATATGATTGTAATTGTTTTAAAATTTAAATTTCTAGTATTTAATATTTTCTATATTTTATTAATTAATTAATTAATTTATTTATTTATTTATTTTGAGAGAGAGGGAGGGCATAAGTGAGCAAAGGGCAGAGAGAGAGGGACAGAGAGAGAATCCCACAAGGAGCAGAGAAGGAGAGAGAAGAGAGAAGCAGGGCTCACCCGAAGCGGGGCTGGAGCTCACCGACGTGGGACTCGAACTCACAAACCGTGAGATCATGACCTGAGCCGAAACCAAGAGTCTGATACTTACCCAAGCCCCCAGGCACCCCTAAGATTTTTTGAATTGTAAATTGATACACTCACAAACACAAAATACAAGTTACCACAATAACAACAGATTAACGGAGCTGATAGAGAAGTTACTGTATTACTAGAGGCACAGAGAGTACCTGCTGCTCTCTTGTCATCCACTTGCATATAGCTAGAAGGATCACACCCTCTGATAGTCACACACCCCTGGCACTTTGTAGTTGCAGCTCAACATAATTTGACTGACCTCTAAGAGAGGTGAACAGTGCTGTGACCCACATGGGACCCAAAGGTTTCTCTGAACTTTGCATATGTAGAGCAACTTTCCAAAAAAATTTTCTAACCAGTGTGAGAAATCACGTGGTTTCAAAGGCCAGGGGCTTAAAAATGGGGGAACCTACCCAAAGTTAAGCCACAGCTTTGGCTAGCTTCATGATTGCTTTGGACTTTGCTTTCTCTGAGAAATGCCGAGATATCTGGAAGGAATTTCGAGAAAAAAAAAATCAATGTTAAAAATATCTATGAATTATTTTGAACTTCTGGAAAGAGTAAGCAGAAATCCTAAGAAGAACCCAAGATCTCCATAGATCACAGAGGGGCAAATACGTTATGTGTCCATTGTTACTGGGGTACCATCAAGTCTGTCTGTTGACTCTCCCAAGAGTTTCACGTCTCAAAGAGAGAGAGAGACGTGGAGCAGAATGAAGGAAAAAGCAATATAAAAAACTAACTTCCTAAATAGCAATTTTATATGAATTTATCCTGTGTATACTTACATATGACCTAAAAACACCCTTTGGAAAATCTTAGAAGTCAAGAGCTTACTTGTCTGAAATGGAACGAGAAGAAACTGAACTGGAAGAGTAAGAGGGTGCCTGTGCCTCTGGGTGAGCAGCCCAGCCCGTTTCGGCTTCAGTATTGTTGTGAGAGAGAGGCAGAGAGTGGAGACCAGCTTCCTGGGAGCCATCCTTTTAGGAACCTGGGAGGCTAGAACAGAAGGGCGAAAGTGATTGCAGGCGTCTTAGAAGTGACATCCCGTCACCTGACTCTGGGAGGGAAGGAGCAGGTCCTTGGTACCAGGAGCACCGAAAGAATGGTTGGAAATATTGTAGGTCTCTGTTTGCTTTGATCTGCCGGCACCTTCTTTCCTTGGTAAAAGTGTCTCTCACATTCCACGTGGAACTGGAGGGGCTGATCATGGGTTCTTTCGGTCTCAGTTTGAAATACCTAGAACAAGACCCTGATACAAGAATTCAGGTTCATGTAGTTTATTTGGTCAGACAATACCAGCAGACAATGGTGAGAGCATAAGAACCTGAGACAGGAGAGGGAAGGAATCCATTAAACGCTGTGTCTTTAAGCTAGCATACACTGCCCAAATAAAGCTCATACTTGCTGGGGAACTCGGGGGGGAGCAGCATAGATAGAGCCTGAGATTCAGAGTTAGCACACACAAAAGGCAAGAGAACTGAAGTCGTTACACAACCTAAGGGCAAATCCCAGGAACTTCTGGTCCGCCTTGCATAAAGCCCAGGTGAAACCTTGGATGTGTGGCAGGCGAGCACCGAAAGAGTGAAGGCCAAGCAGATAAAGATGGGGTACTGACAGCTTCTGCTATGGCTTCCTTCCTCCCCTGCTAGATAGAAGCCAAATGCATCAGATCACACACCATTGGTCTGCCAGGGTGCATAACCACTGCAGTACCAAGGCAAGTTCTCTGATTTCTGCGCACAGAAAGGTAGACGCTCTTTTTCCACTGTAGTTGCAGAGTGAGACCCAGCCAGCCTAGAGCTGGCATTTAGGCACCTTTCTTGGCGCTATAGGAAAGCTAATCTACAGGAGGAAAGAACGAGGCCAACATACAGAAGGAAGAGATGGAAAAGGAGAAACAGAAAGAGAGAGAAATCACTAACAGCATTTTCATTTGAAGTCTTGGATCCAGCTTGATCGGATGCCAGCTTCACTTTTGGATAATCTTAAATATGAACCGATACATCCCTTTTGTTTTCTTGCTTAAGCCAGTTATTATTTGTAATCAAGAGAGTTTTTCCTCATATGGGAATACACGTCTTCTGCCATTTTCTTCTCCTATAACACACACAAACGCAAGGAGTTTGGATTTATCACTGAATTATATACCTGCTAAAAAGCTGAGCTAGTTATGTTAAAGAGAGTCAAAGGTCTCTCATGTCATCTGGGAGTGGTTAAGCAGCGTATCCCAAATTGAAAACGGGGTTGAGGGGACACTGTGACAACGGGTGGCCCAGGCAAGGTAGAGGACGCCTTGGAAGGGAACCCGGAGAATGCAAAACTCCATTCCGTTTCTCCTTGTAGAGGATGACCATTGAGAGCCAAGGAGAAAGAAAATAATTGTTCCCAATTCCTGAATTCTTGAGAGAACACGGCCTACGACACCAGTACGAAGTAGCCCAGCGAGCATAGATCAGCTTCTTGAATCGGGCAGGAGAGGTGGGGCAGGGCAGGCCTGGGGGGATTGGGGTGCTTGCTGCATGGAGGCGTATTTGCAGGCTGTGGAGGTTCAGAACAGAGCCAGGCACCTGCCGCATGGCGCAGCCAAGAGGCTACCCCGAGCCCCACCCCAGGGACTGGCTGGGCATTCCAGGTACAAGGTGCAGAGCTCAATCGCCGGAAGGGGTTTCTGTGCCTCCTGGTGGGTGGAAGACACCAGAGGATCAGCAGTGGCAGAGGATGTTGATGGTATGCTCGCTTTGGGCAGGACGCACCATACGAGCTGCAGGTAGAGACGAGTGCAGAGGGGAGTGGTCCGGGAACACCGGCTCCCAGAGGCCAACCGCAGAATCATCAGAAATTGTGAGACAGTCATTCAACGGAGGCGTTACTAAAAACAGATGACTAAGTAATGAGTTATATTAAAAGCAAAGAAAATATACCCACTCAAAAGTCATCGTTTCCTTTTTTTTTTAAATATATGAAATTTATTGTCACATTGGTTTCCATACAACACCCAGGGCTCGTCCCCAAAGATGCCCTCTTCAATACCCATCACCCGCCCTCCCCTCCCCCCCATCAACCCTCAGTTTGTTCTCATAACAGTCATCGTTTCCTAGTTGTTTCACCATGTCTGACTGTCATCTATGTTCTTGAGGTGATTTCACGCTTTTGTATCCGCACGGTGGAAATACTACCGGCAGAGCGCCAGTGCCCGTCTCTTCTGAACTCTCATGTTTAGGCATGGCGTGTTGTAGCTCCAAAGCCTCCAGGCTCAGAGGGAAAAGTGCAAATCGGCGGATCAGACCTTAACATACCGTTTCGTTCATTGTGATGAGATGAAAAACGTGCCGAAAAATGTTAATCGTGCAAATACAGTGGAAAAGTGGGTTGTATCTGTAGCCCTTACGTGGCGAGTAGCACACATGGAGGGGATATTCCTCCAGGGCTGGCAAGCCACAATTCAGCCAGGAAGGACCAAAGCGAAGTTCGGTGTGTCTTTCTCCTTTCGCTTTCCTCATACCCCACGGAAAGGAAGGTCTCTGTCCACATTCGTGTAGGAACAATTATTCGTTCATTGCAAGCAATTGAAAATTGGTTGCAACCACAATTCAGCCAAGAAGGCTCCCACATCACTGACCAAAGCGAAGTTCAGTGTGTCTTTCTCCTTTCACTTTCCTCATACCCCACGGAAAGGAAGGTCTCTGTCCACATTCGTGTAGGAACTATTATTCGTTCATTGCAAGCAATTGAAAATTGGTTGCAACCATAGCTTGACTACAGATACAAAAGTTCAGCAGAATAACAAAAAGCATTCTGTGAGAATAAATTGGCCTCATGGGATTTAGAAAAAAAAGGATGTTTTACATTTATCATTCTTCGTAAATCATGCTCTACCTATCCTTTTTGTCAGTAAGGTGCAGAATAAATTTACCTAGGTACGCACACACATGCATTTTTTTCTGGGGAGCTGATGGTTAACCATTTACCACCGCACCAGTGGGGTTGGGTCACCATATTCTCTCTGGCCCTCCCACAAAGGCAGCAAAAGCAAAGGAGGTTGCTTAAAAAGGGAGTTCCGTTTCTGCCCAGCATGGAGTATGTGTCTTTGTAGAATAAGAACATTCTGAGTATTTATGACACAGTTATGAAGACCACGGTGGGTGAGAGACCCCCAGGAGATGCAGGACTAATTGTGGGAGAGATTGGTGCCCCCACCCACGCCCCACATTTGCACATTCCCTATCCCCTGGATTTTTTCTTCGGGCTTTAATTCAAGTCACATGTGTAACTTGAGAACCTATAAATTACAAAGGGTCTTTCAAACAAGGTTAGTATGTAAATATAAAATATAACATTAAATTCCCATCATTAATATTGAAGAGTAAGTCAATATTTGATAAAAATCACCTCAGGGAGTGTGCCTTTCTGCCTGGTTTTATGCCTTGCAGACTTAATCAATTATTATTTAATTACCCGGTTAAATGTCATGGCTTACAAAGCAGGGATTATATTAATAATAACATGAGGTTTGTTTTAAACCGGCCCATACATTAGATAGAGCTGATTTTGTTTTACCATCTCACGGAGCACAGAATTGACATTATTCTTCTGCACCTGGTTTTGAATGAATTGCTTCTATTTAAGCTTCCCTCCCCCCCCCCATTTCCTTCTCCCTTTTAAAAAATCTTCCTCCTATATTTGTCCTATTTTTCCAGTCTTTCAGCTATTCTCCACCCCACCCCTTCTTCCCCACTGTGGGAGTCTTAATTCCATCGTAAATCAAATACCTTAACAAAGGATTGTGCCTTAAACACAGTAACGCAAAATAGATGCTGGGTCACAGAGAACAATCTAGTTTCAAAGGAAGGTGGTGCGCCACGCAGAGCAGTTTCCGAGCCAACACCTTCTGACTGAATGGTTTGCTGTTTAATTGTCTCTCTAAAGTTGCTATGGCAACCGTTCTATCAGAAGGATTTGTTGGCACCTAGATGGACTTTATTTCTCTGACATTCAAAGAGGAGGGTGAGGACAAAGTCTAATGAGAGGACTGAGTGACAATAAATCTCTCCCCTTTCAGCTTTACCATATTGGACCAACACTTGGGGTGTTTTGAGCATGGCCCTTTGTCCATGAGAGTGGTAGAGTCTCTCTCTGGAGGGGAGTTGAGAGCGGGGAAGGAGGAGACCCGGGAGGGTTGGGGAGAAAGCTAGAGGGACAGCTGAAACATGGCGGGCCCCGCAGGCCTTTTGTTCTCCACCATCTGTGTGCTGTGGTTTTGGGAGTGGAGCCAAAGGAACGTTACCTGTATTGTGCCTCTCAGAGCTGGGGCGCGGCCGCCAGTCCCGCCTCAGACACAAGGGCCTCGCATACAATGACAGGGCCATAAGGGTCTGGCAAATAAACTATTTGAACATTTGGTTTTATGAATATTGAGTAAAATTCTTCAAATAAATTATGAAAATGAATCGAGGCGAACAGCCATCTGAATCCCATTGCAAGCCTAGGGCCACTGATTTGTAATGCTAAGTGTATTAATAGTTACATAAATGAGAAATACTTTTCAAAATCACTGGTGAGCTTGAAAAATTGGTGCACTAAAAGGAGTACTAATTATGACTGCTCTTAAGGAACACCGGTGCCTACAACATCCGGCCACAGAGTTGAATGGGACATATGCCAAACATACGCACAGAGTGCCTTTTCACAGACGGAAAATAAAAATCACATTCTGCAGGTCTGAAAAATTATAATTCACAAAGTATCCTAGAGCCCTTCAGGAAGTTAGTTTGGCAATAGAAAATCCTTACAATTCCGAATAACCTCAGACTCAGTAGTTCTGCCTCTACTCATACGTCTTAAGGTAACAATTACAGATATAGGTCAAGTCATACAAACAGGAAAGTCAGTTGTGGTGTGTATGATCACTTCTTCTTCTAAATGTATAGCCATAGGAGAGTGGCTAAAATACATCATGGTATATCCATGTAACAGAGGGCTTTGTAGCTATTAAAAATGAGTATAATAACAATGTACTATGGAAGGAAAAAAATAGGTTACAATGGAATTATATGGCTGCTTCTGTTTTCAAGAGTGTCTCTATACATTAAAAACTGTTGAGATACAATATAGGATTGATGACTGTTAGCTTCATGAAGCAAAAGTACAGGTGATTTTATTTTCCTTATTATGCTTACTTATGTTTTCTGGGGTTTCAACAATAAATATGTTTTCCTGCTGTACTGAAACAAAGAAAATATACTCTTTTTACATGTCTGTCCATCAATCGCTTATGCAATTCTTATCCAATTTATTTTAGGAGAAGGAAAATCCTGGCCAAACATTCCAGCCTCATGCGTCCTGATAAGCTCATAGCCACTCTGGGAATTAATGGGACAGAGATGTCCAGGTTCTCGTGAGTACAGGGAGAAGTGGTGGCAGCTCTCCACACTACTAGGTCTTGGGTCTGAGATCTGTAGTTCAGGGACTCCCCTGTTTTCTGGAAGAAACAAGCTGCTAGAGGCAGTGACCCAGGGAGGTAGGAGCAGGGAGAAATGGAAGCGTTTTTACAGGGCAGAAATTGTGATAAATGTAGGGTTATTATGAAATAAGAAGATTGGTTTTAGAGTTGGCTTATATAAAACAGCCTCTCCATTTCACAGCCAAACCTAATACCCAGCAGCGCCTCACTTTAGGACAGGACTACCTGAGAATGACCTTGCTTCCCCTCTTTCTGGGCATGCCCAGCAGTCAGGAATATGATAAAGGATGCCTATTCTCTGGTCTCCTCTCTTCCCCCACCCCAGAGAAGGCAGGCATCAGCAATCGATCAATCAATGAGCTGGAGTTGGCACTTGAGCTGGGATGCTTAGGACATTCCTGGCCACCACAAATCTTCTCGAGCGTCATTACAAAGGACCACACTTTCAGCTTGCCAGTCTTGCTCTCCGCTGTGACAAATACAATACATAGAATCCAGAACACCTTTACAACTCAGATACTTTAACACTCCAAAAAGGCAGTGCATTCATTGTATTTTTTGTTCTCAGAATAAAAAGTCATAGGTTTATTCTAATGTTCTGTAGCCCCAGAAAAGGGAAAAGAATACATACCAAGTATTTTCAGTGGTTGCTAGTTTGTTACATGTGCTTATGTTAACCTTGGCAGCACTTGCATAAACTTATTACATTAATAGAGTTATATAAATTTGATTTTAGAAAAAATAATCTATCCTTGGAAAGAGAGTGTCATCACCTTTATGTAAACAGTGTTCCTCTGCAAACAATGCCCTTTATTTTGGCAACGTGTCTTTCCTGCCATCTGCCTCCCAATGCACTTGCCAGAGTTGCAATAATAATTGAGTTACAGAGGGAATTAAGTGTAATGGAGGGGAAGGAAATTGATTGCTTAATTTTTATTAACAGAAAGGGAGAAAATTATGGCGCCCTGCTATGAACCAAAATGAAACAAAGAGAGAAAATGCAGAGAGATGACTCCAGGTGGCAGGAATATTCCTGCACAAACATTAGCAATCCTATGGGGAGGCCGAGAAGAGGCCAACACTCATGGTTGAGCAGAGACACTGGAAAGGAAGTGAGAGGGAACAAGTAGCTTGGTACCAAAGTGATCTGTCTCTCCACACCAGGAGAAGGATGCAGACACCTGAGAGACCCCAAGCTTCTGCTGGAAAAATAGTTCAACTCCTATTGCACTCTCTCTGTCCACATGTCAAGGATACGCATCATGGCCAGATTGAGGTTAAAGCCCGAGGTGTGTGTAGGTATGTGTGTAGAATAAGTGATTTCCAATTCCTGCTCTCCCCAGAAGTGACTACAGCCTATAAAACACTGGAAAGATGTTGCTGACTATGAGTCTGGAGTTCTCCCTTGTCCAGCAAGAGGACAGATACAGAATTGAATAGGAGAGAGGCTAATGTCCAGGAGGAGACAAGAGCCCTGACTAGGGGTTTCATTTATTGAGCTCTTCAAGATATTACCCATGTGGTGAATGTGAAAAAAACAAGATCTTACACCCACGAATGAGGAGGAAACAATCAGACAGTAATCATTTCCTTGTGTGTGTGTAGGAAGCAAAGGGTCTGGGGGGGCAAGGAGAGTTTGTTTGTGATCAAGGTACACTGGCGCCAGGCAGAGGGTAATTTCCTGCAGGTGATTTAACAAGTTACTCGTGATGGTACTTGTAACGGTACATATCTCCCTAGGTATCCTCAGTTGTTTTTGCCTGTGGTGGCAGCTTTCTGCCCTAAGCTTTTTTCTAACCCGTTTATGCAAGGAGAACCTATTTCCCCATAGATAGATCCATCAGGGTCATTCAGATCTCACTGGGACTTGCCTATACCCTCTGAACAAGTGTATTGTGGGCAGTGAGTTAGAATGAGGTGGTTGGAGCTGCATCATGCCCCCTCTCCATCTTAGAGACCCATTCCACCTTCCTGAGAAGTGAGTTTCCTTCCTCTGTCAGAGGCAGCTGCTGGGTCACTAACCTGCCTGTGACTCCCTGGAACTAGCTCAAAGCCAGGTGTCCATTTCACATGTTTGATCTGTGGGCAGTGGGAACAGAGTGGACCTTTTGGATGTCAGGACAAAGAGCAGTTGGCTTGGGGAGAGAAGCGCCAATGATAGATAACATGATAGTATGATTATAGGTAATGCATTAACCCCCTTCATTCTATGCCACGCTGTCAGTTGCACACAGGATGCAGCGGCATTTGGTCTCTCCTGTGAGAGATGCTCAGGCTTGAGAGTGGCCAGGATAACCGAGGTGTTGCATCTGGTCCCTCAGAATACCCAACTCTGACCCCTGCTCATGGCTGACATTTTGATTCTGGGTAGCAAGTTCACAGGCTTTTTAACTGAGAACTCTAGTAGACGGCTTCTCACCACAATTGTGAGCAGACACGTTTGCTAATGAAAAGGTCACAGATGACAATTCTACCCCCCTCAGAGAAAACAGGCACGAAAGTATACAGCTACATTCTATACTAACAGGAGTGATTTTCCTATCTTTAAATTGTAATTTGGGGAGAATCTGTTAAAGTAGAACCCAGAGGGCACAAATGTACGTGATATTGTCACCCGTCATATGGGATTGGGAAGAAGTTACATAAATTTGACATATCCACATGATAGACAAAAATGCTACTTTCAAGTCTAATTAGATAACGTGTCATATATTCGCAAATATAAAGGCAAATTTTAATGAAGACTTAAACTGCTTTTATCCAGTCTAAATTCAGTTATAGATGTGAAACCAAGTCCATCAAAATTTTAACAGAGGCTAACTGTGGATCATAGGATTATGGGTGTTTTTTTTTTTTCTATTTTATTGCTGATACATTCCAAATTTTCTAAAATGATCATATGTTAGTTAATATTGAGAAAACAGATTTTTAATGCCATTAGAAATCTTCTATCCATGATCACTTTTGTGAAAACATGTGGAGACCAGGAAAGAAAGGAAAAGTTAATTAAGGAAAAGCTAAGAAATTTCAGTAATTTAAAATACGTATTTCTAATGGAAACTAATTTGACAATAAATTTCATATAATAAAAAGGAAAATAAAATAAAATAAAATAAAATACGTATTTCTGTTTCAGATTGTTGCGTCCACGATTCAAAGAGTTATTGGGCACCCCAGAGCCTTATTTTGTAGAGCTGCCCCCCATACTCTATCCCCAGATTCTCTGGCTCTGTTGTTGTTTCTTTTTCATTCTGTGCTTCCAAACACAATCAAGTATGTAACTGGATATTTCCCCAAGACAAATGACCTTTAGAACATGGTTGATTCACATAGCTCTGACTTACAAGCTATGCCATACCTTAAAATATGTCGTTTAAAACGCTGGCCATTCAAGGTTGCCTACAGCCAAGCCTTCCCTGAAATGTTTACTGCAGAGCACAACACTGAATTTGTGGTCACAGAGTTTTGCCTCAAAATGTAATCTACAGATCCAAAGATCCCCATCTTCCCACTGGGTCATGAAATTTGAGCGACCTGGACCATTAATTATAATGTTCCTAATTGACTCAAAGACTTTTCGTTGTAACATGGTCTTCCCTGTGGGATGGAGACCAGCAGAATTCTTGGTCGATAGAAGACACTGGGCTCCCGTGATATTTTTTGGTAGCATTTCGGGGCATGAGCTGACCCACATTCCTTCCCACCTAGGATTGCTGATGCAGTCACTGTCTGAAATAAAGGTGGCACTGCAGGCTTCCCAGTACTCACGGACTTCCCCTGCTAACCCCAAGCATCCAGGAAGCTGAACTGAGGACAAGGGTGAACATTCCAAAATCCCACTTACGTGGCACCTAGGGTGAGACTTTACAAAATACTTTTTAAAAATTAAGGCACGTAACTACCCATAATAGCCCCCAAATGGAAAACCCAGTGTGCATGATTTGAAGAATAGGTAAAGACATTGTTATATTCACACAATAAAATGCTTGATAGTAATGAGAACTAATGATCTCCAACTTCATACAACACCATGGGTTAATCTCACACGCATGACACTGAGTAGGAGAAACTGACCATAAAGGAGCGCATATATATTAGTCTACTTATATATACCTACAGTGTGCTCACAAAAAGTACAAAACAACCAAGGCTGATTTATGGTGACAGAAGTCTCCGCGAATAGGGAACAAACAGGGGTTTCGGGGTGTTACTAAAGTTCCGTTTCTCAGGCTGGATCCTGACGAGGACAAGAATGTTCAGTTTGTTAACGACAACAACAAAAAGCCTTCAAGTTGCATACTTAGGATACGTGTACATTAGCATATATATTTTTTTATTTCAATAAAAGTTATGTGAAGAAAAATATGAAGGCCTAGGGAAAAATATTAAATTGAGAAAGCAGAGGCTGGACCCGAGTAGGTACAAGAAACACTGGTTAATCCTTCTATAGGGCACTTGGCCCTAACCCTGCAGCTTTCTTTCTGCTGCTGGTTGTGGGGGTCATTTTGGATAATGGAGGAGCCCTTTCTATGGTGTTAGACCAGCAGCTTCATGGGCAGGTGACTTTTCCTTCTCCGGCACTGGGCAGGGTTTACCACACTTCAAACTACCTCAAGTAGGAGCTTGAGAAGTACTTCCGGAGGGAAGTATGTATGAACAAACGTGGCAGGGCATACCCACATATCCGGTATGAGGACAGCAACTATCTGTAAAGCAGGATTCTGCATTGTCTCTCTGGGCTGCAGAGGTTGTCTGCACGGTAAGCATCAGCCCCCAGCATAGGTACCTTACCCCCTGGCTTTTGAGCTAGACTCATCCTAATTTAAATTCCAGTTTTGCCACTTAAGAGCTTTGCGGTCACGACAAAGGCAGTTCTCCACGTCTCTAGTTCGCTCCTCTCTACGATGGTGACAATGATAGGCATGACTGACACATAAGATGCTCAAACAATAGTATTCTTACAACTATTACCATCCTCGTTCCCTTTTCCCATCAGAAACTGTTATTTCCAGTCCAAAGAGCCAAGTATTTGGCCTCACGGGATTGCTGGCTGTCGAGAGGCCAGCATCTTCCTTTGGAGGGGCCACGGGGGATAAAGACCAGGCTGTAAAATCTCTGTTGGAATTACCTAGAGACTTCTCCCTCAGAAACTCAGAACACCGGAAAAGCAGCATCTGGGACAAGAGACCCAAGCTGACAAATCACTTTCCGGGGCTTCTCCCTCATAGATGTATTTGAGAGAAACAATGGCACATTACAAGTGGCTCTGAGAGACAACCATTGTCAGGGTGTATGCATCTGTGCTAAGGAGGGAGGAACTGAGCCCCTGACATTTTTGGAGAACAGTTGGGTGATTCTACTACAGCTAGAGGCTACCTTCGCCAGCTGTAGATTTGCCTGAGAGGAGAATGCAGAGAGACCTTTCCTGCAAAGAGCTCTTCAAGCTGAACGCCAGGCCAGGCAGCCGTGTCGTGAGCTCACTGTCTTTGGCAACCATCAGACATAAGGTTCCAAGAGCAACAGCTGCCAGGAAGCTCTGCAGGAAGCAGCACCACCCACAGCATCTGGATAAAGACAAGAGGGTCAGGATGGACCTATGACGGGCTGCTCAACCCTGATGCAGTCGAGATACTCTCTCCTTGCTTGCCTTGCACTTCCTCAGGATCTAAAGGTGCCCAGAATGGCACTCTACTGTCACTTGCTGATGGGTCAAAACTTGCATAATGTTATTTAATTATAAGGAAGAAAATTCTCTTCTCATTTAATAAGATTTTAGGGTCATCAGAAGGGGCCATCTCTTCTCTCCAAAAGCATTAGCCATGGAGTGTTTGCATTGGAAGGAAACGTTGAGATCGTTCCGATCTGATCCTGCGTTGTATAGATGTGGGAATGAGGGCTGGAAAGTTATGGGATGCTTTGTACCCGGTCGTCACATATCAGTGAGGGCAGGCAAGGGACTAAAAAGCCCAAGCTTACACTGGTCGAGTTTATCCTCTATTATCCCCCACGGCTTCTTTCTCGCTTAGCAAATAGACCGCCCACAATTAAAACATGAATTCTAGGGAGAAAAAGTCTTCAGTGCCACAGGAGCCTCTGAGGGGGTGGGCCACAGGAGAAACAGAGCTGACTCAGCTGCCCCATTTCGGTCCCAGTTGGGGCACGTTATTTCGCCTCTTGGTGCTTCCACTGGAAAACCAATATGCCCTTGAACCGTAGAGGAATAACTCGAGGATTAATAAGTTAATGCAGAGGGCGATGAACACTGCTGCGTGGTGGGTGGCTTTGTAAGTGAGCTAAATCAACCTCAGCAGGCACTGCGACCGCGGAACATGAACCCTGATGAGATAATTTCCTTCTTCACGGAGAAGGCCCTCCAACCTAATGAAAAGCCATCTATCCCTTTTGGAGACAGCACAGTCCACAAAAATGCCATAGCACTTATAAAATTTGTAGTGACTATGTACACATTTACCAAGAACATTACTTCTCTGCCCCACCCCCTCATTCAGAGTAGTCATATTTATTAAGCGCCATTATGCAGCAGGCACTGCCTCCAGGGAATCACATGCGTTATCTCATCTAATCCCCCCAACAGCCTGGTTAGGGAGGTAGTATTTTTAGAGCCATTAGTTAAATCATAAAGTGGAAGGTGGGGAAGAGCAAGCAACGTCCCAAGGTCATTGAGCTGCTAGGTGGTGGCACGGGGATGTGGGCCCAGGTGAAGGCTGTGCCCCCAGCCATGACTTTGCACGGCTGTCTGTCCTGTTCCCTTCCAGTACCTGTATTGTGATGGAAGAGAAGCCTCCTCACATTAAAGTCCTTCTCAGAGTAATGACCACCCAGCAGAAAGGCTGAGTCCCCAAATCCAACAGCAGGTGTTTACAAATGGCCTTAAGGCTTTTGTATTTTTAAGAAAAGCCGAGTGGGTGATCAACAGGGAAGATCGGCTAAATAAAATAATGACAAGACACGAGGACATGGGAGGACAGTGCAAAGGGATAGTTCAGGAGTTTTGAAATTCACATCCTATCTAAAATCAAGGACTTCAAGCATATATCAAGGTATTAAAGCTACAGGACATAAAATCCAATCACTCTTGTGGACAATTGAATGAAATGAATGCAAATACAGCATATTCCCTGAGCAAACATTCCCCACATGGTGTGGTTCCTGAGGAAACAATAAAAATAATCCAATTTAGTTAGGCAGGGTTCACCTTCCCCTGCCTGTAATTAGTGCTGCTACAAAGGAGGAAGCAGAGAAGCAGAACTGGGTGAGCTGCCAACATAGAATTACTAGTCCCGATGAGGACCAACGCTCTCTCTTTTTCACAATTTCCAAATCCCATCTCTTATTATAGATATTTAGCCTCCCTGCTAAGATTGCTGACAACTAACTCTGTGATTCTTTTTCTGTTTTCATTTCATCATCTATATGAAATAATAGGTTCTCAAAATGTATTTGTTGATGGATCTGACCTGTTTTTTGTTTGTTAATTCATACGAGGACTCCGTCCAGGAATCACGGTTGAGGCCTAAAGCTGAAGGAAAAAAAAAAGGGGGTTTTAAGGACTCCTACATTCTAGTGAGAGCTCCTCCTGTGGGCAGGCACCTCCGTACAGGTTTTACTGATAGCTAGCAAAGTAAGCCCTGCTACGACCCATCAAGAACCCCTCCACTGCCCGTATACAGAGACTGGAAGAGAGTTGCTGGAAAGCTAAATTGGGGGGGAGGGGGTAAGAGTGTTTGACAGGGGCATTATTTCCCTTCCTTAACCAAAATGGGGAATGGAGCAGCCCCAAGAGAATTATTTGTAAAGACTGGAGTACCTACAAGAAGGGGTGACTGGCATCTCACATCCCAAATGGGACATCGGCTTAGCCAACGGGCTGACTGTCCTGCCCTGTGCCACCATGAGAGGGACGGGAAAGTGGGAGGCAGGGGTGTTGGTGGAGTTCTCTGCAGGCCCACAAGTGAAGCTTCTGGGGGTGCCATGGACAAGGAGAAAGGGACTTGTCCTTGATCTACATTGTCATGTCCCACCTCTGAGGACTATCTGCTCTCCAGGATATTCCAGCAGCAAAAGACTAATGGGTAGGCTGCTGGTGCCGAGGCTCGGAGGGAAGGAAAATGGCCAAGCTGGAGCTGGATCTTCTGTGTCATAGAAAGGCCTCACAGGCTTCCGTTGAACTCAGTGTGAATCTCCATGACAAAGCCTGGCTCTGGACACTGGCCATAGAGAAGCTTGGGGCCAAAGTCAATGTTCTCCTTCCACCCCAGCAGGGATATTTTGCAATCCGATTCTATACTAACCACCCAGAGTCAGCATTAGACTCCACGAGTGTCAGGAGATGGTCCCCAACTAGGTTGCCCTTACTTCAAATACCAGCTGTATACGGGGTACCCAGGCCACCTGTAATTCTGACTGACTGGCAGCAAACTTGAAAGTTCCCATGACCCCCTCAGGTGGCATAAGTCACTAGAATGATTCGCCGAACTCAAGAAAGCACTGTACTTATGCCTGTAATTTTATTATAAGGGACAACCTTAGAGTAAGGTTTGGGAGAGACTGCAGGACTTCCATGGAATCAGGATTCTGCACAGAATCAGGACACATCACCCTACCAGCTTCTGCACAGAATCAGGATGCATCAACCTATGAGCACATCAATGTGTTCACCAATCAGCAAGCTCCCCTGAGCCTTGTGTCCAGGGTTTTTACTGGGGCTTCCTTACCTAGCCAGGACTGATTGAATCATTTGCCACAATATTGAAAGTCAATCTCCAGCATCTCTTTCCTCCCCAGAGGTCAGGCTGACCACAAGTTCCAACTCTCTGATCATGTGATTGGTCTTTCAGGTGATCAGCCTCCATCCTGAAACTATTTGGCAATCCACCAGATGATGAATTAACATAACAAAGACATTCCTATCACCCAGAAAATTCCATGGGTTTTTGAAGTTCTGTGCCAGGAACGAGAAACAAAGACCAGATATATTCCCCATTATACCTCACCACTGATAGCCAGAGATGCGGCCACAAACACCAGGAGATCATTATAAGCTCACATAGCTAGTTAGCAAACCATTAAAAACCGTGCCCCTCTTTGCTGCCTGCAAACCGGAACCAGAACCTATACGAGGGAGGAGAAGGTGGTCTGTAAAGAAGGTAACATGCCCCTCCACTCTACACCTGACTTGTCTGGCCTGGAGGAGGGAAAGAGATCTGCATCAGAGAGAGACTGAAATTTTAAACTTTAGCTCAATAACCAAAAAGAACCTCAAAGTTATGAGATTTTCCCCAGATACCATTAAAGTGATGGAAAAGTAGGATTTGACTGCATGGTTGAAAGCAGGGGCTAGAAAAATAAAATTGCTTCATGATTTAAACCACACAGAGCTTAACACTCATTTTACAGACATTTATAGCCAGTAGGATGGCTAATATGAAAAAGATGGAAAATATCAAGTGTTGGCAAGGAAGTGGAATCACCAGAACTCTCAGATCCTTCTGAAGATTATAAATGGCTGCAACTGCTTGGGGAAAATGTTTGGCAGCATCTATTAAAACTAAATGCAAGCATACCATGTGACCCCACCATTCTACCCAGATGGACATATTCAACAGAAATTCATTCACGTATTTTATCAAAAGACATGTAACGTAATGTTACTAGCAGCCCTACCCATAATAATCTGAAACTGAAGATTACCCAAATGGCCATCAACAGTCAAATAGATTTTTTAAAAAAGAGGGGGGTGGTGGTGAATGTTCATAAATGGAACACTATGTAGCATGAAGAATAAATAATTCCAAACTATATGCAACAATGTGAATGACACTCAGAAACATAGTATTGGTATAGAGATCAGTCTTGGAAGATAGAGATAATATCTCCTTTTGGAGCCCAAGGGCAGATTGGTTTGAGGACCCCTGCAATGATCCAGGTTCCTTAAGTTCAAGATCCCTCTCCTACAGTACAACCCACTAAATGGGCCATTGTAACCTGGCCCTCCTCATGTAACCCCAGTGGGATGTAGGGCTCGGGAAACTAACACAAGGACATGATGATACTCTAATTCTAGCCATTGCTGTTAAGTAGTAACTTGTCTTTTGTCTCTTATCCAGGAGTCTCCATGTCCTTTAAGAGCATCCATGAAACTGGCAGGCTAGTTTGATAGCTTATCAATAGGGTAAAAACGCACACTCCTCACAGTTCTTGACATCATCATGCTTCCATGAGCATACATTTGATAAATAATGCTTCTCAGAGGGTATCTACCGATTCAGTCTGGAGATAATGCCGGGCGGAGTTCCTACGGAGTTGCCAAAACCCCACATATCAGCCTTCTTTCCTCTGGCTTAGGTACACCCATGTAGTTTCAATTCTTTCCACGTATGGGTACCTTAAATGTTTTCTAGCGTCAGCTGCTTTCATCAGATCACCCCCAGGTGAGGGCTGCACAGCCAAGCTACGATTCACCCCACCGCACCTTCCAAACAGCGTCTGCCAGGGCCAGCAACAGCGTTCGTACCTGTTCAGTTTGTCACTCGCCATGCCTTTGCATTTTGCTCAGAGCCCCACCCACTGTGGCTCTGCTGTTGAATTGTTCTCTCAGAAAGGCGCACTGCATTCCTTTCCTGTTGGTTAGTGGGCTTTGTAGCTGCCACTGAATTCTCCCACCAGTTGACACCACATCACTGGCGTCTCCCTGATCAGCTTTAACATTCTGCCTAGACACATGTTCCCATTTCTTTAGGAGGTTGTCACAAGCACAAAGAGCCATCATCACATCTCACAGGACAACCCAGTATGGAACTGTACTGATGGAAAATAGATGCTGTCTTCCATAAATCCCAGAGCCCCATTTTGTGGATGATCCTTTTTTTTTTTTTTTCTACACTATTTCCTAATTGCAATGTTCCACATTATTTTTATGGTGTCTTGCTGGTTACTGAGGTTCTTTTCCATATAATTTTTTCGGCTCCAATTACAGTTATGGCCTCAAACTCCCCACCGTGCAAAAAAGGTAACGATATCAGAATGGTGTCTTAGGCTTCTCTCACTAAAATGAGTAGTTAATCCAATTACATTTCACAGGAACTGGCCTAAAAGCTTCTGAAATAGTTTTGGCTTGAATGTTTTCTTAGGCTGAGTCAGATAAACCTAATTCTCTCCTTGAACAGTCTTTGCCAATAAAAGGCAAAGGTGTAATGTGATTTCTGTGTTTCAGATGTAAATTACGCCCTGTGTTAAAGAAATGTGTGTTTATCAAATTACAAAATGTATCAGACTGCTAGAGAAGATAGGACCCTTTCTCTTGCCTACCATGTCAGTAGCATTTCACTTATATCTATTACACGACCCCCATGCATTTGAAATTCTCCCATCAGGAAGTTAGCTTAATTAGCTGGTGGGCTTAAGAGACCTGGCTGTAGTGTGTGGTGGGGTTCGGGCAGGCGGAGTCTGAGCCGAGCTCTGGAATCCTGCAGTCAATGTGCTGGACTAATTTATACTCAAGGGTAAAAATTAAGTCTAGTTCTTGGTAGCTGGCCAGACTGTTGCACAGGGTTAAAGCCAGGGATACAGATTGCAAAGCTGAAATATGCTTAATATGTTCTTCCTCTTCATGCTGTGTGGTATGGAAATTGCTTCCTGGGCCTCTCACTGGCACGTTTGTCTCCATTGCACTTACCCTGTGACTTGCTTGCAAAAGGCATGTTCATGAAAACAAGTATAAGGGACTACTGAGTTTGGAGTCCAACTTAATAGATACTTACTTCTCCACTAGACTACGGGCATCAATACTACTCTGCATCTCATGTCTCTGTAAGGTCCACCTTTAACCCAAATTGCTAGCAATTAGCTTTCACTTCAACTTCACAGCATCTCAGATCTCATGAAAACATACCGACTCTTGAGTTCAGGTGTCTGGTGTCCAGCATCTCCTACAATTATCTTTTCCTCTCCATCTACACTTGAGTTATAGGGAGGCCCCGCAGGATGTCTTTGTTGGAAAGTTCCACAGATGTGCAAAGAGCCTCAGTGAAGTCAGGCTTTGTAGACGTGAATTACGAGGAGGCAGAGTCACAGGCACCACAACATGACGGCATGATACCCCTATCATGCAGGGACACCATTACAGTGGCATTGTGCTTATCTGACTCTTCAGCTGGTAGTTTAACTGGTTGGAAACTCTTGTCTTATATAGATCCTTCTGCAACTCTGAAAACCACGGTGACGACTGGGATAGACCAGAAGAGCTGACAATGAAAACACCACCCCTGAGATAGGCTCAGACCACAACATCACAGACCAATGATAAGAAAGGAATAAATTTGCATATCTGGGTAGAATAACAGAGGAATTATCTTATTTCTCCATTAGGGGTAAGATATCCACCAAAAATATTCCTTTTTTTGTGTGTAATTTTTTTTCAATATATGAAATTTATTGTCAAATTGGTTTCCATACAACACCCAGTGCTCATCCCAAAACGTGCCTTCCTCAATACCCATCACCCACCCTCCCCTCCCTCCCACCCCCCACACCAAAAATATTCTTAATAAATGGATCTAACACATTTGAAGGAAAAATAAAACGTCATCAAAATGGTGATTTGATTGTGATCCACGATACGTTCTCGCGAAGTGTTTTCAGAAACAGAAGAAAATTGAGTAGTGTTAATGGATAATGCTGGGAATAAGTATGCAAAATCTTAACTAGTCATGAGAAAGTATGTCATTATGTGAAAGATCATATACTGGCTAGGAAGGGTTGCAGAGAAAGGATTTCATTTTCCAACACTGGAAGTATTGAGAAAGTCATTTTTTTCTGGTTTTGTTTTTTTTTTTTTTTTAGAGAGAGCAATCTAGAGGGCAAGCCGGGGAAGAGCGGGGGGGGGGGGGGGGGGGGAGAGAGAGAGAGAGAGGGAGAGGAGAGAGAGAGAGAGAAAGAATATGAATCTTAAACAGGGTCCATGCCTAGCATGGAGCGTTTTTAGGGCTCGATCCCATGACCCTGGGATCATGACCTGAGCCAAAATCGAGTCAGACATTCAACCAACTGAACCACCCAGGTGCCCCATGAGTCAGTGATTTAAATCCCATGGCTCAGGAATTCTATCTGGCCTGGAGTATATAGTCAATAAATATTTGTTGGCTGAATCTAGAATGGGAGAAGCAAACAGGTCATCAATTATGACAGCAAACCACAACTATTGATCTCTTCAGGGACTAATTTCCACACTAAACTTTTGGCCCTGCTCCGAGGATTCTCATTGAGAAGGGACACCAAGGACTTCCTCTCAAGGACTGAGCTTTGCCAGATGGAGAGAAGAGGCCATTCCAAAGAATTTTTTGACAAGCAATAATGGTAAGTTTCAAACACAAGAAAAATCAAGAAGCAGCTCAAGTAGAGCAGATAATCGTATTCCCACATGGTAGTCCCGACAGTGAGTCTTGTCTGCATGAGTTTTAGTTAGAGAGAAAGGAGTTTGTGAGCAAACACTGACTTGTGTCATGCCAGGAAGGTGAACCTTGACAAACCTTGGGCATTTGTTTTTACTTGGGATTTCTACTAAAATCACATGTCAGCTTGACATAAATACCATAAGTCACAACCCTGTGGTTGGTGCATTCTTCTTTTACGTGGACTGATTCTAGGATTAATTTGTGGTTGTCTTATGAGTTATAAGTGGACATATTGCATAGCCTTCGACATTTTATTCAAGTCAAGGATAGGAAGTATAAATAAGCTAACCCTACTAAAAATGACATCTTTCTGTTTGCAACTATGTTTTAAGTTCTTTATTCATGATGATGATGGGTTTGCATAGTGATTCAGGTTCACTTTCTAATCTCTTCCTTCCTCATAAGCGATTTATGCAAGGCAGATGGCTTGGCTTAAGGGTATTTTCTGTGATCATAATATGTAAATGGTCATACTTGATCTCGTTAGCTGGTCCTCCTAGAACAGTGTCTAAACCTACCAAAAACTTGGGCCAATAGAAGCGGTTGCAACCTTGTGTCCACCAAAGATTTCCTGTAATAATTAACCAGTCCAGTGAACTATGAAGCTCCCAGTGCTTGGGGCGCCGAGGATAGAGCTTGGAGAAACCGCCATCACAGTTAATTCCCCAATTCAATTCTAGTTTCAAGGGCTAGCTCTTGAATCTACTGAATAGGGAACTACTGAATTGGCCAGTAATGTGGCTCCCTCTGGTTCTCCTGACCTTTTGATGAAGCGTCCATGAATGACAAACTGGAAACAACAAACTGGCATGGAGTATTGGTAAAGCAAAGAACTTGCTTTTGAGAATTATTCAAACCTTGAAGAATCCAACATTGACTTTTCACTTGAAGAACCTACAGCAGAAGAAGCACTCCATTCTTTCTTTAACAAAGTCTGCTGCTCTCAGGGGTGTTGCATTCTACCTCTACCCTTCAGTAGAGATCACACATCCAGAGTCCAGAAGGACAAAAGACACGACTGGCTGAGATGGCTCAGGAAGGGCTGGGGCAATCTGTAGGACACACTTGCCAAAGAGGAAGCCTGGCTTCAGCTCGGCTGGTGGCTGCCAGGCAGCAAATGGGGGGACTGTAGTCAGATTTTCTGTTTATCAAGAGAATCTAGAAATCTTAAGTGTTTGACTACATCAATTGATTTTGAAATGCTGGCAAATAACTCAAAAACATTTTGAATGCTCTCTGGGCCAAATAAAACGTGAATGCAGAAGAGTCAGGGGTGGGGCCACAAGCTTGCAACCTCTACCTTTAACATGTCCTTGAATTTTTGCTGACAGTCATGTTTCACATTCTTTATTTTTAAGAATTGCTATGATGTTGCTCTGTACTGTGAAGACAATGAAATCTATTTTTAACCATGGTAGCCTCCACATTTTCAATAATGAGTACAAATGATTCATATATAAACATTATTAGCTAATACAGAATTTTAGGAGTTTAAAAATATCAACCAATCAATAAATTAAATAAAATATATCAAATTAATATTTTTTTTAGGAAAAGGAAGCTATTTTAAAAAGCAAGCTGTTTTAATCCTATCCAGCATAGAATCAACCTTAGAAACATTTTTGATTCAATAAAGCCAGAAACCCTATCTCCAAACATTTCCCCTTTAATTTTAAAACCTGTGTACTTCTAAAGGAAATGCAATATATCCATTTCTGGTTCATTTACATTAAATCATTAAAACATTGTTTATAACCCTTTTGATGTCTAAGATGCTTTTGGAAGTCATTCAAAAAATGTTCTAATCCTTTTCTCCCTCTAGTCACATTTTTGACCAAAACAAACAAGTTCAAACACCAGATGATTCTACTTCTAGGCTAGAACCCAAAACCTGTAGACTCTGTAAATTCTACATAGAGAAAAATGAATGATTCTTTCCATAATTATCACTATCTCCATTTATTCCATCCCATAGAAACAATGAAATAAACTCCTCAAACAAAGAATTCCCATGTTACAACTCCAAGACATAGAATCGATCCATTTTAAGTATGATTCCGAGCTGAGGTCAAACTCTCAGATTCTTAAAATAACATGAACTTGGTCATGCAGCTCAAGGCTACTGCTTGCTATTCATCTGAATACACACATAAGAAGGGCTGAAGAGATATGCCATATGGGAAAGGAATATATATTTATGAGTAGATTCTTTATGCAGAGAGGACATACATCGCTTTACTTTCACATTCAAGCAGACAGAATAGATCTTATGTCAGAGATGGAGCTATCCCCACATTACCAAGAGCTGTCACTTAAAATACAATTTTGATTAATATCATTTGCAAATTGAATACTGACTTGGTTCCTTTCCCTCCAACAGGAAATGCAGATCTGTAGGGATACAAGCAGAGAACATATGTAAACTCTTGGGAACGGACAATGATGAAATGACCCAAAACATGATTATTCCTTGCTACTTCCTGAAATCTGTTCCTTAAATCCCCAAACTAACAGTTCTCTGAATTTATGGTTCACAGAAGTGTTCGAGAGTTTTCAGGCCACTCACCCAGCTCCACAAAAAGTGCAGAAGGGAGGGAATTCAAAGATGTGCACAAATGGGTCAGCCAAGGTTCATTCCTTGAGATCTTCCAGATATTTATTAGGAGTTCATGGGAGGGGATGTTCTGTAGACACAGGATGGATTTCCCAAAACATAAAGTGCAGGTACTTTTAAGTCTGTGGCTAGACTGAGATAAGCTTGTCTGCTGATGATGGGATTGTTCAAACGTAGCATGTCTAGTTTACTCAGAGGCCACCAAGCAAACCAGAAGGGGAGGTGGAAGGGATACCAGGAAGTTTTAAATCTGAAGGACTTTCCCAGACTAGAGAGGCAACAATCAGGTGAACCCATAGCCTCTATAAGGAAAGCTGTGCTGATCAATGTGAAGCTGAGCACTAATTTTACAGAGGGGCAACTTGAAGCCCAGCAGCCCGCTCGGTATCTTGGAGAGAAGTCCATTCTAGGAAACCTTGTGAAATAAGTTTGTACACCTTCATGCAAACATGTGTGCTTCCTTTAACATTAATGGGGTCCGTCTCCTTATAAAGTCCAAGTTGGAAAATTAGCCAATGTTTATTTGCTATTGCGTGTGTAAAGCATTATACTGAGCACCAGGGCAGCCCGACTAGTGTTGTTTTCTTCTTTTCTCCTTCCACCACCTGTCCTGGTGCGTGTGTGTGCCTCCACATGTAGCCCCACACCTGCCCCACCAAAAACGCAAAAGTGTGCTCTTCTCTTTTCCAGACTCCCTTGTTCATGGCCCTTCCCCAAGTTAATCGGAAGTATACACATTCCTTGGAGAAGAATTAACATTATTATAAAAGAAAAGAGTGAAGTATTTGTTATTTATCTTTTAAACTTCCCAAATAGGGTCTTTTACTCTTCTTATTAAGTTGAGGTCAACATGCCCACAGTAAGTGCACTCATTGCAAGTACATGATTCAGTGGATTTTTACAAATGTATATATACATGTAACCACCACCCAGATCAAGACATAAACATTCCCACAAACTCCAGAAGGCTCCCTGGCCCCTTCCCAGCCAATACCCACCATGTCTCAAGAGGTAACTTCTGTACTAACTTCTATTACCATGACTTGTTTGCCTGTTCTTGAACTTCATATAAGTGCAATCTTTGAGTATATACTCTTTCTGTTGGCTTCTTTACCTTAGCATCAGGTCTTTAAGATTTACCTATGTGTTTGGTAGAGCATTAGTTCATATTTACATACACAAAATCAATTTCTTATTCATTTACATTAAATCATTAAAATGTGGTTTTATATAACCATAGATTATATACATACCCATATATATATGTATATATACACATATATATCTCAAAATTTATTTATTCCCTCTATTGTTATTGATATTTGAGTTATTTCCAGTTTCTGACTATAACGAGCAAAGCTTCTGTGGATATTCTTGTGAATATTTTTGGTGGATGTAGACACATTTCTTTTGAGCATATTATCTAGGAAAACAACATATATTTACTGTAAGTAGTTATTGCCAAATAGTTTCCAAAGTGATTGTACCATTTTATAACCCCAGCAGCAATGTATGGGTTGCTCACAACCTTATCAACCCTTGGTTTTGTCCATCTTTAAATAATTTTAGTATTCTGGAAGTTGTGTAATGGTATTTCATTGTGGTTTTAATTTATGTTATCTTGATGACAATAATGTTGAACACTTTCCATGTAGTTATTAGTCCTTTTTATATTCTGTTTTATGTAGTGCCTACTCAACTCTTTCTCTCTTTAAATTCAGTTATTTTTCTTTTCATTATTGATTCATAGGAATTCTTTACATATTATGGACATCAACTTTTGTCAGACATATATATTGATTGCACATATCTTCTTCTAGTCTGTGTCTTGCCTTTTCACTCTCTTAACAAAGTCCAATATTTTAGCTTTTTCTTTTGTAGTTAATCCTTTTTGGGTCCTCATTTTTAAAAACTGTTGTCTGACCCTACGACCCAGCAATTGCACTACTAAGCGTTTATCCACGGGATACAGGTGTGCTGTTTCGAAGGGACACATGCACCCCCATGTTTATAGCAGCACTATCAACAATAGCCAAAGTATGGAAAGAGCCCAAACGTCCATCGATGGATGAATGGATAAAGAAGATGTGGTATATATATATACAATGGAGTATTACTTGGCAATTGAAAGAATGAAATCTTGCCATTTGCAAATACGTGGATGGAACTGGAGGGTATTATGCTAAGTGAAATGAGTCAGTCAGAGAAAGACAAACATCATATGACTTCACTCATATGAGGACTTTAAGAGACAAAACAGATGAACATAGGGAAGGGACACAAAAATAATATAAAAACAGGAAGGGGGACAAAACATGACACTTATAGAGAACTGAGGGTTGCTGGAGGGGTTGTGGGTGGGGGGATGGACTAAATGGGAAAGGGGCACTAAGGAATCTTAGTGAAACTCCTGAAATCATTGTTGCGCTATATGCTAATTTGGATGTAAATTTTTAAAAATAAAAAATAAAATTAAAAAAAAATTACATGATTTAGGATACTGGAAAAAATAAAAATAAAAACTGTTGTCTGTACAAAGGTCATGAAGATACTGTTTTCTTTTAGAATATTTATCTATTTATTTCACACTTAAGGCTATGGTTCATCCTGAATTAATATTTTAGCATCAAGTAAGGGGTCAAGGTTAATTATTTCATACAGATATCTAATTGTTCCAATACATCTTATGAAAAAGATCATCCTTTCCTAATTGAATTGTGCCTCTGTCATAAATCAAGTAACTATATATGTGTGTGTATTTCTGGAAATAATTTTAGAGAATAATATTTGATGTGTAGTTTTTGACATCCAAAGTAAGCTCTTGCAGCCCACGCTGGAAATAATAGTTTCGAAAGGCAACATTTTTTATTTATTAGAGTCAGGTTTGGTCAAGAGAGGAAAGCCTTTGAGAACTGAAAGGAAAATGGGCATTGGGTTAGCTTGAAATTGGAAAGAAGATAGAGAAGAGACTCTGGCTAATGGCCCCTATGCCTCAAGACTTCCTTTGGACTGGGAAGGGAGGAGGAAGGAAAGGGGGATGGGACACAGGCACCTGAAGACGGGGGGGGGGGGGGGGGGGGACTGGACCAAAGCACTTTCTAAGTAGGAAAGAATCATCATGAAGAGATATCAGCACAAATTGCATGGGGATCTGCTACTTGTTTCCAG